>NC_091287.1:231845956-232149081 GCF_032444005.1 Ranitomeya imitator | reverse complement strand
TGTCAGGCCTCCACTGCGGTGGTTTTCAGTTGCCCTTTGTTTGTGGGCCTTTCTATCTGAAGTTTAGTCTTTAACAAGTGAAATGCATGCTCAATTGGGTTGAGATCAGGTGACTGACTTGGCCATTCAAGAATATTCCACTTCTTTGCTTTAATACACTCCTGGGTTGCTTTGGCTTTATGTTTTGGGTCATTGTCCGTCTGTAGTATGAAACGACGACCAATCAGTTTGGCTGCATTTGGCTGGATCTGAGCACACAGTATGTCTCTGAATACCTCAGAATTCATTTGGCTGCTTCCCTCCTGTGTCACATCATCAATAAACACTAGTGACCCAGTGCCACTGGCAGCCATGCATGCCCAAGCCATCACACTGCCTCTGCCGTGTTTTACAGATGGTGTGGTATGCTTTGGATCATGAGCTGTGCCACACATTCGCCATACTTTTCTCTTTCCATCATTCTGGTAGAGGTTGATCTTGGTTTCATCTGTCCAAAAAATGTTCTTCCAGGACTGTGCTGGCTTTTTTAGATGTTTTTTAGCAAAGTCCAGTCTAGCCTTTTTATTCTTGATGCTTATGAGTGGCTTGCACCGTGCAGTGAACCCTCTGTATTTACTTTCATGCAGTCTTCTCTTTATGGTAGATTTGGATATTGATACACCGACCTCCTGGAGAGTGTTGGTCACTTGGTTATCTGTTGTGAAGGGGTTTCTCTTCACCATGGAGATTATTCTGCGATCATCCACCACTGTTGTCTTCCGTGGGCACCCAAGTCTTTTTGCATTGATGAGTTCACCAGTGCTTTCTTTCTTTCTCAGGATGTACCAAACTGTAGATTTTGCCACTCCTAATATTGTAGCAATTTCTCGGATGGGTTTTTTCTGTTTTCGCCGCTTAAGGATGGCTTGTTTCACCTGCATGGAGAGCTCCTTTGACCGCATGTTTACTTCACAGCAAAACCTTCCAAATGCAAGCACCACACCTCAAATCAACTCCAGGCCTTTTATCTGCTTAATTGAGAATGACATAACAAAGGGATTCCCCACACCTGTCCATGAAATAGCCTTGGAGTCAATTGTCCAATTACTTTTGGTCCCTTTAAAAACAGGGTGGCACATGTTAAGGAGCTGAAACTCCTAAACCCTTCATCCAATTTTAATGTGGATACCCTCAAATGAAAGCTGAAAGTCTGAACTTCAACTGCATCTGAATTGTTTTGTTTAAAATTCATTGTGGTAATGTCTATAACCAAAATTAGAAAAATGTTGTCCAAATATATATGGACCTAACTGTATGTTGTATCCCAGCATGTGATGCAGGAACTGATTCTGAGCCCTCATATTTTCCGCACATAACAGCTGATTTATTGAGTTGTCATGTGCAACCAACAGACACAGGTGGAATCGCGATTCATCAACGACTGTTAACATATTAAAATCCACTGTCAATCTCTGACACCGTCACAAGCCCCACCTATCGGTGCCCCTGTCACCTAGGCGTGGGGTGGCGATGGATTGACATGACAACTGGAGGTCTTCAGAAAACCTTGTGTTTGTCATTGCAGATATCCTATGAATGCCGTCCCGTGTCCGGCGTTCATAGGAGATGATGATCTTTGTTACACATAGCAGGGCTGGAGCCCTGCTATGTGCAGCACAGGCGATCAGACGATCGCCGTTTCAAGTCTCGTAAAGGGACAATTGAAGCAAGTAAAAAGTAGAAAAAAATGTTTAAAAAAATATAAAATAAACAAAAAAATAAAAAAGTTCAAATCACCCCTTTTGGCCCACTCAAAATAAAACAATTAAAAAAATACACATATTTGGTATCACTGCAATCAGAAATGCCCGATCTATTAAAATATAAAAAAAATTGGTTTGACTGGTAAATGATGTAATGAGAAACTAAATCA
This sequence comes from Ranitomeya imitator, assembly GCF_032444005.1. Classification (NCBI taxonomy): domain Eukaryota; kingdom Metazoa; phylum Chordata; class Amphibia; order Anura; family Dendrobatidae; genus Ranitomeya; species Ranitomeya imitator. Next base: position 232,147,169 of record NC_091287.1, on the reverse strand, counting down.
AGACGCCATAATTCAGTTTTTTTGGTTGCTGCAACATTGCAATAAAATGCAATAAGAGGCAATAAAAATATCATATCTACTCCAACCAAAATGTCATAAATAAAATGTCTGCTCTGCAAGCAAAAAAATAAGCCCTCACCCAGCCCCTGAGGCTGAAAAATGGAGATGCTGCGGGTCTCGAGAAAATTGGGCTTTTTTTTTTTACAAACTGTGGAATTTTTTTTCACCACTTGAAAAAAAGAACCAATACATGTTTGGTATTTGCATACTCATACTGACCTGGAGAATCATAATAGCACTTGGAATTTTTTCCCATTTTTCAGTACACTGTATGGTAAAATCAATGATGCCATTCAAAAGTACAACCCATAAAAACAAGCTCTTACACAGAAATAATGATGGAAAATAAAAAAGTTATGGATCCGGATAGAAGGGGAGCAAAAAATTAAAACTCGAAAATGGAAACTCCCAAGGTGGTTAAGGAAGGGGTTAATGATATTTAAGTGAAGGCAAATAATGATATATGCTGTATGTATATATATATATATATATATATTTATATTTATACTAGATGGTGGCCCGATTCTAATGCATCGGATATTCTAGAATATGCATGTCCACGTAGTATATTGCACAGCCCACGTAGTATATTGCCCTGCCACGTAGTATATTGCACAGTCACGTAGTATATTGCCCAGCCACGTAGTATATTGCCCAGCCACGTAGTTAATTGCCCAGCCACGTAGTATATTGCCCTGTCACGTAGTATTTTGCCCAGTCACGTAGTATATTGCCCAGTCACATAGTATATTGCCCAGTCACAAAGTATAATGCCCAGTCACATAGTATATTGCCCATGCAAGTAAAGAAGCTGCGGAGACACCATCACGTGTTTCTCGACGCAAGCAATGAATAGCCAGGCCTTTCCCCGGGAAGGAACAACCACGGGAAGGGCAGCATCCTAAGAAGGAAAGCCACCTATGCCAAGCATGGTATCCATCCACAGACAGCTGTTTCGGGGTTTTTGCCCCTCATCAGTGTGGAGTAGGAATCTGGCTATTAGGAGCAGTGCCTAGTAAAAAGGCTATAAAGGCACAGATGATTGGCCTCGGGGAGACCAAAACATCCAACACCGCGGAGACACCATCACGTGTTTCTCAACGCAGTGATTCCAGAACACTGCCCCCATCCCTTATGGGAAATATGCAAATGCAAGTAAAGAAGCTGCGGAGACACCATCACGTGTTTCTCGACGCAAGCAATGAATAGCCAGGCCTTTCCCCGGGAAGGAACAACCACGGGAAGGGCAGCATCCTAAGAAGGAAAGCCACCTATGCCAAGCATGGTATCCATCCACAGACAGCTGTTTCGGGGTTTTTGCCCCTCATCAGTGTGGAGTAGGAATCTGGCTATTAGGAGCAGTGCCTAGTAAAAAGGCTATAAAGGCACAGATGATTGGCCTCGGGGAGACCAAAACATCCAACACCGCGGAGACACCATCACGTGTTTCTCAACGCAGTGATTCCAGAACACTGCCCCCATCCCTTATGGGAAATATGCAAATGCAAGTAAAGAAGCTGCGGAGACACCATCACGTGTTTCTCGACGCAAGCAATGAATAGCCAGGCCTTTCCCCGGGAAGGAACAACCACGGGAAGGGCAGCATCCTAAGAAGGAAAGCCACCTATGCCAAGCATGGTATCCATCCACAGACAGCTGTTTCGGGGTTTTTGCCCCTCATCAGTGTGGAGTAGGAATCTGGCTATTAGGAGCAGTGCCTAGTAAAAAGGCTATAAAGGCACAGATGATTGGCCTCGGGGAGACCAAAACATCCAACACCGCGGAGACACCATCACGTGTTTCTCAACGCAGTGATTCCAGAACACTGCCCCCATCCCTTATGGGAAATATGCAAATGCAAGTAAAGAAGCTGCGGAGACACCATCACGTGTTTCTCGACGCAAGCAATGAATAGCCAGGCCTTTCCCCGGGAAGGAACAACCACGGGAAGGGCAGCATCCTAAGAAGGAAAGCCACCTATGCCAAGCATGGTATCCATCCACAGACAGCTGTTTCGGGGTTTTTGCCCCTCATCAGTGTGGAGTAGGAATCTGGCTATTAGGAGCAGTGCCTAGTAAAAAGGCTATAAAGGCACAGATGATTGGCCTCGGGGAGACCAAAACATCCAACACCGCGGAGACACCATCACGTGTTTCTCAACGCAGTGATTCCAGAACACTGCCCCCATCCCTTATGGGAAATATGCAAATGCAAGTAAAGAAGCTGCGGAGACACCATCACGTGTTTCTCGACGCAAGCAATGAATAGCCAGGCCTTTCCCCGGGAAGGAACAACCACGGGAAGGGCAGCATCCTAAGAAGGAAAGCCACCTATGCCAAGCATGGTATCCATCCACAGACAGCTGTTTCGGGGTTTTTGCCCCTCATCAGTGTGGAGTAGGAATCTGGCTATTAGGAGCAGTGCCTAGTAAAAAGGCTATAAAGGCACAGATGATTGGCCTCGGGGAGACCAAAACATCCAACACCGCGGAGACACCATCACGTGTTTCTCAACGCAGTGATTCCAGAACACTGCCCCCATCCCTTATGGGAAATATGCAAATGCAAGTAAAGAAGCTGCGGAGACACCATCACGTGTTTCTCGACGCAAGCAATGAATAGCCAGGCCTTTCCCCGGGAAGGAACAACCACGGGAAGGGCAGCATCCTAAGAAGGAAAGCCACCTATGCCAAGCATGGTATCCATCCACAGACAGCTGTTTCGGGGTTTTTGCCCCTCATCAGTGTGGAGTAGGAATCTGGCTATTAGGAGCAGTGCCTAGTAAAAAGGCTATAAAGGCACAGATGATTGGCCTCGGGGAGACCAAAACATCCAACACCGCGGAGACACCATCACGTGTTTCTCAACGCAGTGATTCCAGAACACTGCCCCCATCCCTTATGGGAAATATGCAAATGCAAGTAAAGAAGCTGCGGAGACACCATCACGTGTTTCTCGACGCAAGCAATGAATAGCCAGGCCTTTCCCCGGGAAGGAACAACCACGGGAAGGGCAGCATCCTAAGAAGGAAAGCCACCTATGCCAAGCATGGTATCCATCCACAGACAGCTGTTTCGGGGTTTTTGCCCCTCATCAGTGTGGAGTAGGAATCTGGCTATTAGGAGCAGTGCCTAGTAAAAAGGCTATAAAGGCACAGATGATTGGCCTCGGGGAGACCAAAACATCCAACACCGCGGAGACACCATCACGTGTTTCTCAACGCAGTGATTCCAGAACACTGCCCCCATCCCTTATGGGAAATATGCAAATGCAAGTAAAGAAGCTGCGGAGACACCATCACGTGTTTCTCGACGCAAGCAATGAATAGCCAGGCCTTTCCCCGGGAAGGAACAACCACGGGAAGGGCAGCATCCTAAGAAGGAAAGCCACCTATGCCAAGCATGGTATCCATCCACAGACAGCTGTTTCGGGGTTTTTGCCCCTCATCAGTGTGGAGTAGGAATCTGGCTATTAGGAGCAGTGCCTAGTAAAAAGGCTATAAAGGCACAGATGATTGGCCTCGGGGAGACCAAAACATCCAACACCGCGGAGACACCATCACGTGTTTCTCAACGCAGTGATTCCAGAACACTGCCCCCATCCCTTATGGGAAATATGCAAATGCAAGTAAAGAAGCTGCGGAGACACCATCACGTGTTTCTCGACGCAAGCAATGAATAGCCAGGCCTTTCCCCGGGAAGGAACAACCACGGGAAGGGCAGCATCCTAAGAAGGAAAGCCACCTATGCCAAGCATGGTATCCATCCACAGACAGCTGTTTCGGGGTTTTTGCCCCTCATCAGTGTGGAGTAGGAATCTGGCTATTAGGAGCAGTGCCTAGTAAAAAGGCTATAAAGGCACAGATGATTGGCCTCGGGGAGACCAAAACATCCAACACCGCGGAGACACCATCACGTGTTTCTCAACGCAGTGATTCCAGAACACTGCCCCCATCCCTTATGGGAAATATGCAAATGCAAGTAAAGAAGCTGCGGAGACACCATCACGTGTTTCTCGACGCAAGCAATGAATAGCCAGGCCTTTCCCCGGGAAGGAACAACCACGGGAAGGGCAGCATCCTAAGAAGGAAAGCCACCTATGCCAAGCATGGTATCCATCCACAGACAGCTGTTTCGGGGTTTTTGCCCCTCATCAGTGTGGAGTAGGAATCTGGCTATTAGGAGCAGTGCCTAGTAAAAAGGCTATAAAGGCACAGATGATTGGCCTCGGGGAGACCAAAACATCCAACACCGCGGAGACACCATCACGTGTTTCTCAACGCAGTGATTCCAGAACACTGCCCCCATCCCTTATGGGAAATATGCAAATGCAAGTAAAGAAGCTGCGGAGACACCATCACGTGTTTCTCGACGCAAGCAATGAATAGCCAGGCCTTTCCCCGGGAAGGAACAACCACGGGAAGGGCAGCATCCTAAGAAGGAAAGCCACCTATGCCAAGCATGGTATCCATCCACAGACAGCTGTTTCGGGGTTTTTGCCCCTCATCAGTGTGGAGTAGGAATCTGGCTATTAGGAGCAGTGCCTAGTAAAAAGGCTATAAAGGCACAGATGATTGGCCTCGGGGAGACCAAAACATCCAACACCGCGGAGACACCATCACGTGTTTCTCAACGCAGTGATTCCAGAACACTGCCCCCATCCCTTATGGGAAATATGCAAATGCAAGTAAAGAAGCTGCGGAGACACCATCACGTGTTTCTCGACGCAAGCAATGAATAGCCAGGCCTTTCCCCGGGAAGGAACAACCACGGGAAGGGCAGCATCCTAAGAAGGAAAGCCACCTATGCCAAGCATGGTATCCATCCACAGACAGCTGTTTCGGGGTTTTTGCCCCTCATCAGTGTGGAGTAGGAATCTGGCTATTAGGAGCAGTGCCTAGTAAAAAGGCTATAAAGGCACAGATGATTGGCCTCGGGGAGACCAAAACATCCAACACCGCGGAGACACCATCACGTGTTTCTCAACGCAGTGATTCCAGAACACTGCCCCCATCCCTTATGGGAAATATTATACTAGGCACTGCTCCTAATAGCCAGATTCCTACTCCACACTGATGAGGGGCAAAAACCCCGAAACAGCTGTCTGTGGATGGATACCATGCTTGGCATAGGTGGCTTTCCTTCTTAGGATGCTGCCCTTCCCGTGGTTGTTCCTTCCCGGGGAAAGGCCTGGCTATTCATTGCTTGCGTCGAGAAACACGTGATGGTGTCTCCGCAGCTTCTTTACTTGCATTTGCATATTTCCCATAAGGGATGGGGGCAGTGTTCTGGAATCACTGCGTTGAGAAACACGTGATGGTGTCTCCGCGGTGTTGGATGTTTTGGTCTCCCCGAGGCCAATCATCTGTGCCTTTATAGCCTTTTTACTAGGCACTGCTCCTAATAGCCAGATTCCTACTCCACACTGATGAGGGGCAAAAACCCCGAAACAGCTGTCTGTGGATGGATACCATGCTTGGCATAGGTGGCTTTCCTTCTTAGGATGCTGCCCTTCCCGTGGTTGTTCCTTCCCGGGGAAAGGCCTGGCTATTCATTGCTTGCGTCGAGAAACACGTGATGGTGTCTCCGCAGCTTCTTTACTTGCATTTGCATATTTCCCATAAGGGATGGGGGCAGTGTTCTGGAATCACTGCGTTGAGAAACACGTGATGGTGTCTCCGCGGTGTTGGATGTTTTGGTCTCCCCGAGGCCAATCATCTGTGCCTTTATAGCCTTTTTACTAGGCACTGCTCCTAATAGCCAGATTCCTACTCCACACTGATGAGGGGCAAAAACCCCGAAACAGCTGTCTGTGGATGGATACCATGCTTGGCATAGGTGGCTTTCCTTCTTAGGATGCTGCCCTTCCCGTGGTTGTTCCTTCCCGGGGAAAGGCCTGGCTATTCATTGCTTGCGTCGAGAAACACGTGATGGTGTCTCCGCAGCTTCTTTACTTGCATTTGCATATTTCCCATAAGGGATGGGGGCAGTGTTCTGGAATCACTGCGTTGAGAAACACGTGATGGTGTCTCCGCGGTGTTGGATGTTTTGGTCTCCCCGAGGCCAATCATCTGTGCCTTTATAGCCTTTTTACTAGGCACTGCTCCTAATAGCCAGATTCCTACTCCACACTGATGAGGGGCAAAAACCCCGAAACAGCTGTCTGTGGATGGATACCATGCTTGGCATAGGTGGCTTTCCTTCTTAGGATGCTGCCCTTCCCGTGGTTGTTCCTTCCCGGGGAAAGGCCTGGCTATTCATTGCTTGCGTCGAGAAACACGTGATGGTGTCTCCGCAGCTTCTTTACTTGCATTTGCATATTTCCCATAAGGGATGGGGGCAGTGTTCTGGAATCACTGCGTTGAGAAACACGTGATGGTGTCTCCGCGGTGTTGGATGTTTTGGTCTCCCCGAGGCCAATCATCTGTGCCTTTATAGCCTTTTTACTAGGCACTGCTCCTAATAGCCAGATTCCTACTCCACACTGATGAGGGGCAAAAACCCCGAAACAGCTGTCTGTGGATGGATACCATGCTTGGCATAGGTGGCTTTCCTTCTTAGGATGCTGCCCTTCCCGTGGTTGTTCCTTCCCGGGGAAAGGCCTGGCTATTCATTGCTTGCGTCGAGAAACACGTGATGGTGTCTCCGCAGCTTCTTTACTTGCATTTGCATATTTCCCATAAGGGATGGGGGCAGTGTTCTGGAATCACTGCGTTGAGAAACACGTGATGGTGTCTCCGCGGTGTTGGATGTTTTGGTCTCCCCGAGGCCAATCATCTGTGCCTTTATAGCCTTTTTACTAGGCACTGCTCCTAATAGCCAGATTCCTACTCCACACTGATGAGGGGCAAAAACCCCGAAACAGCTGTCTGTGGATGGATACCATGCTTGGCATAGGTGGCTTTCCTTCTTAGGATGCTGCCCTTCCCGTGGTTGTTCCTTCCCGGGGAAAGGCCTGGCTATTCATTGCTTGCGTCGAGAAACACGTGATGGTGTCTCCGCAGCTTCTTTACTTGCATTTGCATATTTCCCATAAGGGATGGGGGCAGTGTTCTGGAATCACTGCGTTGAGAAACACGTGATGGTGTCTCCGCGGTGTTGGATGTTTTGGTCTCCCCGAGGCCAATCATCTGTGCCTTTATAGCCTTTTTACTAGGCACTGCTCCTAATAGCCAGATTCCTACTCCACACTGATGAGGGGCAAAAACCCCGAAACAGCTGTCTGTGGATGGATACCATGCTTGGCATAGGTGGCTTTCCTTCTTAGGATGCTGCCCTTCCCGTGGTTGTTCCTTCCCGGGGAAAGGCCTGGCTATTCATTGCTTGCGTCGAGAAACACGTGATGGTGTCTCCGCAGCTTCTTTACTTGCATTTGCATATTTCCCATAAGGGATGGGGGCAGTGTTCTGGAATCACTGCGTTGAGAAACACGTGATGGTGTCTCCGCGGTGTTGGATGTTTTGGTCTCCCCGAGGCCAATCATCTGTGCCTTTATAGCCTTTTTACTAGGCACTGCTCCTAATAGCCAGATTCCTACTCCACACTGATGAGGGGCAAAAACCCCGAAACAGCTGTCTGTGGATGGATACCATGCTTGGCATAGGTGGCTTTCCTTCTTAGGATGCTGCCCTTCCCGTGGTTGTTCCTTCCCGGGGAAAGGCCTGGCTATTCATTGCTTGCGTCGAGAAACACGTGATGGTGTCTCCGCAGCTTCTTTACTTGCATTTGCATATTTCCCATAAGGGATGGGGGCAGTGTTCTGGAATCACTGCGTTGAGAAACACGTGATGGTGTCTCCGCGGTGTTGGATGTTTTGGTCTCCCCGAGGCCAATCATCTGTGCCTTTATAGCCTTTTTACTAGGCACTGCTCCTAATAGCCAGATTCCTACTCCACACTGATGAGGGGCAAAAACCCCGAAACAGCTGTCTGTGGATGGATACCATGCTTGGCATAGGTGGCTTTCCTTCTTAGGATGCTGCCCTTCCCGTGGTTGTTCCTTCCCGGGGAAAGGCCTGGCTATTCATTGCTTGCGTCGAGAAACACGTGATGGTGTCTCCGCAGCTTCTTTACTTGCATTTGCATATTTCCCATAAGGGATGGGGGCAGTGTTCTGGAATCACTGCGTTGAGAAACACGTGATGGTGTCTCCGCGGTGTTGGATGTTTTGGTCTCCCCGAGGCCAATCATCTGTGCCTTTATAGCCTTTTTACTAGGCACTGCTCCTAATAGCCAGATTCCTACTCCACACTGATGAGGGGCAAAAACCCCGAAACAGCTGTCTGTGGATGGATACCATGCTTGGCATAGGTGGCTTTCCTTCTTAGGATGCTGCCCTTCCCGTGGTTGTTCCTTCCCGGGGAAAGGCCTGGCTATTCATTGCTTGCGTCGAGAAACACGTGATGGTGTCTCCGCAGCTTCTTTACTTGCATTTGCATATTTCCCATAAGGGATGGGGGCAGTGTTCTGGAATCACTGCGTTGAGAAACACGTGATGGTGTCTCCGCGGTGTTGGATGTTTTGGTCTCCCCGAGGCCAATCATCTGTGCCTTTATAGCCTTTTTACTAGGCACTGCTCCTAATAGCCAGATTCCTACTCCACACTGATGAGGGGCAAAAACCCCGAAACAGCTGTCTGTGGATGGATACCATGCTTGGCATAGGTGGCTTTCCTTCTTAGGATGCTGCCCTTCCCGTGGTTGTTCCTTCCCGGGGAAAGGCCTGGCTATTCATTGCTTGCGTCGAGAAACACGTGATGGTGTCTCCGCAGCTTCTTTACTTGCATTTGCATATTTCCCATAAGGGATGGGGGCAGTGTTCTGGAATCACTGCGTTGAGAAACACGTGATGGTGTCTCCGCGGTGTTGGATGTTTTGGTCTCCCCGAGGCCAATCATCTGTGCCTTTATAGCCTTTTTACTAGGCACTGCTCCTAATAGCCAGATTCCTACTCCACACTGATGAGGGGCAAAAACCCCGAAACAGCTGTCTGTGGATGGATACCATGCTTGGCATAGGTGGCTTTCCTTCTTAGGATGCTGCCCTTCCCGTGGTTGTTCCTTCCCGGGGAAAGGCCTGGCTATTCATTGCTTGCGTCGAGAAACACGTGATGGTGTCTCCGCAGCTTCTTTACTTGCATTTGCATATTTCCCATAAGGGATGGGGGCAGTGTTCTGGAATCACTGCGTTGAGAAACACGTGATGGTGTCTCCGCGGTGTTGGATGTTTTGGTCTCCCCGAGGCCAATCATCTGTGCCTTTATAGCCTTTTTACTAGGCACTGCTCCTAATAGCCAGATTCCTACTCCACACTGATGAGGGGCAAAAACCCCGAAACAGCTGTCTGTGGATGGATACCATGCTTGGCATAGGTGGCTTTCCTTCTTAGGATGCTGCCCTTCCCGTGGTTGTTCCTTCCCGGGGAAAGGCCTGGCTATTCATTGCTTGCGTCGAGAAACACGTGATGGTGTCTCCGCAGCTTCTTTACTTGCATTTGCATATTTCCCATAAGGGATGGGGGCAGTGTTCTGGAATCACTGCGTTGAGAAACACGTGATGGTGTCTCCGCGGTGTTGGATGTTTTGGTCTCCCCGAGGCCAATCATCTGTGCCTTTATAGCCTTTTTACTAGGCACTGCTCCTAATAGCCAGATTCCTACTCCACACTGATGAGGGGCAAAAACCCCGAAACAGCTGTCTGTGGATGGATACCATGCTTGGCATAGGTGGCTTTCCTTCTTAGGATGCTGCCCTTCCCGTGGTTGTTCCTTCCCGGGGAAAGGCCTGGCTATTCATTGCTTGCGTCGAGAAACACGTGATGGTGTCTCCGCAGCTTCTTTACTTGCATTTGCATATTTCCCATAAGGGATGGGGGCAGTGTTCTGGAATCACTGCGTTGAGAAACACGTGATGGTGTCTCCGCGGTGTTGGATGTTTTGGTCTCCCCGAGGCCAATCATCTGTGCCTTTATAGCCTTTTTACTAGGCACTGCTCCTAATAGCCAGATTCCTACTCCACACTGATGAGGGGCAAAAACCCCGAAACAGCTGTCTGTGGATGGATACCATGCTTGGCATAGGTGGCTTTCCTTCTTAGGATGCTGCCCTTCCCGTGGTTGTTCCTTCCCGGGGAAAGGCCTGGCTATTCATTGCTTGCGTCGAGAAACACGTGATGGTGTCTCCGCAGCTTCTTTACTTGCATTTGCATATTTCCCATAAGGGATGGGGGCAGTGTTCTGGAATCACTGCGTTGAGAAACACGTGATGGTGTCTCCGCGGTGTTGGATGTTTTGGTCTCCCCGAGGCCAATCATCTGTGCCTTTATAGTATATTGCCCAGTCATGTAGTATATTGCCCAGCCACGTAGTATATTGCCCTGTCACGTAGTATATTGCCCTGTCATGTAGTATATTGCCCAGTCACATAGTATATTGCCCAGTCACATAGTATATTGCCCAGTCATGTAGTATATTGCCCAGTGACGTAGTATATTGCCCAGCCATGTAGTATATTGCACAGCCACATAGTATATTGCACAGCGACATAGTATATAGCACAGAGCCACGTAGTATACAGCACAGACACGAAGTATACTGCCAAGTCATGTAGTATATTGCCCAGCCACGTATGTAAGAGGTTAAAAAATAAAAAATAAACATATACTCACCCTCCAAAGGCCCCTTGTAGTCCCGTTGCCTGTGTGCGGTGCACGCGGCAGCTTCCGGTCCCAGGGTTGGTATGAGCGCAGGACCTTTGATGACGTCGCGGTCACATGATCGCTTGCACTGCCAAGGAGAGAACGTGACGTCGGAGGTTGAGAATAACCTTTTTTATTATTATTATTTTTAACATTAGATCGTTTTAGTATTGATGCTGCATACACAGCATCAATAGTAAAAAGTTGGTCACACAGGGTTAATAGCTGTGTAACCAGAGTGCATTACACTGCGCTCCGGTAACGCTGTCATTAACCCTGTGTAAGGGCTGACTGGATGACTGGAGGGGAGTATGGAGCGGGCACTGACTGCGGGAGGAAAGAGCGGCCATATTGCTGCCGGACTGTTGCTGTCGCTGATTGGTCATGGAAATGGTCGTGGGCGTTTTGCCGCGACCAATCAGCGACTTGGATTTCCATGACAGACAGAGGCCACGACCAATGAATATCTGTGACAGACAGGCAGAAGGACAGAAAGACAGAAGTGACCCTTAGACAATTATATAGTAGACTAGATGGTGGCCCGATTCTAATGCATCGGGTATTCTAGAATATGTATTTATGTATGTATATAGCAGCCACATAGTATATAGCACAGGCCACGTAGTTTATAGGAGCCATGTAGTATATAGCAGACAAATACTACGTGGCCAGTGCTATATAATATGTGGCTGCTATATACATAGTAACATAGTAACATAGTAACATAGTTAGTAAGGCCGAAAAAAGACATTTGTCCATCCAGTTCAGCCTATATTCCATCATAATAAATCCCCAGATCTACGTCCTTCTACAGAACCTAATAATTGTATGATACAATATTGTTCTGCTCCAGGAAGACATCCAGGCCTCTCTTGAACCCCTCGACTGAGTTCGCCATCACCACCTCCTCAGGCAAGCAATTCCAGATTCTCACTGCCCTAACAGTAAAGAATCCTCTTCTATGTTGGTGGAAAAACCTTCTCTCCTCCAGACGCAAAGAATGCCCCCTTGTACCCGTCACCTTCCTTGGTATAAACAGATCCTCAGCGAGATATTTGTATTGTCCCCTTATATACTTATACATGGTTATTAGATCGCCCCTCAGTCGTCTTATTTCTAGACTAATAGTCAGCATCAATAGTAAAAAGTTGGGGACACTGTTGTGAATTCTGTGGCTGAATTCACTCCTGTGGTCACAAGTGGTACTGCAGCTTCTGAGCTTCCTTCCTCAGGTGTTCTGGTGAGCTCATTAGCTGCTTCGTTACTTAACTCCACCTGATGCTGCTATCCTTGCTCCTAGTCAATGTTCCAGTGTTGGATCTGAGATTCTCCTGATTGTTCCTGTGACCTGCTGCTCTGTATAGCTAAGTGCTTTTTTGCTATTTTGTTGCCTTTTTTCTGTCCAGCTTGTCTTTTGTTTTGCTGGAAGCTCTGAGACGCAAAGGGTGTACCGCCGTGCCGTTAGTCCGGCACGGTGGGTCTTTTTTGCCCCCTTTGCGTGGGTTTTGCTTTAGGGTTTTTTGTAGACTGCAAAGTTCGCTTTACTGTCCTCGCTCTGTCTAAGAATATCGGGCCCCACTTTGCTGAATCTATTTCATCCCTACGTTTTGTCTTTTCATCTTACTCACAGTCATTATATGTGGGGGGCTGCCTTTTCCTTTGGGGTATTTCTCTGGGGGCAAGTCAGGCCTATTTTTCTATCTTCAGGCTAGCTAGTTTCTTAGGCTGTGCCGAGTTGCATAGGTAGTGGTTAGGCGCAATCCACAGCCACTTTTAGTTGTGTTTAGGATAGGATCAGGTGTGCAGTCTACAGAGTTTCCACGTCTCAGAGCTCGTTCTTTTGTTTTTGGGTATTTGTCAGATCACTGTGTGCGCTCTGATCGCTAGGCACACTGTGTCTCTGGATTGCCTTCATTACACCTTTCATTAGCAGACATAACAGTACTAGGAGCCAACTAATTATTCTCAATAGAGGGAAAGAAAAAGTTCTGACATCATTTTTTTTTTTTTCTCAGCTCTGTGTTCACTTTTTTTTTTTTTTTTTTCCCCTAGACATTTGGGTGTTTCTGGACACAGGTGTGGACATGGATTTTCAGGGTCTGTGCTCTTCAATGGATAATCTCGTTATAAATGTACAAAAGATTCAAGATACTATTGATCAGAAATCTATGTTAGAACCAAGAATTCCTATTCCTGATTTGTTTTTTGGAGATAGAACTAAGTTTCCAAGTTTCAAAAATAATTGTAAGCTATTTCTGGCCTTGAAACCTCATTCTTCTGGTAATCCTATTCAACAGGTTTTGATTACTATTTCTTTTTTGCGCGGCGACCCTCAAGACTGGGCATTTTCTCTTGCGCCAGGAGACCCTGCATTGAGTAGTGTCGATGCGTTTTTCCTGGCACTCGGATTACTGTACGATGAGCCTAATTCAGTGGATCAGGCTGAGAAAAATTTGCTGGCTTTGTGCCAGGGTCAGGATGATATAGAAGTATATTGTCAGAAATTTAGGAAATGGTCAGTACTCACTCAGTGGAATGAATCTGCGCTGGCAGCTTTGTTCAGAAAGGGTCTCTCTGAGGCTCTTAAGGATGTCATGGTGGGATTTCCTATGCCTGCTGGTTTGAATGAGTCTTTGTCTTTAGCCATTCAGATCGGTAGACGCTTGCGCGAGCGTAAATCTGTGCACCATTTGGCGGTATTGCCTGAGGTTAAACCTGAGCCTATGCAGTGCGATAGGACTATGACCAGAGTGGAACGGCAGGAATACAGACGTCTGAATGGGCTATGTTTCTACTGTGGTGATTCCACTCATGCTATTTCTGATTGTCCTAAGCGCACTAAGCGGTCCGCTAGGTCTGCCGTCATTGGTACTGTACAGTCCAAATTCCTTCTGTCCATTACCTTGATATGCTCTTTGTCGTCGTTTTCTGTCATGGCGTTTGTGGATTCAGGCGCTGCCCTAAATCTGATGGATTTGGATTATGCTAAACGTTGTGGGTTTTTCTTGGAGCCTTTGCGGTGTCCTATTCCATTGAGAGGAATTGATGCTACACCTTTAGCCAAGAATAAACCTCAGTACTGGGCCCAGCTGACCATGTGCATGGCTCCTGCACATCAGGAAGTTATTCGCTTTCTGGTGTTGCATAATCTGCATGATGTGGTCGTGTTGGGGTTGCCATGGCTACAAACCCATAATCCAGTATTGGATTGGAATTCCATGTCGGTATCCAGCTGGGGTTGTCAGGGGGTACATGGTGATGTTCCATTTTTGTCGATTTCGTCATCCACCCCTTCTGAGGTCCCAGAGTTCTTGTCTGATTATCAGGATGTATTTGAAGAGCCCAAGTCCGATGCCCTACCTCCGCATAGGGATTGTGATTGTGCTATCAATTTGATTCCTGGTAGTAAATTCCCTAAAGGTCGATTATTTAATTTATCCGTGCCCGAACACGCCGCTATGCGCAGTTATGTGAAGGAATCCCTAGAGAAGGGACATATTCGCCCATCGTCATCACCACTGGGAGCAGGGTTCTTCTTTGTAGCTAAGAAGGATGGTTCGCTGAGACCGTGTATTGATTACCGCCTTCTTAATAAGATCACTGTTAAATTTCAGTATCCCTTGCCATTGTTATCTGACTTGTTTGCTCGGATTAAGGGGGCTAGTTGGTTCACTAAGATAGATCTTCGTGGTGCGTATAATCTGGTGAGAATCAGGCAAGGAGATGAATGGAAAACTGCATTCAATGCGCCCGAGGGTCATTTTGAGTATCTAGTGATGCCGTTCGGACTTGCCAATGCTCCATCAGTGTTTCAATCCTTTATGCATGACATCTTCCGTGAGTATCTGGATAAATTCCTGATTGTTTACTTGGATGACATTTTGATCTTCTCAGATGATTGGGAGTCTCATGTGAAGCAGGTCAGAATGGTTTTTCAGGTCCTGCGTGCTAACTCTTTGTTTGTGAAGGGATCAAAGTGTCTCTTCGGTGTGCAGAAAGTTTCATTTTTGGGATTCATCTTTTCCCCTTCTACTATCGAGATGTTAAGGTCCAAGCCATCCAGGATTGGATTCAGCCGACATCTCTGAAAAGTCTGCAAAAGTTCCTGGGCTTTGCTAATTTTTATCGTCGCTTCATCTGTAATTTTTCTAGCATTGCCAAACCATTGACCGATTTGACCAAGAAGGGTGCTGATTTGGTCAATTGGTCTTCTGCTGCTGTGGAAGCTTTTCAGGAGTTGAAGCGTCGTTTTTGTTCTGCCCCTGTGTTGTGTCAGCCAGATGTTTCTCTTCCGTTCCAGGTCGAGGTTGATGCTTCTGAGATTGGAGCAGGGGCGGTTTTGTCACAGAGAGGTTCTGATTGCTCAGTGATGAAACCATGTGCTTTCTTTTCCAGGAAGTTTTCGCCCGCTGAGCGTAATTATGATGTGGGCAACCGAGAGTTGCTAGCCATGAAGTGGGCATTCGAGGAGTGGCGTCATTGGCTTGAAGGAGCTAAGCATCGCGTGGTGGTATTGACTGATCATAAGAACTTGACTTATCTCGAGTCTGCCAAGCGCTTGAATCCTAGACAGGCCCGTTGGTCGTTATTTTTTGCCCGCTTCGACTTTGTGATTTCGTACCTTCCGGGCTCTAAAAATGTGAAGGCGGATGCTCTGTCTAGGAGTTTTGTGCCCGACTCTCCGGGTTTATCTGAGCCAGCGGGTATCCTCAAGGAAGGAGTCATTGTGTCTGCCATTTTCCCTGATTTGCGGCGGGTGCTGCAAAAATTTCAGGCGAATAAACCTGATCGTTGTCCAGCGGAGAAACTGTTCGTCCCTGATAGGTGGACTAATAAACTTATCTCTGAACTTCATTGTTCGGTGTTGGCTGGTCATCCTGGAATCTTTGGTACCAGAGAGTTAGTGGCTAGATCCTTCTGGTGACCATCTCTGTCACGGGATGTACGTACTTTTGTGCAGTCCTGTGGGATTTGTGCTAGGGCTAAGCCCTCCTGTTCTCGTGCCAGTGGGTTGCTTTTGCCCTTGCCGGTCCCAAAGAGGCCTTGGACACATATTTCGATGGATTTCATTTCTGACCTTCCCGTTTCTCAAAAGATGTCAGTCATTTGGGTGGTCTGTGATCGCTTTTCTAAAATGGTCCATCTGGTGCCCTTGGCTAAATTGCCTTCCTCCTCTGATTTGGTACCTTTGTTCTTTCAGCATGTGGTTCGGTTGCATGGCATTCCTGAGAATATTGTTTCTGACAGAGGTTCCCAGCTTGTTTCAAGGTTCTGGCGAGCCTTTTGTGGTAGGATGGGCATTGACCTATCCTTTTCCTCGGCTTTCCATCCTCAGACTAATGGCCAGACCGAACGAACCAATCAGACCTTGGAAACATATCTGAGATGTTTTGTTTCTGCAGACCAGGATGATTGGGTGTCCTTTTTGCCGTTGGCTGAGTTCGCCCTTAATAATCGGGCCAGCTCGGCTACCTTGGTTTCTCCATTTTTCTGCAATTCTGGGTTCCATCCTCGTTTCTCTTCAGGACAGGTTGAGTCTTCGGACTGTCCTGGTGTGGATTCTGTGGTGGACAGGTTGCAGCAGATCTGGACTCAGGTAGTGGACAATTTGACCTTGTCCCAGGAGAAGGCTCAACTTTTCGCTAATTGCAGACGCCGTGTGGGTCCCCGACTTCATGTTGGGGATCTGGTTTGGTTATCTTCTCGTCATATTCCTATGAAGGTTTCCTCTCCTAAATTTAAACCTCGTTTTATTGGTCCGTATAGGATTTCTGAGGTTCTCAATCCTGTGTCTTTTCGTCTGACCCTCCCAGACTCCTTTTCCATACATAATGTATTCCATAGGTCATTGTTGCAGAGATACGTGGCACCTATGGTTCCATCTGTTGAGCCTCCTGCCCCGGTTTTGGTGGAGGGGGAATTGGAGTATATTGTGGAGAAGATTTTGGATTCTCGTGTTTCTAGACGGAAACTCCAGTATCTGGTTAAATGGAAGGGTTATGCTCAGGAAGATAATTCCTGGGTTTTTGCCTCTGATGTTCATGCTCCCGATCTTGTTCGTGCCTTTCATGCGGCTCATCCTGGTAGGCCTGGGGGCTCTGGTGAGGGTTCGGTGACCCCTCCTCAAGGGGGGGGTACTGTTGTGAATTCGGTGGCTGAATTCACTCCTGTGGTCACAAGTGGTACTGCAGCTTCTGAGCTTCCTTCCTCAGGTGTTCTGGTGAGCTCATTAGCTGCTTCGTTACTTAACTCCACCTGATGCTGCTATCCTTGCTCCTAGTCAATGTTCCAGT
Organism: Ranitomeya imitator; assembly: GCF_032444005.1. Lineage (NCBI taxonomy): Eukaryota > Metazoa > Chordata > Amphibia > Anura > Dendrobatidae > Ranitomeya > Ranitomeya imitator. The sequence goes on along the minus strand of NC_091287.1, from coordinate 232,130,127 downwards.
GTTGGATCTGAGCTTCTCCTGATTGTTCCTGTGACCTGCTGCTCTGTATAGCTAAGTGCTTTTTTGCTATTTTGTTGCCTTTTTTCTGTCCAGCTTGTCTTTTGTTTTGCTGGAAGCTCTGAGACGCAAAGGGTGTACCGCCGTGCCGTTAGTCCGGCACGGTGGGTCTTTTTTGCCCCCTTTGCGTGGGTTTTGCTTTAGGGTTTTTTGTAGACTGCAAAGTTCGCTTTACTGTCCTCGCTCTGTCTAAGAATATCGGGCCCCACTTTGCTGAATCTATTTCATCCCTACGTTTTGTCTTTTCATCTTACTCACAGTCATTATATGTGGGGGGCTGCCTTTTCCTTTGGGGTATTTCTCTGGGGGCAAGTCAGGCCTATTTTTCTATCTTCAGGCTAGCTAGTTTCTTAGGCTGTGCCGAGTTGCATAGGTAGTGGTTAGGCGCAATCCACAGCCACTTTTAGTTGTGTTTAGGATAGGATCAGGTGTGCAGTCTACAGAGTTTCCACGTCTCAGAGCTCGTTCTTTTGTTTTTGGGTATTTGTCAGATCACTGTGTGCGCTCTGATCGCTAGGCACACTGTGTCTCTGGATTGCCTTCATTACACCTTTCATTAGCAGACATAACAGGACACACAGGGTTAATAGCAGCGGTTACGTAGTGCGTTACCCGCAGCGTAACGTGGTCCATTACTGCCGGCATTAACCCTGTGTGAGCGGTGACTGGAGGGGAGTACGCGGGCGCCGGGCACTGACTGCGGGGAGTAAGGAGCGGCCATTTTCTTCCGGACTGTGCCCGTCGCTGATTGGTCGTGGCTGTTTTGCCGCGACCAATCAGCGACTTGGATTTCCATGACAGACAGAGGCCGCGACCAATGAATATCCGTGAAAGAAAGACAGACAGACAGAAAGACAGACAGACAGATGTAAGTGACCCTTAGACAATTTTATAGTAGATTATCTTAAATTATTTTTATTATATTTATTAGTTATCACTATTCATTTAGTAGGTGTGATTAATTGAAAATAAGAAAAATTTGAAAAATATGTACGGTAACTCCAACTCGGTCACTATGGATAGAAAATACAGAAAGTGAAGCAGTTTGCTAGGTTGTCATTTCATCTAGAAACTTCAAATCCGGGGCTTGTAAACACTATAAATACCTTTGGCTGTCGTCGTCATAGTCAACAGCCTTATGCGTGTGTAAAGCAAAGCTTTTTATCTTAGTATTTGTGTCTGCACAAGTCTAATAAATAATGCAATAAAACCTGAGAAAATCAAAACACCCTCCTCTGCCAAAAAGAAGGAGGAAAAAAAAAAAAGAGAAGAAAGATGCAATCATACACAATAAAAAATGACATGCAGGTTTGTAGATAAGTACCATGTCTACCCAGACTGTAAATTATACTGGCTGGTATTTCACTCTGTAGATGCTGTGGTTGTGCAGTCATTAAGTGTAACAAGTAAGGGGAACAAAAAGAAAAAAAAAAAGTACAAAGTCTGGCGTATAAAAGAGAAGAAACTACTTTAAACAACTTGTTTTCCCTGGCTGCTCTTTGTGATAAGGGAATAGTCATGTGAATGCTGTCAGCTTTGTGCCATATGTTCCAGGAAGCCAGGGACCCTTGAAGAAGAACCTCTGAATTATTGATCAATGATTAGCAAATGCAATCGAAATTGTAGACTTGATGTTGTGCAGGGATTCATAATTTATGAGTGGACAAAATAGGAGGTAGCAGAGGTAGCGGTAGGTGATTTCAGCCCCCATATTGATTACTTAAAACATCAGGAGGTAAGTGTAGTGTGACAGACAGAACAAAACCTGACAGCTTACTGCCTGTCCATCACCACAGATGGAGAGCTAAGGGAATAAGCTTTCTACAGAAGCAAATACATTTCTATTGTGTGTCTTTGATCATTATGCTGTTCTACTAAACCAAAGGACATATTAGTAGGTAATTTATGTATTCTCTTACAATAAAAAATTGATAGCGTCCGATTAGGTACCACTAGAGCTAAATATCCAGGCAGTTTGTTTCCTTAACAGTTGGACAAGCATTACTGTAGAGGTATGTTGCACATAGCACATAGTGGTCTGTTAGCGAATGCTAAAATTCACTGCATAATTGATAGGCAGCTGATGGTAAAGCAATTAATTCCTTTTTTGAAATAAAAAACAAACGATTGTACATTTACCGTAGTTTGTTTTCATAGAATAAAAATCATTTTGAAGACATAATTTAGTATTTTAGAGGCGACATTAGCGGAAACTGGTATGATGGGTGCATATGTTACCTGATGCTGCTATCTTCTCAATCAAATGTCATATTAAATATTTCTCACAATGAAATGGCCACTTTAAGGCTGCCGTCACACTAGCAGTATTTGGTCAGTATTTTACATCAGTATTTGTAAGCCAAAACCAGGAGTGGAACAATTAGAGGAAAAGTATAATAGAAACATATGCACCACTTCTGTATTTATCACCCACTCCTGGTTTTGTCTGAGAAATACTGATGTAAAATACTGACCAAATACTGATAGTGTGACAGCAGCCTAAGAGTAATAGCCATAAATATGGCACAATTAACATACATACTTTGTAATATATAGCTATATTTATACAACAGTACATGGTAACACACCCAATAATAAAAGCACATATGATTAACCAGATGTTTTCCCCCAAAAAAATTGCATTGAATTATTATTGAAATGCACTTATTTTATAAAACAGTAGTAAATATATAGTCAGCTTCATGTACAATATATGAAGGCTGCTAGGCTGCTTAGGTGCATGAGACTCATTGATCTTGATTCATTAAGACTGGTTATTTGTACACCTGCATTGATTTCAATAGGAGACATGTGCCTCTCTAATAAATTTGCTGCATCTTTCAACTGTCATGTGCCATCATCAAAAATGTATGCCACTTTTGTGCCATAAATAATGATGAATTTATTGGGTGCGCTTCGCCATGCCCTGTCCCGCTTGAGCTCTGAGCACTTTTTAAAAAGCTGAGACAAATCGTTTCCAATGCACCAAAAAGATGATTCTATTCCTTTATTCATCCAAATGCATCATAAAAGCAACATTTAGGCCAACAAGCATCCTTTTTTAAGAATAAACAAAATGGCAGATGAAGCTTCATCTGTCATTTTGCTTATGCTTGAAAAAGGCTACTTGCTGCCCGAATTGTTTCTTTTATGATGCATTTTGGATGAATAAAGGAATAGAATCATCTTCGTGGTGCATTGGAAATGATCTGTCTCTGGATTTGCTGGTAACTCCGTGGGAAGTTGCCACAAGGAAACACAGAGCGGAGTGGTGCAAAGGAAACCACCATTACGGACACTTTTTAGAAAGCTGACACAGCTGACCAGGACTGGCATAAAAATATCAAAATTCACCCATTTTTTGCTCATCTTTGAGTTGGCCTTATCCAAAAATGTTGCTACATTTCAAAAATTTCAATGCTGGAGTTCTTGTGAACACTGCTTGATGATTTGGCCCAAAGTGTTATAGGAAATTGATATGAAGAAGAGAAAAAGCTATGCATGAGTAGGGTCTCTTTTCTAGGATACTTTCAGATCAAAATGCAAATACCAATTAATGTAATGGTGGAGGAGGGAATTCTTTCATCATTCAGTCTGTGCAAGTGAGGCTCAGACAGCAGAGGCAATGATATCACTTGGTTGCATCTGCTGTGCAGAGCCTCAGTGTGCAAATACCAAAAACTGTAGGAGAGCACAGGGGGAATGGAAGCAAGGTAAGTAATTGGTTTGCTTTTTTTCCAGTTACGAGTCATTTGTTGTGTGAATGAGTGGAAACATTGTACCATTTGAGCACTATGGTGGCCATCATATTGTGGAGGGGGCTGTGGAGGGGAGAGTTGTGTGTAGGGGATTAAATTTTGTATAGAGAGGCAGTGAGGACCATCATACTATGTTAGAGAAGCTGTCAGAACAATCATATTGAGTATGTGGGTGTAACACCCAAAGTAACCAGTTGTTACAGTGATGTTGCTTTCCCTTCAAGGAGGGCAATATCATGCTTGGAGGCAAGGAGGATTCCCTTTACCAGGTAGCACACCTACATACAACACATTCTGAATCCGGGCCAGAAGTGGGAGCTCTGAACCCGGATTCAGGAGAGCTTCCCCAGCTTTAAGTGTTCTGGTCAGGAGGAGGAGTCAGTTTAGTCTGGAGCAGACAGTGAAGGGAGAGGAGTGGAGAGCAGACAGTGGAGCCTTGCAGCAAGCACTGAGCTGCAGCTACAGGAAAGGAAGTGAAGCCTGAAGTGTTAAATGTAGAAAAGTATCAGTGGAAATAAGCAGAGGAGAAGAAAAGGGGAAAAAACACCCTTAAAAATATCTTTAATGTATCATCATTAAAATGTAGTAATATAGATAAATAATAGCTACCAAAACACCATAACTCGAAGGTATGGGCGGGGTATAAGTACAACCAGATTACAACAGGAACTCTTTATCAGAGAGAAGTATTCCTGGCTAAATCCCTATTACTCTTCCTACTAAACTTTATACCTTCTAGGCAGTGGAGGTTGGCACCCTATAATTCGACATGGTGCCCCCACTCGACGTTGGCTATCCCTTCTGGCCCTAATCGGACCCTGACATCTACCCACGCCCACACGCCAACACCATACACACAGCAAAAACCTAGGTCACGCTATGAAATTGAAAAAAATGCAAAAATTTAAAAATGAAGCACAAGGTGTATTGCTGCACCAGTATTTGCACAAAATATTACACAGGAAAATATACCCTCCAATTCCCTTCTATACACATTAGAGGCCAGGGATATGACCTGGAAAATTCTTGTGTATTGTATACGCGTCTGCAATCTGCAAAACACAAATGAAATAAATATAGAGCAGAGGGGAACAAGGCCTTCCAGAACTTAATAGTTGGAAACCACACTGATGTAATAAAGTGCTTTTGTGCATATTAAACTATTCTGCTGCCATCATTAGCTGCACAACAGACTTGCCATGACCCGGTCAAAGACATAGCGGACATGAATAGAAAGCTTCACATAAACGAGAAATTTCACTAATTTCTCATAACCACAACGCTACAAATTGGCACACATTTTAGACAAAAGACCTGCCAAGGAAATAACAGACACAGGCTACTATAACCGCAATAGGTTGCTTAACTGAATGTGTATAGCATAGTGTGTCCCATGTCTCCATCCCAATGTAGCAGACATAAATAGAAGCCTCACACAAGTAAAACGTTTCACCGGTCTCTTGTGCCTACCGTGCTACATATTATTGAGCTTAGCATAATCCTGCCATGGAATACCAGACACAAGCTGCTATTGTCAAAATATATTACTTATCTGAATAAGTGTGACATAAATATGTCCCATGTCTCCATCCCTACGCGTTTCGCCCCTTTCCGGTACAGGGGCTCATCAGTAGACCATTTGGGAACAAGCAACAATGGCTTCAGAATAGATGTGAATAACTGGAAGTGATCATGCTATCTTTATAGCCTCCATTACCGTAGTATACCTAAAAAAATTCCATTTTGAGGAGCTTGGTAGATCGTAGTTGGCTCAGGTAGGGTTGAGCGAAACGGGTCGGCCATTTTCAGAAGTCGCCGACCTTTGGCAAAGTCGGGTTTCATGAAACCCGACCCGATCCCTGTGTGGGGTCGGCCATGAGGTCGGCGATCTTCGTGCAAAAGTCGCATTTCATTCCGATACCGCAAGTATCGGATATTGGCCGATATTTGCAGTATCGGAATCCATATTTATGTGTAAAATAAAGAATAAAAATAAAAAATAGGGATATACTCACCCTCGGACGCGCCCTGGTACTAACCGCTGTAACCGGCAGCTTCCATTCCTAAGAATGAGCGCGTGAAGGACCTTCGATGACGTCGCGGCTTGTGATTGGTCGCGTAAGCGGTCACATGAGCGGTCACGCGACCAATCACAAGCCGCGACGTCATCGAAGGTCCTTCACGCGCTCATTCTTAGGAAGGAAGGCTGCCGGTTAGTACCAGGGCGCGTCCGAGGGTGAGTATATCCCTATTTTTTATTTTTATTCTTTATTTTACACATAAATATGGATCCCAGGGCCTGAAGGAGAGTTTCCTCTCCTTCAGACCCTGTGAACCATTAGTATCCCATTGCAATGCATTATCCCAATCCCCCTTTCTAGTTGAGGGGTGCACCACCTCAATGATCTTAAATCTGATGCTATCCACATCTCCATTGTGTATGGAGTTGACATGTCTAGCTAACGAGGTGTCTCTTTTATTTCTTATGTCACCCAGGTGTTCACCTATCCTTACACGTAACTGAAGTATCGTTTTACCCACGTAGTCCATGGGGCAAGGACAGGTGCAGACATAAATGACCCCCTCTGTTATGCAGTTTCCAAAATATCTGTTTTTATATACTCTTTTTGTAATGGAACTTTGGAATGTACTAGATGGTACAATGCATTTACAGAAACTGCAATGACCGCATCTGAAGGTACCCAGCGATCTGTTAGCTAGCTATGTCTCTCTTATTTTAGGGGGATTTTAATGACTCCTTACTACCAAATCCCTAATGGACCTCCCCTTCCTATATGTGACTGAGGGGTATGGGGAAATCCATTTATTGAGACCCAGATCCGTTCTTAGGATACCCCAATGTTTTCTTAGTATGCCCATGATCTTTGTCTGCTGGTCATCAAAGGTGCCTATTAGCCTGGTTTTTGAAGTTTCACTGTCTCTCACCTGTGGTTGAAGCAGTGTGGCTCTTTCGATCAGTCTAGTATGGTGACTTGCTTCATCCAGTAGAGCTCTAGAATAACCACGGTCAGAGAACCTTTGTTTTGGGTCCCTGGCCTTATTATAGTAATTCTTGGTCTCAGAGCAGTTCCTCCTCAGCCTAAGGAACTGTCCTTTTGGTATACCACATTTAAGTGGGGTGGGATGATAGCTCTCCCATCTTAATAGGCCATTGGCCGCCGTGGGTTTCCGGAACAAGGTAGATTTTATTGAGCCATTCTCCTCAATAGATAATTTCACAAACAAAAAAGTAATGTCGTTTCCTCCCACCTCATAGGTAAATATAAGACCTAGTTGGTTTTCATTAAGGGACTCCATAAAGGAACGGAAGACAGGTACATCCCCCGTCCATAGTGTGCAGTGTATCATACTGTGTTGGGAGTGCGTGCTCCTAGGCATCATAGAGCACCAACAGCGCTGGAGCTTCATACCGTGCACAGTGAGGCTGACCGCATCCCAAAGTGGCACATCACGCCTTATAGCTACCATTTCTTCCCTACCGCATTACACTAGCAACTGCATAGTTCATCAGAGGATAATCAGTCAGACTATATATATAAACTTACTACTCCAGATAAACTGAATTGCTGTGAGGAAGGTCCAAAACTGGACCAAAACGTTCAGCAATTGATCTGTTTGTCAGGATGTGAAATAAATAGTCTTATCCTTCTTCATATTATGTTGAGTGGCTGTGGATGAATCATACTGTGTACAGGGTTCTACAGGGTCCATTATACTGTCTTGGAGACAATATTGAAATATTGTACTGTGTGTGGGGAGAGCTGTATGGACACTCTACTCTTTGAAGGGCTGTGGGGACATGTGTGCGGCTGAAGGTTCGTCATACTGTGTGGGGTAAGGCTGTTGATCAAATTACAAGGGGTGAATAACAGGAGCATATGATTTATAAACTTTATGATAAATTATATGATTTCGATTTGATGCTAGTGGTAAGTGACCAGCCTGCAAAAAATGATAGTCCCATAGTGGGACAAAGTAAAAAGGTTAAAAAAAAATACATAATTGTAAAAGTATTTAAAAAAATAGCAATAAAAAAATTGAAAGATATCTTACAAATAAATAAGCATTTGTATGAAAAAAATGAATAAAATTGCACATATTTGGTATTGCAGTGTCTGGCACGACCTGACCTATAAAACTGATCCACTAGTTAACCCCTTTATTGAACACCATAAAAGAAAAAATTAAAAACAAGGCAAAAGACAATGCTTTGTGATCAGAGTGGAATAAAACTTAATTAACCCCTTTCTGACATGTGACCTACTATCCAGTCGAGGTGGGGTGGGCACGTATGACCACCAACAGGATAGCACGTCATATGCGATTGGCCGCGCTCACGGGGGAAGCACGGCCGATCGCGGCCGGGTGTCAGCTGACTATTGCAGCTGACATCCGGCACTATGTGCTAGGAGCAGTCACAGACTGCTCCTGGCACATTAACCCCCGGAACACCACGATCAAACATGATCGCAGTGTTTCGGCAGTATAGGGAAGCATCACGCAGGGAGGGGGCTCCCTGCGTGCTTCCCAGAGAAGCTCAGGGCAGCGCGATGTGCTCACGTTGCTCCGAGGGTCTCCTACCTCCATCTCCCTGCAGGCCCTGGATCCAAAATGGCCGCGGAGATGCTTCCGGGTGGCTTACCAGAGCCTGCTCAGAGTAAGCGCTGGTAAGCCTGCAGCCCTGCCTGTCAGATCGCTGATCTGACACAGTACTGTGCAAAGTGTCAGATCAGCGATCTGACCCTATAACATGATGTCCCCCCTGGGCAATGTTATGGTGTAAAAAAAAAAAAAATATTCAGATGTGAAAAAAAAAAAATCCTAAATAAAGAAAAAATATATATATATATTGTTCCCATAAATACATTTATTTTTCTAATTAAAAAAAACAATAAAAGTACACATATTTAGTATTGCCGCATCCGTAACAACCCGACCTATAAAACTGTCCCTTCAGTGAACACCGTAAAAAAAAGAGGCAAAAAACAACGCTTTATTATCATACCGCCAAAGAAAAAGTGGAATAACACACGATCAAAAATACAGATATAAATAAACATGGTATTACTGTAAACATCATCTTGTCCCGCAAAAAACGAGCTGCCATACAGCATCATCAGTGAAAAAATAAAAAAGTTATAGTCCTCAGAATAAAGCAATGCAAAAAAAATTTTTTTTTTATATAAAATAGTTTTTATTGTATAAAAGCGCCAAAACATAAAAAAAGATAAAAATGAGGTATCGCTGTAATCGTACTAACCTGAAGAATAAAACTTCTTTATCAATTTTTACGAAACACGGAATGGTATAAATGCCCCCCCCCCAAAGAAATTCTTGAATAGCTGGTTTTTGGTCATTCTGCCTCACAAAAATCGGAATAAAAAGTGATCAAAATTTGTTACATGCCCAAAAATGGTACCAATAAAAATGTCAACTCGTCCCGCAAAAAACAAGACTTCACATGACTCTATGGACCAAAGTAAAGAAAAATTATAGCTCTCAAAATGTGGAGACGCAAAAACTATTTTTTTGCAATAAAAAGCGTCTTTTGGTGTGTGACAGCTGCCTATCATAAAAATCTGCAAAAAAAAACGCTATAAAAGTAAACAAAGCCCCCCTTCATCACCCCCTTAGTTAGGGAAAAATAATAAAATTAAAAAAATGTATATATTTCCATTTTTCCATTAGGGTTAGGGCTAGGGTTAAGGCTAGGGTTTGGGTTGGGGCTAGGTTTGGGGCTAGAGTTAGGGTTGGGGCTAGTGTTGGGGCTAGGGATGGAGCTAGGGTTAGGGTTGGGGCTAGGGTTATGGGTGGGGCTAAGATTAGGGGTAGGGTTGGGGCTAGGTTTAGGGTTGGGGCTACGGTTAGGGTTGGGGCTAGGGTTTGGGCTAGGGTTAGGGCTAGGGTTAGGGTTGGAGCTAAATTTAGGGTTGGGGCTAAAGTTAGGGTTAAGGTTGGGGCTAAATTTAGGGTTAGGGTTGGGGCTAAAGTTAGGGTTAGGGTTTGGATTACATTTGCGGTTGGGATTTGGGTTAGGGGTGTGTCAGGGTTAGGGGTGTGGTTAGGGTTATGGTTGGGATTAGTGTTAGGGGTGTGTTGGATTTAAGAGTGTGGTTAGGGTTTGGATTAGGTTTAGAGGTGTGTTGGAGTTAGGGGTGTGGTTGGGGTTAGGTGTGTGGTTTAGACTAGGTTTAGGGTGCATGTTTGGGTTAGGGATGTGGTTAGGGTTATGGTTAGAGTTGGGATTAAGGTTAGGGGTGTGTTTGGGTTAGGGGTGTGTTTGGGTTAGGGTTTCAGTTAGAATTGGGGGTTTCCACTGTTTAGGCACATCAAGGGCTCTCCAAACGCGACATGGCGTCCGATCTCAATTCCAGCCAATTCTGCGCTGAAAAAGTAAAACAGTGCTCCTTCCCTTCTGAGCTCTCCTGTGGGCCCAAACAGGGGTTTACCCCAACATATGGGGTATCAGCATACTCAGGACAAATTGGACAACACATTTGGGGTCCAATTTCTCTTGTTACCCTTGGGAAAATAAAAATTTGGGGGCTAAAAAACTCTTTTTGTGGGAAAAAATTATTTTTTATTTTCACAGCTCTGCATTATAAACTGTAGTGAAACACTTGGGGGTTCAAAGTTCTCACAACACATCTAGATAAGTTCCTTGGGGGGTCTAGTTTCCAATATGTGGTCACTTATGGGGGTTTCTACTGTTTCTAGGTATATCAGAGGCTCTGCAAATGCAATGTGACTGCTGCAGACCAATCCATCTAAGTCTGCATTCCAAACGGCGTTCCTTCCCTTCTGAACTCTGCCATGCGCCCAAACAGTGGTTCCCCCCACATACGAGGTATCAGCGTACTCAGGAAAAATTGCAAAACAACTTTTGTGGTCCAGTTTCTCCTGTTAATCTTGGGAAAAAACTAAACTGGGGGCTAAAAATAAATTTGTGTGGGAAAAAAAAGAATTTTTAATTTCACAGCTCTGCGTTATAAACTGTAGTGAAACACTAGGGGGTTCAAAGATCTCACAACACATCTAGATAAGTTCCTTGGGGGGTCTAGTTTCAAATATGGGGTCAATTGTGGGGGGTTCTACTGTTTAGGTACATTAGGGGATCTGCAAATGCAAAGTGACGCCTGCAGACCATTCCATCTAAGTCTGCATTCCAAACGGCGCTCCTTCCCTTCCGAGCTCTGCCATGCGCCCAAACAGTGGTTCCCCCCAAATATAGGGTATTAGCGTACTCAGGACAAATTGGAAAACAACTGTTGGGGTCCAATTTCTCCTGTTACCCTTGGAAAAATACTAAACTTGGGGCTAGAAAATAGTTTTTGGGAAAAAAAAAGAATTTTTATTTTCACGGCTCTGCAATATAAACTGTAGTGAAACACTTGGGGGTTCAAAGCTCTTACAACACATCTAGATAGGTTCCTTAGGGGGTCTACTTTCCAAAATGGTGTCACTTGTGGGGGTTTCAATGTTAAGGCACATTAGGGGCTCTCCAAACGCAGCATGGCTTCCCATCTCAATTTCATTCAATTTTGCATTGAAAAGTCAAACGGCGCTCCTTCCCCTCTGAGCTCTGCCATGTGCCCAAACAGTGGTTTACTCCCACATATGGGGTATTGGCATACTCAGGACAAATTGCACAATAACTTTTCGGGTCAAATTTCTTCTCTTCTTCTTGGGAAAATATAAAATTGGGTCGAAAAATTCATTTTTGTGAAAAAATATTATTTTTTATTTTTACGGCTCTGCATTATAAACTTCTGTGAAAGACTTGGTAGGTCAAAGTGATCACCACACATCAATATAAGTTCCTTAGGGGGTCTACTTTCCAACATGGTGTCACTTGTGGGGGGTTTCAATGTTTAGGCGCATCAGGGGCTCTCCAAGCCCAACATGGCGTCCCATCTCAATTCCATTCAATTTTGCATTGAAAAGTCAAACGGCGCTCCTTCCCTTCCAAGCTCTGCCATGCGCCCAAACAGTGGTTTATCCCCACATATGGGGTATTGGCATACTCAGGACAAATTGTACAGCAACTTTTGGGGTCCATTTTCTCCTGTTACCCTTGGTAGAATAAAACAAATTGGAGCTGAAATAATTTTTTAGTGAAAAGTTAAATGTTATTTTTTTTAAAAATTCCAAAAATTGCTGTGAAACACCGGAAGGGTTAATAAACTTCTAGATTGTTATTTTGAGTACCTTGAGAGGTGCAGTTTTTATAATGGTGTCACACTTGGTTATTTTCTATTATATAGGCCCCTCAAAATGACTTCAAATGTGATTTGGTCCCTAAAAAATAGGGTGTTGTAAAAACGAGAAATTGCTGGTCAAATTTTAACCCTTATAACTCTCTAACAAAAAAAATTTTGGTTCCAAAATTGTGCTGATGTAAAGTAGACATGTGGGAAATGTTACTTATTAAGTCTTTTGTGTGACATATCTCTGTGATTTAAGGGCATAAAAATTCAAATTTGGAAATTTGCTAAATTTTTTTCAATTAAATGCAGGTAATATCAAAGAAATGTTACCACTATCATGAAGTACAATATGTCTCGAGAAAACATTGTCAGAATCATTAGGATCCGTTGAAGCATTCCAGAGTTATAACCTCATAAAGGGACAGTGGTCAGAATTGTAAAAATTGGCCCGGTCATTAACGTACAAACCACCCTTGGGGGTAAGGTAGTTAAAAAAAAGGATATAAATAAACATGGTACTGCTGAAAGCGTCATCTTGTCAAGCAAATAGCAAGCCAGCATCCAGGTCCATCAGTGGAAAAATAAAATTGTTTTATTGTGCGAGAGTGGTAAAACATAAAAAAGATATACGAGGGGCGATCCAAAAGTAATGATAATCAATACTAAACACAATGAATATAGTCAAAAAATAAATGTATTTTTCTACATAGTCTCCTAACAAGTCTATACATTTAGTCCATCTCTTTTCTAAACTTAGAATTCCCTTAGAAAAAAATTCTTGATCTTGACCCTCAAAAAAATCCCCAACAGCGGTTATCACGTCGCTATTGTCATCAAATTTCTTGCCCAGGAGGTGTTCCTTGAGCCGAGGAAAGAGAAAGAAGTCACTGGGGGCTAGATCTGGTGAATAGGGGGGGTGTTCCACCAGTTCAAAGCCCGCTTCTTGAATGGTAGCCATGGCAACAGCAGCTTTGTGAGCCGGCGCGTTATCTTGGTGAAACAACACTCCAGCCCGCCGTTTGCCGCGCCTTTTCTCCTTGATAGCCTCCCGCAATCTTCTTATTTGTTCTGCATAGTAGGAGCTCGTAATAGTGGCTCCCTTCTCCAAATAGTCCACCATAATAATTCCTTCAGCGTCCCAAAAAACGGACGCCATAACCTTCCCTGCTGAGCTTGACACTTTGAATTTCTTTGGCGTCGGTTCGTCGGCTCGTTTCCATGTCATCGATTGTTGTTTAGTTTCGGGATCAAAGTGGTGGATCCAGGTCTCGTCCATGGTCAAAAAACGTAACAAAAAATGTTCCTTGTCTGCTTGGAACTTTTCGAGATTTGCTATTGAAATGTCAACTCGTTTCTTCTTTTGTTCGTCGGTTAACATTTTTGGCACCCAACGCGCGGAGACCTTTCTCATATGCAATTCTTTTACAAGGATTCTTTGAATACTGCCATATGAGATCCCTGTGACCTCAGCTACATGCCTGATAGTCACTCTTCGATCTGCCAATACAACTTCTTCAACTTTTTTCACGTTTTCTTCATTGAGGGACGTGGATGGGCATCCTTCACGATGTTCATTTTCCGTCGATGTTCTTCCCAGCTTAAATTCCTTGGCCCAGCGTGCAACTGTGGACTATGGAGGAGAAGAGTCCCCCAATGTTTCCACCAAGTCGCTGTGTATGTCTTTGGTAGTCATTTTTTTCAAGCAGAGGTATTTGATGACAGCTCTGAGCTCGTTTTTTTCCATTTTGGTGTTCACTCCTCGGCAGTTCATATTCAAATGAATGTAGCTCCCGGGAATTTTTTTTTCCTGGACTAGTGGGTACCTAAGAGAGAAGAAAACATTTTTTTTTACTTTCTGTGTGCAATAGAAATAACCGATTATCATTACTTTTGGATCGCCCCTTGTAAATGTGCTATCGCTGTAATAATACTGGCCTGAAGAATAAAACTGCCTTTTCAATTTTATCACATGTGGAATGACATAAATCCCCCCATGCAAAAATTCCTGAATTCCTGGTTTTTGTTCATTCTGCCTCCCAAAAATCAGAATAGAAAGCGATCAAAAAATGTCATGTGTCTGAAAATGGTACCAATAAAAATGTCAACTCATCCCACAAAAAATATGCCCTCACATGATTCTGTTGGCCAAATATGGAGAAATTATAGCTCTCAAAATATGGTGATCCAAAAAAGTAGTTTTTGCAATAAAAAGTGTTTTCTAGTGTGTAGCAGTAGCCAAACATAAAAACCTGATATAAATCTGGTATCGTTGTAATCACACCAACCCGAAGAATAAAGTCACTTTATCACTGATAACACACGAGGAACGGCGTAAAAATAAATAAAAAAATTCTCCACCTGCTGTAGATTTTTTCATTCTGCCTCCCAAACACCACAGTAAGGCTCGGTGCACATTTATCCGTAGATCTTACACCGGGGTTTCCATGTAAATCTCTGAAATACATGATTCAGATGGAATCCACGACTAAACATTCCCACCGCGTTGGGGTGGGCTGGAGCTGGCGTGATCTCCTTTCTTATTGTGGTATGTACACTTGTATCATCTGCACCTGCACCTGTCTATGGGTATTTAACATTATTACTGTGTAGTATCACAGTATCATTTTCATGTGCCCTCTGACAGTGTATTATCATTGTTTATGTGTGCCTACCTTAACACCCCACAACTTATGCAGTGTTTATGTTATTGACATCTGGGGATCATTGTCCATTTCCTAGGTTCCATGAGGTCTTGTTCACGTCTCCTACCTTGCTGTCTTTGTCCATGTTTTATAGATGACATCTTCTTCATCTGGCATGGCACTCCATCTGACCTTGCGTAACTGGATGAGACTCTGAATAGCAATGACTATAACATCCATCTTACGTTTACATCTAATGCTACATCCTTGGACTTTCTTGATGTTTCCATCAGGAGAGATCCGTCTGGGATGTTAGACGGACATCTTTAGGAAGGAAACAGCTACGAACGCCCTGTTACACGCATCATCTGGCCATCCATGGCATATGATCAGATCTGTCCCGATTGGTCAGTTCCTCCGCATTAGGAGAATCTGTTCATCAGATATTGTGTATGAGCAACGTGCGGAGGAGCTGAGGGAACGGTTCAGATCCCGTGGTTATAGTCGAAGGTCAATTAAGCGGGCCTATCTTAGGGCAAAACATGCTTCCCGCCATGACCTACTAAATGGCACTCGGACTAGGGGTGGGCATAGTGACAAGCGGGTATTGCACTTTGTAACTACTTTTAGCTCTCAGTCTGACAGGGTTCGTCCTATTTTAGATAATGCCTGGCCTATTTTAAGGGTGGATCCTATCATGTCTAAATTTATTTCGGTGCATCCCTCTTTGGCGGTTCGACGCACCAAAAATTTGAGGGACCATCTTGTCTCGAGTCATTATTCTCATCTTTGCAAACCCACGTTCCTGGATGGATTCCCAAGGAGGGTTGGTTGTTCTCCATGTGGCGGCTGCGTAGCCTGCCCCAATGTTGATCGTTGCGATACTTTCATCAACTCTGATGCAACTAAGAGCTATAAGATTCGATCTTATATCACCTGCACCACTAGGTACGTGGTTTATTATGCTACCTGCCCCTGCGGGTTGATTTATGTGGGGCTTACCACGCGTCAGCTCAAGGTTCGCATCAGAAAGCATGTCTTGGGCATTCAGGCAGCAGCTGCCCATGTGGAGACATCCACCCTCAAAACTATACCCCGTCACTTCAAGGAATTTCACAATTGTGATGGCACCCTTTTTAGAGTGCGGGGCATTGATGCCTTGAATATTAATATCAGGGGGGTGATCTGTCCAGGAGACTGGGTAGACTCGAGATGAGATGGATATGGCAACTCAATATGGTCCATCCTTTTGGATTGAATGAATGTATTTCGTTTGTCCCCTTCCTTCGTGCTTCCGGCTGCTGAGTACATTGGGTGTGTTATCTACCTCATGTTTCCTTTTTATTCAATTTTAATGTCTTGTTTTTATCTTTAGTGATCTTCGTTTTCCAGGATTTTTTGGCTACGGTGGATTTTTCATATCGCAGGATTAACTATGGGTCCCCATCCAGTTGTTCCGCTACATTATAGTTATATGTTTTTAGTAATAAAATCTATATATGTACTGTTTTATATACATAAGTGTTCTTGTGTATGTGTTGGTTTGACCTATTGTTTATTGTATGATGGTTATAGTGGCCTATACTCGTTTGTTCCACCACAGTGTATAGGGACATTGGGGCATAGCGGGGTTGGTTCATATTGGCGTGTACATCCTTTTGTATACAGTATATGCTGTGAACTAGTTATATGCAACGGGATTCTATGTATTTTTGTATGTTTATATTATTTTGTATTTATTTGCAATTGTATTTTTGTTATTTTTGTCCTCTGTTTTGGTTTTATTATTTTTGTGATGTGCATCTTTATTGGTTTATATTTTTTACATATTATTTCCGGTTGCTGTGTTTATTTCTATATAATGTCTGCTGTACATGGATTTCTTTACATTAATGTTTTTTTGTGTGGTTATATAGCTTCCTGTTGATGTATTATCCTCTGTGCATTGTTATTGTTTCCATTTCTGCACAAGCCTTTTGTATTGATGCCCTGTGTATTTGTAATGTTTCTATATGATATCATTGTTATTTTCTATTGTGCATTGGCGCCATACGGTATTTTGATAGGAACGCACATTTTGCGCTGTTCCCATGTATCCCTTACTTGTTGCTGTGGTGATCCCATTTGTCCTCAACAAAAATGGCCGCCGGTACACTTCCGGTCATACGCGGTACGCGTCATTCCACTTCCAGTCCGCGATTCTGTGCTGGCACACACGGGCCCGTGGTGTAGTTTGCAAAATGGGTTTGTTTTTTGGGTGTTCTGCTGTTCTGGCATCTCATGGGCACTCCCAGTGGGTCACAGCACCTGCATCCTTACCAGTAAAATCTTGCCTTGCCTTCTGAGTTTTGCACTGTGCATGAAAAATATTTTCTGATTATATGTGGGGTATTGGCACACTCAGGAGAAAATGGACCTCATAAACAAAGAAAAGAAGAAGACGGCACTCACCCCGATATTGCTTGATGGTGCGGTTCTTTATTCAGGACATGAATGAGTGAACATAAAGCAGAGAGCCGGCTGGTTACAGGTCGGGTGCGGGAAGGAGGTGACCTCCTTTCCGCACCCGATCTGTAACCAGCCGGCTCTCTGCTTTATGTTCACTCATTCATGTCCTGAATAAAGAACAGCACCATCAAGCAATATCGGGGTGAGTGCCGCCTTCTTCTTTTCTTTGTTTATGAGGATCGTTAGTACATTATATTCTACGGCTGAGCACCACCTACTAATTGCTGTTAGAAGTTGCGTGCCGACTCACGTCCCGAATTGAATCCAGCATGTGTAATGGAAATGTCTGATACCTAGTCGCTCTAGTGCCTTCCTAATATGTGTTACTTTGAAAATGGACCTCAGTTTGCTGTTAAATTTTTTTCCTATCAGCTATAAGAAAAATTAAAAACTTGGGGTCAAAACAACATTTTAGTGGTAAAAATGTAATTTGTTTTTTCTTCACCTCTCAAAATTATAAAATTCTGTGAGGTACATGTGATGTCAATATTTTCTCCTGATACCCTAAAGAAATTGCAAAATTTGGGGCTAGAATAACATTTTTGTGAGGAAAAGAGATATGACATACTCTAATAATTCCAGGATATTTTACATTCAAAAAGTCAAATGACTCCCTTCCCTTCCAAGTCCTGCCATGCACCCAAACAGTAGTTTTTTCCTCCATAAGGGGTATCGGCATACTCGTGAAATAGTGGAATACAAATTGTACAGTGCAATTTATCCTGTCAGCCTTATGAAAATGCAACATTTGGGGCTAAAAACAAATTTTGGGGAAAAATGTGATTTTTTTTTATTTTCATGGCTAAATGTTATAATAAATGTTATAATAAACTTCTGTGAAGCACCTGAGTGTTCAATGTGCTCACCACACATCTAGGTCATTTCCCTGAGAGGTCTAGTTTACAAAATAGTGTCACTTGTTGGGGATTTGTACTGTTTTGACACATCATAGGTTCTCAAAATGCGACATAGCATACACCAATTGTTCCAGCAAATTTTGCATTCAAAAAGTCAATTGGCTCTCCTTCCCTTCTGAGCTCTCAGAGGTTTTCTCCCTCATATAGTGTACCAGGATGTTCAGGATAAATTACAACATACTTTTTGGTCCATTTTTTCCTGTGACCCTTGTCAAAATAAAAGATTGGGATTTGAAGTAAATTTTTTGTGAAAAAAAGTTATTTTTTTTCCACATTCCTGTTAAGCACTTGAATGGTTAATACACTTCTTGAATGTGGTTTTGAGCATCTTAAGGGGTGCAGATTTTAGAATGTTGTCACTTTTGGGTATTTTCTGTCATATAGAAAATAAGGTTTTGTAAATTTTGTTTGAAAAATGAAAAAAAAATCGCTGGTCAACTTTTAACCTTTAAAACTAACAAAAAAACATTTGGCTCAAAATTGTGCTGATGTAAAGTAGACATGTGGGAAATGTTATGTATTAACTATTTTGTGTGACATATCTCTGTGATTTGAGGGCATGAAAATTCAAAGTTTGAAAATTGTGACATTTCTAAATTTTGGGCAAATTTTTATTTTTTTTTCACAAATAAAAACAGGTCAAATCTAAGAAATGTTACCACTATCATTAAGTACTATATATCATGAGAAAACAATCTCAGAATCATCAGGATCCATGGAAGCATTCCAGAGTTATAACATCATAAAATTAAAGTGGTCAGAATTGTAAAAACCATCGTAATGACCTGGTCATTAACATGCAAACCACCTTCCAAGTTAAAAGGGTTAAAGCTGGAATACTATTTTTATTTTAGACTTGCACACAACATTTATTCTTATAGCTCATAAATATTGACACTGGATCTAGCCTATTGCCAATCTTATCAATAACTCGTTCTCTATATAAGCTCACTGAGGAGTTTTATTAACCCTTTCACTGGTCTGACCATCAGTGATGGTATTTTTAATCCATATATTGCCCTAGAATGTCATGAATATTATTATTTTCCCTATTACTGCCCTACACCACCTTGGATTTTGCATCAATCTGTTCACTCACATTGACTCATTGACTGCCAGAGTTATTACTATCCATTTAACTTCATAAGACAATAAAGGAGCTGAACATTACCTCATTTACTGTCCCAGATCATATGTTACTGCCCCTTAGGTAATCTGTCACTTCTAAAAGCACTATTAGCCTGCAGATATAGTGGTAATTTGCAGGTATATAACATTTAATCCTTCTGTTTCTGTAGCCCGTTTACTGTAAGTGCCATTACAGGGACAAAAGCGAGTTTTATTCTCAGCGTACTCACTCGTCTCCAGTTATTGAGGTTGTTCAGGAAGCTGTTACAGTTACCATTTTGTAGTAACCCAGTCCAGAGTTTGTCTGTCCCTTTAAGTAATCCAGGATTGTAAGTGGCTTCTGAACACTACTGCTAACTCTCTAACTGCCCCTCTACAGACCCCAATTATATCTCAGTATCTGTTAGGGCTAGCAGAACGCACCAAATAATAAGAAAGATAGAATAAGGTGCGTTCGCAGCCTGGGATCCACCGTGCAGAGATGGAAACTGCTGCCAAGTAATGACGGACTATATGGCGGTACAATGTGAATACACACACGGGTTAACTTCACCCTGTGTGAAGGAAGCGAACCCTGTTAAGTCACAGGGCCGCGGTACCGCACACAAGAGCGCAAGCAAGGAGTCACCGAGCTCAGTCCCAAGACTTGAGAACAGAGTCCGTCTAGACTACTTGCGCTCGACACCGCTAATGGGGTGTCAGCATAACCAAAATAATAATTAAAGATGCACGAGAGTGCGTGCGGTGCCGCACTGGCGGACGCCACTAACCACCCAGGCTTGAGTCAGGAAAGCGCTGTGAAAGCGCACGGCGTGGCACTGGCCGTCACAGCAATTAGACGCTGTATGGTGTGTTACGTGCTGATGGCTAAGTCGGGCGCTAGATAGCAATCATCCACCTTCTGCGAGCAGTCATCCAATAGGGAGGGGATTTTAAAGAACGACTTTCACTCACAACACACACACGTTTACAAATGTACACTAGCGCATGGCCGTGCGGTCATGCAAACCTTATATAGCTGCAGCATGTACATGACCTTCCCAGAAGGACCAATGGGAAGATGCCACCGAAGTTGAGCACCTTCAGGACCTTCCTGGAGGACCAATGGGATCTGCTGCAGTATCTGAGCATGTGACCCTCGATCTCCAACGGGAGATTTTGCCCTGGGCATGCTCAGAAGGGGAAAAGCAGGACTTAGTCCCAAAAGCGTCTGCTTGCCGCTGCCCAGCACTGGCTTCAATGGCAGAAGCTGGAAAAGCAGCAGTAACCCTATGCACAGAGTGAGACTGAGCAAGATGCTGGGACCGACGTCTCTGCTGAGCAGACTCCACTGTGGCTGGAGAAGAATGGGAGACCGCCGCAGAGATGGTTTGAGATTCCCCCTATGCAGAGGCAGGAACTCGACACCTAACAGTATCTAAGTGTGAGCTGTAATTGCCATGGACTACTCATGAGAAACTGTTCCTTATTTGTTCCAAGTTATAATTCCAGTTCCTGCTGAAGTAAAAACAACTGTTATCCCTGAGACCGGTGTGTATAATAATTCCTTCAGCTGCGGACCCTGTGTGGGGGTGGATGACAGGGAGCTTTCAGTCTGGTCATTACAATTTATTACTCAGTTATTGTGTTCAGTGTCAGACTGGGCCCACCAGTGACCAACACGAGGGCCCCACTTTTCAACTACATGCAAATGTGACATTATCCTTAATCACAAAGTTATATAACAATGAACTGGGTAGATTGTTAAACGAATAAGATGCGGCCTTTGTCTGTACATAGTGATTCAAATAAATTGTGCCCAGTACTGCCTATATAAGAGGGTGATGGCATACACTTGCACAGGGGCCCACCAAAAGATTCTCTTGTTCTCCTGTCTGACAGTCCAAGCCTGATTGTGGCTGTAATCACTTCCAGACACTTTGATTGATAGCCTGCACGGCACACTTAGGCTTCTTTTACACTTGTCATGTTTTTTTCGGAGTGCCGTACACCGTATGGCCGTGAGGGCCGTACTTATGGCCATGAAAAAATATCGAGTCTGCTCTATATTTTTCACGGCTTACAGACACGGCCCTCATTGAAATCAACGGGGCTGCAAAAACAATGGAAGCTTGCCCAGTGTATTGATTTTGCAGTACACCGTGAAGACCATATTTGCGGAACGCCATATTTTGTACTAGGACAGTCCCATGTACTTCCGGATTATTACTTTGAAGGCCTGCAAAGACACGAGATGGACCTGGAGAGAATCATCTTTCTCATTCAGGTATGTAGGGGTGCTGAAAAGCCCCCCGTTCAGTGTAGAGGAGTGTAGGGGAGGCTCCAGGTTATTATGGGGGACCGTAGGTGAAGAGCCCTCAGCAACTCATTGTACTGCTGGTTTTTGCTAGGACAGAGATGGGAGGGGGGTGTTACAGATAGAAAAATAGGAGTGGCAGAGAGTGCAAAAGAGGGGTGGCAGAGAGTTCAAAAGAGGGGTGGCAGAGGAGTCATTTTCTTTCAGTGCTGTATGCTTTTCAAAAATATTCTATTGCTGAACACCCCCTTTTTATGCTTCAGGATCATCCCTGCATTTGGGATTCCAGGCATGAGAGATATCATGATCATGATATGAAAGAGTGGGCTTAGGAGGATGTGGCCCAATCCCGCATACCAAACCGCTGGCAGCGTGCAGATTTTAAGGGACAAGAATTGCTATTTAAGTACTCAGCACATGACATGATATACATGCTTTTTAAAATTTAAAAAGTGTGAAATTGAGTTATAATTGAGTTGTTGATTTATGGATGTTTTTCTTCCACTACAGTAAAATCCATTAAAAGCAAGTGGGGATCTGCAAGGGACCAATTGAAGCGTGAACTAAAGGCCAAAGCCGGGAGAGAGAGAGAGATCTGGAGAGGCTGGTGGAAAAAAAGAAGCCCTACAGACTCACCAAACAGCTTCAATTTCTTATTCCTGTCCTTGGCATGCGCGAGTAAGGCTGCCGTCACACTAGCAGTATTTGATCAGTATTTTACATCAGTATTTGTAAGCCAAAACCAGGAGTGGGACAATTAGAGGAAAAGTATAATAGAAACATACGCACCACTTCTGTATTTATCACCCACTCCTGGTTTTGGCTTCAAAATACTGATGTAAAATACTGACCAAATACTGCTAGTGTGACAGCAGCCTAAGTATATATACATATGTATAAACATATATGCGGTGAAACTCACTCCGGTTACGCAGCTATTAACCCTGTGTGACCAATGTTTTACTATTAATGCTGCGTATGCAGCATCAATAGTGAAACGATCTAATGTTAAAAATAATAATAATAATAATAAAAGGTTATTCTCACCCTCCGACGTGCGTGCTGTCCTCGGCTGTGCAAGCGGCAGGTTCCTGCTCCAAAGATGCTATGCGAGAAGGACCTTCCATGACATCACGGTCATGTGACCGCGACGTCATCACAGGTCCTGCGCTCATACCAACCCTGGGCAATATACTACGTGACTGGGCAATATACTATGTGACTGGGCAATATACTGCGTGGCAGGGCAATATATTACGTCACTGGGCAATATACTACATGGCTGGGCAATATACTACGTGGCTGGGCAATATACTACGTGGCTGGGCAATATACAATGTGGCTGGGCAAAATACTAAATCACTGGGAAATATACTACATGGCTGGGCAATATACTACGTGATTGGGCAATATACTACGTGACTGGGCAATATACTACGTGACTGGGCAATATACTATGTGGCTGGGCAATATACTACGTCACTGGGCAATATACTATGTGGCTGGGCAATATACTATGTGGCTGCGCAATATACTACGTGGTTGGGCAATATACTATATGGGCTGTGCAATATACTTTGTGGACATGCATATTCTAGAATGCGTTAGAATCGGGCCACCATCTAGTCAAATATATTTGCCCTGGGGCCCACGCTCTACCCATGGGGAGCAGAACAATTTTTACTGCGTTACCATCAGCCCCAGTGGACCTAAACCGCAGCGTAGGCCACCCATTGCCGAACACCACGGGTGGCGTCATGACCAAACACCACATAATTATTCTCCGTTTTATGACATGGCCAGGGCAACGGAAACAGATCACGGCCACGTGATCTCCCCCATAGAACCGTCTGGTCTGATTCCGGGTACCCCACGTACCTGGCAGGTGCATCCATAGATGCATACAGCCTGGAATCAAAAATGTCTGTAGCAAAAAACCCATTTGTGTACATCCTCATGTGGCTGGTCTGCGCCGATTTAGAAATATGGAACCCATATGTAAAATGCAACGCATTTCTATGTGACATTGAAGCTAATGCCCAAAGCAGTTCACATTTACTGTAAATTTTCAGATGGAAAAAAAATTGATTTCCTTGTGTGTTTTTCAAAACCTGCAGGGAACCTATCTGCCACAATTTCTCTACATGTGGATGTACGCAAATACTCACCTCTTCCAAAGTTGCTGATTTTCATATGCTTTTACACACACTTTAGGGACAGAAATAATGTGACTGTTCTTAATGAGGCATTAGAAAGAATGTTAAAGGCTGCATAGCCTCTTTATTGTTTATACATTGCAGTATGATCAGTAAAAATTTACTACCAACCATATTAACATCCTTTAGCCCACAAGTCAACGTCACGTCTCCTCATTGTATTGTGGGTCCCTAACCTAGCTACTTAATAGAGAATGTGATTGTCCTAAACTAACTATTTTTTATTGTTTTTACACACTTTTGGTCCTAATAATCATTTGATGAAATAGCCGCCTGCTGCCAGGAGACAGTTTCCTGGGAAGACACAAAATAATCTGCAGAAACCTCTTGAATTGCAAATGCAGCTGTAGCAGGGCATCCAAAATTAACTTGCTGATCCGAGGTGTTGATAGTCTTGTCCGTTGGAATTTCCAGAGAAAGCAAGTGGTCTTGGTTAACTTCATGCTGCCAAAACAAAATCGTGTAACTCCACACATGCCTTTACATTATTTTTTGCATTCTGTGGTCCTACTTCCATGCAGCTCATGAGTACATGCCACTTTCCCGGCAGGATCCCAAAGGCACTCTCAACGTACCTTCATGCTCTAGTAAGTCTATAAATTAAAGATCCTCTTCCGTGAATCTAAAGATCGTCGGGTAAAAGGCCACATTACATTTGGGGAGAGTCCAAAACCCTCATCAGCAACCAGGACATATAGAAATTGGTGGTTGGTGTAGTCCGGTAATGCAGCAGGTTCAGGGACATTTAATTGGTTGTTCTTGAAATGGTATTCAATTTGAAAGCAACTCCAGATCCTTACATCAGATGTAATCCCATAAGCCCCAATGCTGACCATAACAAAATTCTAATTGCTGTCAGCAATAGCCATTAGTATAATTGAAAAATAATGTTTATAATTGAAAAAATTGGAGCCAGAGAAGGCCGTTTTTTTTACCCTGATATGCTTCCCATCCATCGCACCGATACAGTGTGGAGACTGTGCATTTTTTTGGAAGTCTGCTGCTATAGCTAGACAGTCTTCCTGCTTTGGTGGAGCTAAAACAATTTCCTTTTGCCGCTCCCACAATACCAAACAGGTAGGTGCAACTATCTTGGACACTGCAGTAATCTCTTACAGGACCTCAAAATGAAGTGCCAAAAAAGAGTTGCCTGTTGCAAGGAATCTGTAATCTAAAAAAAAGGGGGAAGTTGACATTAGTAATCTATTATGAAACATGAAAAGCCGAAATGAGCTATTTAAAAAAAGGTAGTCATTACCTCAATGTCACAATGAGCAGCTGTTCCGGAGAAATGCAGCAACGCATTCTGGTATCCTTGAAAATTATTCAGGGCCGCACCTCTGACAACAGCAAATCAAAAGTTGCAACGGACATATGTCAGTATTTAAAGAATGTCTCCGGGTGCTGATGCAAGTCACTGTACTTCCACGAACGCTGTGGCAGAATTGGGTGCACCCACAGCCTCTTTGGTGCAAGTGCAACTGCTGCTGCTCTCTGCTCATGCTCCAAATGCTGGTTAAGCAACCAACACAAAATCACATCATCTTCAAAATTTCTCGACATGTTCAGAAAACTGAGAACCAAAGTATGCAAAAAACAAAGGACACAGAGCTCTGAACACTGTGAAGACTAGAAGTAAATGGCACTGGAGAAAGGGCGGATCCTTTCTTTGAGGTTTTTTTTATTGTTCCATTATTGACAATTTCCTGCTTTGTTTTTTTTCAATTTTATTTACAATTTCCCTTTCTTTCCCCCTACTTTTCAAAACCTATTCCAAACCAGAAAAACGGTGATCTGAGATTTTTGCTGCCCGTTTTTGCAGCAGACCGTGAAAATTACGGCAATAGGGCAAAAAAGGCCCGCAATAAAGGGCCACAAAAAGCAAAGCAAGTATGAAAGAAGCCTAACACGGGAGAGTAGGTTGTCAATCAATATGTTGGGGAGTGATTATAGCTACGCTCACTGTATAATGAGAGGTGACTCTAGTCACTCAATGCACCACCACCAATTTCAAGAGGCTGCAGGGAGAATAAAACGTCACATTTTTCCTGTAGCTGCATTTCCAGTAAATAGGCTACAGAGGGATTAAATGCTATTTACCTGCTAATTACTTGCAGCTAAATAGTGTTTCTTGAAGTGACAGGTTCCCTTAAATGGCTTTAGAGCAAAACCTGTTTTTTTGCACAGCTGACTGCCTATCTGCATAGATTCTGTCTCTAGGAAAACTATAAAGGAACCATTTCAAGGACTCTCTCTAAATAAAAGGATCAATCGTTGGGGCCACCCATATAGACCTAATAACAGCTCAGTGCTTACCCATGATGTTGTCAAACAGATCTCAGACACCACCACAAAAAACGCCCCGATGCGCATTTCACCCACGTACTTTCACACTCCCCTTGAGAAAGCACGTGGGCGAAACTTGCGTCGGGACATTTTTTGTGGTGTCCCACATGTCTCTCTCCAAAGCATAAACGTGGTGGTGTTGTGTGGAAATAAAAGACATGCAAGCAATGTAATTATTAGACTGCTTGCATTGGTTTATTTTCATGCCCAAGCAGCCTAATACATTACGTTGCAGACATCATGTGTCACAATATTTAGAAAAACGGGACTCACTCAAGGAAAATTGTTGCAAGCACCCTAGTAGTGTGACTCTGCTAGATGTGTTGCTACCCAATCAGGGAAGGAATTAAATAGATATCTTGGAAGGTGTTGTACAAAATTATTAGGCTATATTCACATGTCCCATAGGAATTTATGTTTTTGAATCAATTTTGGGATGAGAATAGCAGAAATAAAATGGTCCAGTATAAGCACAGGGGCAGATAACAGTATATATTCCCACTGGAAAGAACTGGGTGGTGACACATTACTGGGTGGTGACAACTGGTGTGCAACAGTGGCAGCTGCGGATGGAGTGGTTGGGCGACTGCGGTCTGTGGACGAGCTCTCTCTTCTGCAGAAGGATGAGGAGGAGGAGGAGGAGGGGGTGCGAACACCTACAGCCAACTGTTTCCTAGACCGTGGGCTAGGCAGAACTGTCCCAAAATTGATGTCGCCTGTGGACCCTGCATCCACCACATTCACCCAGTGTGCCGTGATGGACACGTAACGTCCCTGGCCATGCCTACTGGTCCATGCATCTGTTGTCAGGTGCACCTTTGTACTCACAGATTGCCTGAGTGCATGGACGATGCGCTCTTTAACATGCTGGTGGAGGGCTGGGATGGCTTTTCTCAAAAAGAAGTGTCGACTGGGTAGCTCGTAGCGTGGTTCAGCGTAGTCCATCAGGGCTTTGAAAGCTTCGCTTTCAACTAACCGATAGGGCATCATCTCTAACAAGATTTGTCTAGCTATGTGGGCATTCAAACCCTGTGTACGCGGATGCGAGGATAAGTACTTCCTTTTTCTAACCAGAGTCTCATGTAGGGTGAGCTGGACTGGAGAGCTGGAGATCGTGGAACTAGCGGGTGTGCCGGTGGACATGGCAGACTGAGAGACGGTTGGAGACGGTATTGTTTCCGCCGGTGTCCTAGATGCAGTGTTTCCTACTACGAAACTGGTGATTCCCTGACCCTGACTGCTTTAGCCTGGCAAAGAAACCTGTACAGATACTGCAGGTGGTGCGGAAAATGGTGGCCTTACAGTGATGGCAGGGATGTAGCGTTGCTGACTAGCTTCATTTGCCGAGGGTGCTACAACCTTAAGGGACGTTTGGTAGTTAGTCCAGGCTTGCAAATGCACGGTGGTTAAATGTCTATGCATGCAACTTGTATTGAGACTTTTCAGATTCTGACCTCTGCTTAAGGTAGTTGAACATTTTTGACAGATGACTTTGCGCTGATCAATTGGATGTTGTTTAAAAAAATGCCAGACTGCACTCTTTCTAGCATCGGATCCCTTTTCAGGCATTGCAGACTGAGCTTTAACCGGATGGCCACGCTGTCCACCAACAGGTTTTGGCTTTGCCACACATTTTGTCCCATCTACGCGCCCGGCAGATGGAACCTGTTGCGATGTTGATGCCTGCTGCGGCCCCTCCTCCTCCGCTTCAGAACTACTGCCGACTTCACCCTGTTCCCCCAATGGCTGCCAATCAGGGTCAACAACTGGGTCATCTATAACCTCCTCTTCTAGCTCGTGCGCAACTTCGTCTGTGTCACCATGTAAGTTGGTGGTAGAGCGTTCATGACGGGGCAACATATTCTCATCAGTGTCTGATTCTGGATCAGTACCCTGCAAGGGCAATGTTGTGGTCTGAGTCAAAGGACCAGCATAGTAGTCTGGCTGTGGCTGTGCATCAGTGCACTCCATGTCAGATTCAACTTGTAATGGGCATGGCATGTTAACTGTTTCACTTTCTAAGCCAGGGACGGTATGTGTAAAGAGCTCCATGGAGTAACCCGTTGTGTCGCCTGCTGCATCCTTCTCTGTTGTTGTTTTTGCTGAAGAGGACAAGGAAGCGACTTGTCCCTGTCCGTGAACATCCACTAACGACGCGCTGCTTTTATATTTACCAGTTTCAAAAGAGGAGGCAAAAGAGCTAGAGGCTGATTCAGCAAGGTAAGCCAAAACTTGCTCTTGCTGCTTCGGCTTTAAAAGCGGTTTTCCTACTCCCAGAAAAGGGAGTGTTCAAGGCCTTCTGTAGCCAGACGACGAACCTGGCTCCACAGCTCCAGACTTAGGTGCAATATTTTTTTTCCCACGACCACCTGATGCTCCACTACCACTACCATCATTACCAGCTGACAATGAACGCCCACGGACACGACCTCTTCCACCAGACTTCCTCATTGTTTTAAAAATGTAACCAAAGTAACGGTATTTGTTGCTGTCAAACAACTTACACGGTGAGCTATAACTTCAGTATGATTTATAGCTAATAGATTTATGGCTGCACTCAAAATTAATCTGTGCTAGAGCAAGGAAATGTGCGATACATGAAATGGGAATAGCATAATGGCTTGTGAAACATATGAAAAAACACATGATATTCTTAGCACAAGATTTGGCCAAAAGTTGTGAGCCCATCCACCAATCGTCAAGGTAATCTCAGAACGGATGGGTACCTGAGCTGACTGCCTAGTGTGAACACTTACCTATGGCTAATAACGTGGTAAAGCCTGCTTATATAGGAAGCTCAGAACCAACTGTGTTAAGATGTAATTAAAATCACAGCATGGTGAAGGGCGGGGCGTTCAAGTCAGAAAAAAAATACATAGTAGATATAGAAAAACTGACTGAACAGCAATCTAATCTGAACTGGTGCATAACCAAAAAAGTCATATAGCTAATAGATTTATGGCTGCACTCAAAATTAATCTGTGCTAGAGCAAGGAAATGTGCGATACATGAAATGGGAATAGCATAATGGCTTGTGAAATATATGAAAAAACACATGAGATTCTTAGCACAAGATTTGGCCAAAAGTTGTGAGCCCATCCACCAATCGTCAAGGTAATCTCAGAACGGATGGGTACCTGAGCTGACTGCCTAGTGTGAACTCTTACCTATGGCTAATAACGTGGTAAAGCCTGCTTATATAGGAAGCTCAGAACCAACTGTGTTAAGATGTAATTAAAATCACAGCATGGTGAAGGGCGGGGCGTTCAAGTCAGAAAAAAAGTACATTGTAGATATAGAAAAACTGACTGAACAGCAATCTAATCTGAACTGGTGCATAACCAAAAAAGTCATATAGCTAATAGATTTATGGCTGCACTCAAAATTAATCTGTGCTAGAGCAAGGAAATGTGCGATACATGAAATGGGAATAGCATAATGGCTTGTGAAATATATTCAGTATGATTTAGATATCCCTTTACAGGTGGGTGAGACCGCAAGGAAAATCAGGCACAATGTTACACACTCTGTTTTCGGTGGCACCAAATGAGAGAGATGCCACACATGCAGGACTGTCACTCAAGCACAAATGTCAATATTAATCTCCCACTTTTTTTTTTTTTTTTTTCAGGGAGAATTTAGAAACCAAATTAAAAAAATTGATTTTTTCAGGGAGAATTTAGAAACCAAATAAAAAAAAAAAAAATAGGCTTTCTATGGCCCACTATTTCAGAGACAGAGATGGCACACCCAGGAGTCAGGTGTTAGGGGTCGAGGTCCCGCTTCTGCACAGGGGGAATCTCGAGCCACCTCCGCTGCGGTCTCCCATTCTTGTCCAGCCGCAGTGGAGTCTGCTCAGCAAGGACGTCGGTCCCAGCGTCTTGCTCATTCTCACTCTGTTCTGAGAGTTACTGTTGCTTCTCCAGTCTCTGCTATTAAAGTCTGTGCTGGTCAGCAGCGAGCGGACTTCTCTGGGACTAAGTCCTTGTCTGCATGTACTGAGCATGCCCAGGGTAAGGTCTCCCGTTGGAGATCGAGGGTCATGTGCTCAGGCTCTGCAGCACATTCTATTGGTCCTCTTGGCAGGTCCTAGAAGGGCAAAAGTGCTGTGGCCACTTCCTGTGCTGCTGCTATATAAACTGCGCATGACCGCACGGCCATGCGCTAGTATTGTCAAACAATTGCTAATGTGTGTATGTTGTGAGTGCAAGTCGTCCTTGGATACCCCTACCCTATAGTATGACTGTTCGCGGAAGGTGTATGGCTGCTACCTAGCGCCCGACTTATCCTACAGCACTAGTCACACATTATAGCGTCCAGTTGCTGTGACCGCCAGTACGGCGCCGTGCACTTCCTCTGTGCTTTCCTTACCCAAGCCTGGGTGGTTAGTGGCGTTCGTCAGTGCGGCACTCCATGCTCTTCTGTTTCATTTCACACCCAGTTGCGGTGTTGCGCCAGCAACGGTCTAATCGGACTTCAATCCCAGTTGGGGTTGAGTTCGCTGACTACTTGCTCGCGCTTTAGGTGCGGTACCGCGGTCCTGTGCCTTAACAGGATTGCTTTTTTCACGCTGGGTGAGGTTAACCCACGCGTGTATACTCTAGTGTACCGCCATATAGTCTGCTAATTGCTAGCAGCAGGTTTTCACCTGCACGGTGGACCCCGGACTGCGAACGCATCTATACCATCTGTCTTGGTGCGTTCCGCCAGTCCTAACATCAGGAGTGGCACACAAGCTGAAAGGCCAATATTAATCTCCCACTGATTTTTTTTTATTTTTTCAGTGAGAATTTAGAAAACAAATAAAAATAATAAATAGGCTTTCTATGGCCCACTATTTGAGAGAGAGATGGCACACCCAGGAGTCAAGACTGGCACACAAGAAGAAAGGCCAATATTAATCTCCCACTGATTTTTTTTTATTTTTTCAGGGAGAATTTAGAAACCAAATAAAAAAAAATTGATTTTTTTCAGGGAGAATTTAGAAACCAAATAAAAAAAAAAAATAGGCATTCTATGGCCCACTATTTGAGAGAGAGAGATGGCACACCCAGGAGTCAGGACTGGCACACAAGCTGAAAGGCCAATATTAATCTCCCACTGATTTTTTTTTATTTTTTCAGGGAGAATTTAGAAAACAAATAAAAAAAAAATAGGCTTTCTATGGCCCACTATTTGAGAGAGAGAGATGGCACACCCAGGAGTCAGGACTGGCACACAAGCTGAAATGCCAATGTTAATCTCCCACTGATTTTTTTTAATTTTTTCAGGGAGAATTTAGAAAACAAATAAAAAAAAGTAGGCTTTCTATGGCCCACTATTTGAGAGAGAGAGATGGCACACCCAGGAGTCAGGACTGGCACACAAGCAGAAAGGCCAATATTAATCTCCCACGGTTTTTTGTTATTTTTTCAGGGAGAATTTAGAAACCAATTTTTTTTTTTTTAAATAAATAGGCTTTCTATGGCCCACTATTTGAGAGAGAGATGGCACACTCAGGACTGGCACACAAGCCCAAAGGCCAATATTAATCTCCCACTGTTTTTTTTTTTTCAGGGAGAATTTATAAACCCCCCCAAAAAAAACAGAAAAATAAAAAGGCTTTCTATGGCCCACTATGTGAGAGGGATGGCACTCTAGCAGAAATGCCAATCTTAATCTCCCACAACTTATTTTTTTAGGGAGAATTAAAAAAAAAAAAAAATCAGGGACTGTCCTACAATTACTATCTCCCTGCAGTAATCTCAGCCAGGTATGGCAGGCAGCAATAAGAAGGAGTGGACTGATGCACAAATTAAATCAAAAGTGTGGACAAACAAACAAGATAGCTGTGCAGAAAGGAAGGAACAACAGGCTTTGTGCTTTGAGAAAAGCAGTTGGTTTGCACAGCGGCGTACACACAGCAATGCAGCTATCAGGGAGCCTTCTAGGGCAGCCCAATGAGCTACAGCGCTGAGGAAAAAATATGTAGCTTCCACTGTCCCTGCAAACAAAAGGTGGTGTTGGACACTGGAAATTGCTACAGCACAAGCGGTTTGGTGGTTAATGGACCCTGCCTAACGCTATCCCTGCTTCTGACGAAGCGGCAGCAACCTCTCCCTAGGCTCAGATCAGCAGCAGTAAGATGGCGGTCGGCGGGAATGCCTCTTTATAGCCCCTGTGACACCGCAGACAGCAAGCCAATCACTGCAATGCCCTTCTCTAAGATGGTGGGGGCCAGGACCTATCTCATCACGCTGCCCACACTCTGCGTCCACCTTCATTGGCTGAGAAATGGCGCTTTTCGCGTCATTGAAACGCGACCACACAGGGGTCGGGTCGGGTTTCATGAAACCCGACTTTGCCAAAAGTCGGTGACTTTTGAAAATGAACGATCCGTTTCGCTCAACCCTACTGGGCACTTTTGTAAATATATCTATCTATGTCTTTCTTGTACTTTTAGTATATCCTTTTGCTTCAGCAATACAATAAGCATTTTCAAGGCTTTTGTATATACCATAAGCACATGTACTTTACAAAGTAAAGTTGTGGATTTACTTATAATTTGATTCTGAATGTGAGGAATCCAAAGTTAGGATTGTTTTGGTCAACCTTAATATACACTTTTTGTTGCCCGTGATGATGACTTTAAACAGGATACACTCATTATTTGTATACGTGTCACTTTTTTGTTTAACCTGCTTGAATTTTTATACTATTATAATATTATGAATTAAAATGTAGTGATTTTTAAAAATACTCTTTTGTAATTGATCCTCTTTTCCCTAAACTATGGGTTGTGTTGTAATGTCATCCAAAGGGAGTCTGATGTTTTCCATGGAGGTGCATGGCTGAGTGAGGTCTGAATTGGATACAACTTGTGCATGCTGCAATTTTCCATCGCAGCATGCAATATGGGCAATAGAATAACATTGGTCCAAGTACGATGCAGTGTTTTATTGGAATACACTCCCTAAGGTCCCATCATTTGGAATGATATGAAGATATCCTTAATAGTGATGAGCACAAGAGCACATTACTTGAATTTTCTTAGGGTGCTCCGGTATGCACCAAGTATCGCGGGTGCTTGAGTGACATGTTAGAATTCCCGCAACCACATGTTTCGTGGCTGTTACATACTTGAAAAAACAGCCACACTCAAAAGATGAATTTTCAAATGCATCATATAGGGGAAATTTTATTAGAAACACCACAGTGATAATAAAGTATCGAGGTAACATTTCAACCCCTTGGTTGGTCTTTATCAAACCTCACTTTACAGTAGAGATACAAAGGAGGGGAAAACACCGCATTGAAGAGAATTGTAGAGGCTCCTAGGAAGAGCTAATTGTATAGAGTTCAGAGGTCTGGTAAAGCACGGGCAGGGAATTTGGTCCCAAAGAGGGCTGCGGTTCCGTAGTGTGGGGATGCCTGTGGTGGACAGCCACAAAACATGTGAAGATCCCCTGATAATTACAAGCCATATACTCAAAAACATTTCCTGGATCCGTACATTGCTTAATCAAGAGTTTGCAAAAATGGTAACGCATGCTCTCATTATCTGCTGGCTCGACTACTGCAACCTTCTGCTCTGTGGCCTACCTTATACAACTTGCACCCCTCCAATCTATCCTAAACTCTGCTGACCGACTAATCCACCTGTATCCCCACTATTCCCTGGCCTCCGCTCTCGGTCAATCTCTTCACTGGCTCCCCACTGTCTAGAGACTTCAGTTCAAAACCCTAACCATGGCATACAAATCATCCACAACCTGTCTCCTCCATACATCTATGACCAAGACTAATTGTACCAACTTGCACGCAACCTCCGAAGCTCACAAGATCTTCTTCTCTACTCCCCTCTTATCTCCTTTTCCTACAATCGCATACAAGATTATCTCGTGCTTCCACCTACTCTGGAATTGTCTAGCCCAATGTATCATAGTCTAGCCTACCATGGAAACTTTTAAAAGGAAACTGAAGATGTACCTCTTTAAATAAGCCTAAACCTGCAGTAGCCCTACTATACCACTGCATGATGAGTTGTACCCTCATCTAATGTATCATCACCCATCACTTGAAGACTGTGAGGGCTCGCAGGCAGGGTCATTTTTTCTCCTGTACCAGTTGGTGACTTGTTTTTTTCAAGATCTTTGTACTTGATATTATTACGTATATCTATTTTCCCATGTAAAGTGCCATTAAATAAATGGTGCTATAATCAAAAATAATAATAACATGAAGAAATAAAAAAAAAAATCAATACTCACCTCCGCTGCTCACAGTTCTCTGTAAGTCCTCTGTGTATCTTCTTACTGCCACCACGTGAAACCCCAGGATTCTTATCTTCACGGTAGGAAGGGGCTTTTGCTATGACTAGTGTTATGAAAGGCACTTCAGTAACACAATGTACATAGCGATCAGAGCACATACAGTGATCTGACAATAACCCAAAATAATAGAACGAGCTCTGAGACGTGGAAACTCTGTAGACCGCAATTCCTGATCCCCTAACGCTCCCTATGCAACTCGGCACAGCCTGAGAAACTAACTAGCCTGAAGATAGAAAAATAAGCCTACCTTGCCTCAGAGAAATACCCCAAAGGAAAAGGCAGCCCCCCACATATAATGACTGTGAGTAAGATGAAAAGACAAACGTAGGGATGAAATAGATTCAGCAAAGTGAGGCCCGATATTCTAGACAGAACGAGGATAGGAAAGATAACTTTGCGGTGTACACAAAACCCTAAAGAAAACCACGCAAAGGGGCAAAAAGACCCTCCGTACCGAACTAACGGCACGGAGGTACACCCTTTGCGTCCCAGAGCTTCCAGCAAAACAAATAGACAAGCTGGACAGAAAAAAATAGCAACAAATAGCAAAGAAACACTTAGCTATGCAGAGCAGCAGGCCACAGGAATGATCCAGAGAAACACAAGTCCAACACTGGAACACTGACAGGAAGCATGGATCAAAGCATCAGGTGGAGTTAAGTAGAGAAGCAGCCAACGACCTCACCAGATCACCTGAGGGAGGAAACTCAGAAGCTGCAGTACCACTTTCCTCCACAAACGGAAGATCCCAGAGAGAATCAGCCGAAGTACCACTTGTGACCACAGGAGTGAACTCTGCCACAGAATTCACAACAGACTAGGCCCAGGGATATCCCTGCGTATATCCCGGGCCTAGTTGCAGTGGAAATCCTGGCCTAGAGTCCCCATCATAAGATTGTGGCACACATCCTGAAGTCAGAACATTGCCAAAAATGCATGGCTAGAAAGGGCCTCGACTTCAGCATGTGGTGGCAGTAAGAAGAGGAATCAAAGATTCATGGAATGGAGCTGGAGGGGGTTGATTGGTAAGATCACTATTACTTGTTATATATTTTTAACCTTTCTGTGGCATTCTTT
Organism: Ranitomeya imitator; assembly: GCF_032444005.1. Lineage (NCBI taxonomy): Eukaryota > Metazoa > Chordata > Amphibia > Anura > Dendrobatidae > Ranitomeya > Ranitomeya imitator. The sequence continues at coordinate 232,094,642 of NC_091287.1, read as the reverse complement.
GACCTCTATGCTTCAGTAAAATGGCAAGAGCACATTTTATTTTTATAGGGGATACTTTTTTAAATTAAGGACAACTTCCCTGGTCTCTAACTTTCCTTTTAAAAAACTACAGTGAAAAGACAGGCAGGTGGCACAGTGCAGCCAAATGATTTTGATATCTGCTGTTGAGATGACAAGGTTACACTGGAAGGTATATTATCTTCATTGCTGCCTGCACAGAGTGCGGAAGTTGGTGACAACAGGCTCATCTTGAATGATGATCTCTGCAAAAGAACCTTTGATACTGACCAAGATGTAAAAGCAGCCTCTGGCTCATCTATTTTGAAGGCTGCCTGGTGGGAATTCACTACACTACTGCAGCACTACAAGAAGCAGCATTATTAAATGCAAAAAGTCCTAAATAGTGTTGTATGGCACTTCATACTAAATGCAACAACAATCAACCCAAGGCATGAAATACACTGCTCAAAAAAATAAAGGGAACACTAAAATACCACATCCTAGATATCACTGAATTGAAAATTTCAGTTGCCAATCTTTATTCATTACATGGTGGAATGTGTTGAGAGCAATAAAACATAAAAATGATCAATTTAAATCAAAATGAATATCCCATGGAGGTCTGGATTTGGAATGATACTCAAAATAAAAGGGGAAAATCAAATTACAGGCTGATCTAACTTCAGTGGAAATGCCTCAAGACAAGGAAATGATGTTCAGTTGTGTGTGTGTTGCTTCCATGTGCCTATATGACCTCCCTACAATGCCTGGGCATGCGCCTCATGAGGCGGCTGGTGGTCCCCTAAGGGATCTCCTCCCAGACCAAGACTAAAGCATCTGCCAACTCCTGGACAGTCTGTGGTGCAATGTGATGTTGGTGGATGGTGTGAAATATGATATCCCAGATGTGTTCAATCCGATTCAGGTCTCGGGAACGGGCGGGTCAGTCCATAGCTTCAATGCCTTCATTTTGCAGGAACTGCTGACACACTCCAGCCACATGAAGTCTGGCATTGTCCTCCATTAGGAGGAACCCAGGGCCCACCGCACCAACATATGGTCTCACAAGAGTTCTGAGGATCTCATCTCTGTACCTAATGGCAGTCAGGCTACCTCTGGCGAGCAAATGGAGGGATGTGCGGCGCTCCAAAGAAATGCCACCCCACACCATTACTGACTCACTGCCAAACTGGTCATGCTGAAGGATGCTGCAGGCAGCAGATCACTCTCCATGGCGTCTCCAGACTCTGTCACGTCTGTCACATGTTCTCAGTGTGAACCTGCTTTCATCTGTGAAGAGCACCGGGCACCAGTGGCCAGTTTGCCAATACTGGTGTTCTGTGGCAAATGCCAGTCATCCTGCATGGTGTTGGGCTGTGAGAACAACCCCCATCTGTGGATGTCGGGCACTCAGACCATCCTCATGGAGTCAGTTTCTAACCGTTTGTGCAGACACATGCACATTTGTGGCCTGCTGGAGGTCATTTTGCAGGGCTCTGGCAGTGCTCCTCCTGTTCCTTCTTACACAAAGGCTGAGGTAGCGGTCCTGCTGCTGGGTTGTTGCCCTCCACGGCCCCCTCCACATCTCCTGGTAGCACCTCCAGCCTCTGGACACTACGCTGACAGACACAGCAAACCTTCTTGCCACAGCTCGCAATGATGTGCCATCCTGGATTAGCTGCACTACCTGAGCCACTTGTGTGGGTTGTAGATTCCATCTCATGCTACCATGAGTGTGAAAGCACAATCAACATTCAAAAGTGACCAAAACATCAGCTAGAGGGCATTTTTACTGAGATGTGGTTTGTGGTCTCCACCTGCAGAACCCCTCCTTTATTGAGTGTGTCTTGATAATTGCCAATAATTTCCATATGTTGTCTATTCCATTTGCCGAACAGCATGTGAAATTGATTGTCAAACAGTGTTGGAAAAACTGTTGGACAGTTTGATTTCACAGAAGTTTCATTTACTTGGAGTTGTATTCTGTTGTTTAACTGTTCCCTTTATTTTTTTGAGCAGTATAAATAAGGCTGAGTAATGAAGAGAACCATGAAATAAAAAACAATATTTTATTGAAACACACATAAAACATAACACTTAAAATTTACTGCACCGCTGCAACACTACAAGAAAAAACAACTAAAAGGTTAAGGGCAAGTTTTGTGCCTTCAAAGATTTTGACACTCAGAACAATCACTTCTGTGACCCCCTTCATGCTATATCATTCGGTGAGTGTGTATATTTGGTATGCAATATGAGCACTCAAGCCATCACACATCCTCAAAAACAGGAGGCCATTATGAGTCCATCTCATCACATATAGACCTAGGCATAAAAAAATTACAAAATAATTAATTTATGTTAGTGTTTAACAATATTTATTTTCTGGAAGCTGGTCTAACAGTTGTATTTTTCAAGCTTCTCAACAGGATCTCATTTGATTTTTTTTTACAAAAAGACAGCAGTGGCATGCATACCATAGATACAGAATTAAAAGACAGCTTTATGACAAGTAGTGAAAGGTACACAAAATGAATTGAATTATTTGCTTTCTCCCAATCGTAACAGCATACAGCTGTCAATAGAGGGAGCTTAATGCATACAGATGTATAAATCTAGGGTTCTGCAGGCAGGAAGGATTTTATTATATTACTCTTGAGTCTTATCTATGCAGATGATAGCAGGTGATATGAAATTTCATGTTTGAAAAACATTGTGATCTCTTTTTAAAGGGAACCTGTCACTTGAAAAAAAAAACACTATTAACCCATTATCTACCAATGTCCTTTTTTTGGGACGTCTAATCTTTAGCTTCTAGCAACTAAGATTTTATAATTTTTATAATTAGGTCCAATTTTTTGTGTTGTGTTTGTAAAATGAATGTTTTCAAAATACGAAATCATGTCATTGTCATTTTTTATTGAATATTGGGACGCCCTTTTCTGAAAAATCCGTACTTGTAAAAATTTTACAGAAATTAGATTAATCTACAGGTTAATAGGGTTACTAACCTGCCCGGCAATTCCACTCACCAGAATGCTGAAGGGAAAAATTTACTTTATTCTCTCCAACAGCGTTCCGGTTTAAGTCACGGGGCAGTGCCAGTGTCGGTTCAGACTGACCCTGTTAACCTCGTCCCAGACCCTGACTGACAATGGCTATGCATTGGGGTTGGCTGTCACTCAGAGCCAGTGGTGCAGTTACAGCCATCGTTATGTATTCTCACAGTGGTGACAGAACCCGCGCTGCCGCGATAACTGAAAACGGAATGCTGTCGGGGAGAATTGATTAATTTTCTCCCCGCAGTGTTCAGCTAAGTGCAAGCACCGGGAATGTTATTAACACTATTATCCAGCAGATTAACACCACATCAGCAAGACCCTTTCCTCTGCTTATGGAATTCCTAGCCACCCCATGCAGCCTTGCTCATCTCAATTGCTGGGCTGGGTCACCAGGAAAACTGCAATAAGGAATAGGTTTAAAACGGCATTTCATCCCTCATTCTAAGAATCTGTGAGGGTTCCAGAGGTCTGATCTCCAGTGATTATATAATTATTAAAGTACCCCTTCAGCATTTTTTTTTATTTCAACGCTGGAGTGGTGCAATTAATCTAAGTTCCCTGACCCAAGCCTTACACTTAGGCTGCCGTCACACTAGCAGTATTTGGTCAGAATTTTACATCAGTTTGTGTAAGCCAAAACCAGGAGTGGAACAAATAGAGGAAAAGTATAATAGAAACATATTCACCACTTCTGCATTTATCACCCACTCCTGGTTTTGGCTTACAAATACTGATGTAAAATACTGACCAAATACTGCTAGTGTGATGGCAGCCCTGCAAGTTGCTGTCTTCAGCTGTTCGTAGAGTCGGTCAAGTCCCACGTTACCATCTTTTGACTACAACTTCTGACTGACCTGAAGTAAGAGGTAGCGGACACAAACTCTGAATGTAAGTCTAAGAGACCCTCTTTCTGGCAATCATAGAATTATTTAGAGTTTTGACAGCAGCTAGTAAGTATCTTACTAGGGGAAGGTAAGTGTTAGGAGTCGAGTTTCCTCTGCTGCACAGGGGGAATCTCGATCCGTGTCTGCTGCGGTCTCCCATTCGGTATCGGCCGCAGTGGGCTCTGCTCAGCGGAGACATCGCTCCCAGCGTCTCGCTGGGGCTGATTCGGTGCATAGGGTCACTACTGCCTTTTCTGGCTTTCCTGTGGTACCCTGCACTGATCTGCGGCGAGCGAGCCTCTCTGGGACTAAGTCCTTGTTTACTCACACTGAGCATGCCCAGGGCAGGGTCTCCCATTGGAGGTCGAGGGCCACATGTTCAGTCACATGCTCAGGTGCTGCAGTACATTCCATTGGTCCTTCTGGAAGGTCCTGAAAGGGCAAAACATGCTCAGGTACTGCAGCACTTTCCATTGGTCCTTCTGGAAGGTCCTGAAAGGGCAAAAACTTCAGTAGCAGCTTCCTGTGCTGCAACTATATAAACTGCGCATGACCGCACGGCCATGCGCTAGTATCGTCTTTTGCTATATGCTTTGCGCCAATATGGTCATGTGTTTGTATGTGTTCAGGGACCCGGCTGAAATAAGCCCCTAGAATGCTGGCACCTCCGGCGAGGAGATTGTGTATAAATGTGTTCAGGGACCCGGCTGAAATAAGCCCCTAGAATGCTGGCTCCTCCGGCGAGGAGATTGAGTATGCATGCATGACCACTCACTGCTCACATCTGGGTAGTTGGCCTGTGCCTCTGTGAAAGTCTAACAGGGCACAGAGCTCACCTCTCGCGGTTACTCTGTGAAGCTAACAGAGTTAGTATATACCGCCATATAGAGCCGCCATTATTTAGCAGCAGGTACTTTCCTGCACGGTGGATCCCGGGTTGCGAACGCACCAATTCCTTTTAATAAACAATATATTTGGTGCGTTCCGCCAACCCTAACAGTAAGTTAGGTTAGTTGCACCACTCAAATGCAATATGTTATCACTTACTGAGATCAGAATACCCAGTTATTGATATAAATTTTTTTTGCAGATTAAATAGTGGAACATCAGATATATCCTGAGTTTTGGGGTCCTAAGAATTCTGTATACACTCATAAAATCGTATCATATTCATTTGAATGATTTCTCATGTGGTGGACCCATCAATAGTGTATTAAATGAAACTGCCTTTCTTTCCAGGTCAAGCATACAGTATAAAAAGTTTGAGTACTACTCTTCTTAATGCATTAGAACATTGTAGTCAAAATTTAGGAAACGCTGTATTCATCCCTGTTTCAGATATACTATTCTATAATATATTTTTTAGCAATTACTTATAAATAAATTCAAATAGAAAACAAAAACAGCATTAATAGCTGTAAGACTTAAAAATAAAAAATAAAAAATTAGACCAATTAGACCAATAATAATAATTTTGAGCTCAATAAATTACTCAGTAAATGGCACCTGCATTCTACGGATGGAAGCTGCAGGGCACAGGACAGGGAATGTGCATTCTATACAGTTATGCTAAGTGTTCTTTTACTATGTTAGCTCTCTAGCATAAACTTTAGAGTAGCTCCAAACATTATATCACTTTGAATAGAATGTAAATCAGTAAAATATCAACTATTACGTTCCTGATTTGAAGCGTGTCTATATGTAATGCATGGAGCGGTGCTATCATTAAATACTGGACAGACTGTTACATTGTATATTCTGATTCTAGCTCTAACAAGAAAGCCACCAATTGAGAATTCTGTTCATCATTTCAATGTGAAGTCCTTCAGACAGCTCCAGTCACCTTGTAATGAGTATTCTCTCCACAATAATCTCTCTTTTCTCGAAAAATGGTATAAATAGAATTACAACACATTTGCCCCCTTTTATCTGATGAATGTGAAGCAGCAATATTATGTTAGTAGGCCTTTTTAGAAGATCTATTGGACTTTAATAAAATTTGATCAATGCATTTAAGTCAAATTGAATTATATGTAAGTGGATAGGGTTGACATATGTTTCAATATCTGCGAGTGATACATTATTCTCCAGTGAGCATAAAATTTAATGAAATATAAATACCCATTAATCCTCATGTTTCAGCCAATCAGTCACCACTGCTCTAGCCTGCTGTTAGCAGAAACAGGCCCAGAAAGTCATCTGTTTTATCTAGGCAGGTGCTCCAAACTGGAAATGAATCAGAAAACAATGGGTGGTAAAAAAATTATCAAAGGGTCAAGTGGACTGTGCCAAAACAATGCCACTGAAACCATGTTATAATGCCATAGTTACAAGTCTAAGTTCTTGCAGAGAAATTACGCACTTTGCATATTGATTCATCTTTATAATTTAACTATATTGGTTTAAAAAAATTGTTAAAGGTTAGAATCTGAACGCCACTAAAATCTCAATAACATTGAGGTAAAACTTAGATGTGCTGAAGAGAGGCAAAGTCAATGTCATTGCATCTGTGGGTTCAGAAATCAAATGATGGTACATATGCCTTCTGCATGCAGGACCTAGCATGTTACTACAGTCGGGTGTTTTTACTTGTAACTGCTAATATCATAGATCCCCTTCAAATTAAACTGCAGTGCTAATATTTCCAGAAGAGGAGATCTTACTGCTTAAGTCTCTGGCATGTTAGTAGAATGGAACTGAAGATCAGATACAATGACTACTTTGGGCAGCACGGTGGCTCAGTGGTTAGCATTGTATCGCTGGAGTCCTGGGTTCTAATCCCAACTTGGACAACATCTGCAAGGAGTTTGTATGTTCTCCCATTGTTTGCGTGGGTTTCTTCCGGGTTCTCCGATTTCCTCCCACACTCCAAATACATACTGATAGAGAATTTAGATTATGAGCCCCATTGGGGACAACGATGACAATGTGTGCAAACTGTAAAGCGCTGTGGAATATGTTAGCGCTATATAAAAAAAATAAACATTATTATTAGTAGTCCTACAATAGGGTTAATTTTAGTAGATTTAGCTACCTTCATAGACACAGTACAACATATTTTTCACTTTTTCATTCATAGGGGGTTGGAATAGGTTGCATAAGAGTGGTAGGAAATATGGCCCAATGAAAAAAAAATGCACAAAAATAGTAAACTAAACCTAAGAATATGCTTACACCTAAGGTTAAATAAAAATACAGTTCTGGTCAAAAGTTTGTACAGCCTGTTCATGCCATGGTTTTCCTTGTTCTTCCATGGAGTCTTTTTAGATTTAAAGGGAGTCTGTCACCCCAAAAATCGCATATCAGCTAAGGCAACCGGCATCAGGGGCTTATCTACAGCATTCTGTAATGAACCTGAAAGGTAATAAAGGCCCGGGAAAGGTGAGAGAGGCCCAGGGCCTGCACACCGCAGTACTTTGCTCTGCCCTCAACAGGGCAGACAAAGTACGCCTGTGCCGGAGCCGCGGCAGGAAGACAAGAGGACATCATCGTATGAAGATAGGAGGCGCCGGACCGCGACACCCATCGGACCGGACCGGACTGCAGCGGGACCGCCCCTGGGTGAGTATAATATAACTTGTTTTTCTTACCTTTCAGGTTACATCAGGGGCTTATCTACAGCATTGCAGAATGCTGTAGATAAGCCCCTGATGCTGGTGGCCTTAGCACATATACAATTTTTGGGGTTACAGATTCCCTTTAAAGGACTCCATGGAAGCATGGAATAAAGAAACACTTGTGAAACCAACTGAAATATGGATTAACCCCTTTCAGACATCGGACGTAATAATATGCTGATGACGGACACCCTGTGTTAGGGCTAGCGGAACGCACCAGATAATAAGACTGATAGTGTACGGTGCGTTCGTAGCCCGGGGTCCACCGTGCAGAGATGGAACCTGCTGCTGAGTAATGACGGACTATATGGCGGTACTCATAAGTATACTCGCGTGGGTTAAACTTCACCCAACGTGAAGGAAGCGAACCTGTTGCGTCACAGGATCGCGGTACCGCACATAGAAGGCGAGCAAGCAGTCAGCGAACTTAACCCCAACTAGGATTGAAGTCCGATTAGACCACTTGCTGACACAACACCGCAACAGGGTGTGTTAGGCAACTCTTATAATAAGAGCACCGAAGTGCGAACTGTGCCGTGCTGGCAGGCACCACTAAGCACCCAGACGTGGGTCAGGAAGCGCACTACTGGCGCGTGGCGCCGCACTGGCGGTCACAGCAATAGACGCTGATACGTGTGTGACACGTTGAGTGATTTGTCGGGCGCTAGATAGCAGCCATACTCCATACGCGAACAGTCATACAATAGGGTAGGGGTATTTAATGAACGACTTGCACTCACAACAAACACACGTATTCAATTGTACACTAGCGCATGGCCGTGTGGTCATGCGCAGTTTATATAATTGCAGGACAGGAAGTGGCCACAGAAACTTTGCCCTTCCAAGACCTGCCAAGAGGACCAATGGAATGTGCTGCAGAGCCAGAGCACATGACCCTCGATCTCCAACGGGAGATCTTGCTCTGGGCATGCTCAGTGTGCGCAAACAAGGACTTAGTCCCAGGGAAGTCCGCTCGCCGCTGACCAGCATTGACTTTAATGGCAGGAGCTGAAGAAGCAGCAGTAACTCTCTGTACAGAGTGAGAGCGAGCAAGACACTGGAAGCGACGTCCCTGCTGAGCAGACTCCACTGCGGCTGGAGGAGAATGGGAGACCGCAGCGGAGACGGATCGAGATTCCCCCTGTGCAGCAGAGGAAACTCGACTCCTAACATTACCCCCCCTCCTAGGGCCCCCCCCCTCCTTGGGCCTCCCTACGCTCGAAGGCAGCAATGAGCTGTGGGGCCCGAATGTTTTCAGCAGGCACCCAAGACCTGTCCTCTGGACCATAACCCTTCCAATCCACCAAATAAAACTTTTTGCCGCGTACCACCTTGCACCCCAAAATAGCGTTTACCTCGTAATCGTCCGTAGACGAACCCGATGTCCCGGCAGATGACTCGGAAAACCGGGACATGTATACGGGTTTCAAGAGGGACACATGAAAGGTGTCGGTGATACCCAAGCGTGGAGGAAGAGCCAGGCAGTAGACCACAGGATTAACCTGTTCGAGAACCTTGAAGGGACCCAAGTAGCGAGGAGCAAACTTAGTGGACTCAACTCGCAGCCTGATGTTACGGGCGGAGAGCCACACCAAGTCGCCAGGGGCAAAAGTCTGAGCGGGGCGCCGATGAACATTGGCGGAGGACCTCATTCTCTCCTTGGAGGCCCGAATGGCATCCTGCGTGCGATCCCAAATGTCCCGTGCCTCCACAGCCCAGTCTGCCACCCTGGGATCAGCGGAAGACACAGGCATGGGCACAGGAACACGCGGATGCTGGCCGTAATTTAAGAGGAATGGAGTCTGACCTGTGGAGTCGGCTACGGCATTGTTAAGTGCAAACTCTGCCCACGGTAGCAAGGATGCCCAGTCATCCTGTCTGGCAGAAACAAAATGTCGCAGATATGTGACCAAGGTCTGGTTGGCCCTTTCTACCAACCCATTCGTCTCGGTATGATATGCCGAAGAGAGATTTAACTCAATACTGAGTAGACGACATAGCTCCCTCCAGAATCGAGACGTAAACTGGGGACCCCGGTCACTAACAATTTTGTCTGGCATACCGTGTAAGCGAAAGATATGCTTGATAAACAAGACAGCCAACGCCCGTGCAGATGGTAGCCGTGGAAGAGGCACCAAATGCACCATTTTGGAAAAATGATCGGTGATCACCCAGATAATGGTGCAATTACGAGACTTGGGTAAGCCAACCACAAAGTCCATCCCGACCATCTCCCAGGGCCTGTCAGCCACGGGCAGAGGATAAAGCAAACCAGCTGGCCGTTGCCGAGGAGTCTTGTTCCTGGCGCAAGAGACACACGCCCGAACGTACTCCGCGACATCACGAGCCATATGCGGCCACCAGTATGTCCTCGCCAGTAACTCTGATGTCCTTTTAGTACCAAAATGTCCACCCACCCTGGACGAGTGCGCCCAAGAGAGAACCTCCGGTCGCAAACTAGATGGAACAAAAGTCTTGCCCGGGGGCACAGACTCCAGCGAAACCGGGGCCACGGTTCTCAAACTCTCGGTGAGGACAATAAGCCGAGGCTCCTCCTCCTCCTCCGCAGATGACACAATGGAGCGAGAGAGAGCGTCGGCCCGAATGTTCCTCTCCCCAGAAAGGAAATGGAGGGTGAAATGAAACCGGGAGAAGAACAAGGACCATCTGGCCTGGCGAGAATTCAACCGCTGAGCTGTCTGCAGATACACCAAATTTTTGTGATCTGTGAAGACTTGGAAGGGAAAATGTGCTCCCTCCAAGAGATGTCTCCACTCCGAGAAAGCCAACTTCATGGCTAGCAACTCCCTGTCCCCGATGGAATAATTCCTCTCTGCTGGTGCGAAGGTCTTGGAGAAAAAGAAGCAAGGATGCTTCCGACCTTGAGCATCCTTTTGGAAGAGGACAGCTCCAGCACCAACAGAAGAGGCATCCACCTCCATGATAAATGGCTTATCAACATCGGGGCGATGAAGAATGGGAGTGCTAGCGAAGTGTGACTTTATAGAGATAAAGGCCTTGGAGACCTCCTCAGACCACAATTTGGGATTCGCCCCCTTCTTGGTGAGGGCAACCAAGGGAGCTACCAAAGTTGAGAAATGCGGGATGAACTGGCGATAATAATTGATGAACCCCATAAAGCGCTGCACCGCTTTAAGAGAATGGGGTTCCTGCCAGTCCATCACAGCCTGTAGTTTGGCAGGATCCATAGCCAATCCCTGGGCTGAGATGATGTAGCCTAGGAAAGGTAAGGACTCCTGCTCAAACATACACTTCTCCAACTTGGCATAGAGGGAGTTTGCCTGTAGGAGGTTGAAGACTTTGCAAACATCTCTCCGGTGGGAGTCAATATCTGGAGAGTAGATGAGAATATCATCCAGATAGACTACGACCGAAGTGGAAAGCATATCCCGGAAGATATCGTTCACAAAGTCTTGGAAAACGGCTGGGGCATTACAGAGCCCAAAGGGCATCACCAGATATTCATAGTGCCCATCCCTGGTGTTAAAAGCCGTCTTCCATTCGTCCCCCTCACGGATGTGAATCAGGTTGTAAGCACCCCGCAGATCTAATTTAGTAAATACCCTTGCTCCCCGAAACCTATCGAACAGTTCAGATATCAAAGGCAAAGGGTATTTATTCTTAACGGTGATGGCGTTAAGACCCCTGTAGTCTATGCATGGATGCAATTCCCCACTCTTTTTCTGCACGAAGAAGAACCCTGCCCCTGCAGGTGACACTGACTTCCTGATGAACCCTCTTGCCAGATTTTCCTGGATGTACTGTGACATTGCCTCCGTCTCCGGGAGAGATAGCGGATAGACTCGACCCCGGGGAGGCTCAGCACCAGGCAAGAGGTCAATAGGACAGTCATAGGGGCGATGGGGCGGAAGGGTCTCCGCCGCCTTTTTGGAGAATACGTCTGCATACGACCAATACTGCTTGGGGAGAGAGGAAAGATCTGCGGGTACCTCAGTTGTAGCTACCTGAACGCACTCCCTCTGACACCTACCCCCACAACATTCACCCCATCTTAGAATTCTGCCTGAGGACCACTCGATATGAGGAGAGTGGTACCGTAGCCAAGGTATTCCCAACAGGACCTCATCAATTCCCTCTGGAATGACGAGCAGAGAAATAATCTCCTGATGAGATGGCGACATGGACAGAGTAAAAGGGATGGTCTGGTGAGTTATCTGTGAGGGCAGAGTCGACCCATTCACCACTCGTACCATTACAGGCTGAGCTAGCATAACCAGAGGTATTGCGTGGCGTTGGGCGAAGGCAGAAGACATAAAATTGCCCTCCGCCCCAGAATCCACGCAGAGCTCTACTGAGTGGGAGAATGAGCCTATAGTAATTGTCCCCTTAAAGAACAATTTAGAGGCAAACGTCGCCGTGTCTAGTGTACCTCCACCTACGACCACTAGACGCTGACGTTTCCTCGACCGCTGAGGACATCTGGTGGCTAAATGTCCAGACTGCTGGCAAACATGACAGACCCTGAGTGCACAAGCGGTCCGGGACTTAGGTCCCGCTTGTGACACTTCCCTGGCCTCATGTGACTCAGGAACCAGGACCGGAGATTCCAGAGGTTTGGCGAAAGTAGGAGCCAGCCGAAACCTCTGCCTACACTGGGCTCGCTCTAACCTCCACTCGTTAAAACGGAGGTCAATTCGAGTGGAGACTGTTATTAACTCCTCCAGTGTGGCAGGAATCTCCCTAGTGGCCAGAGCGTCCTTTACATGGTCAGCCAAGCCCCTCCAAAATATGGGGATAAGAGCTTTATCCGACCATTCCAGCTCAGATGCTAAAGTGCGGAATTGGACGGCAAAATGACTGACCAAGGACTCACCCTGAGTTAATGCCAGCAGTTGGAGCGCAGTGTCATGGGTGACTTGAGGTCCTAAAAAGACCTGTTTTAAAGTGCTCAAAAACAGAGGAGCACTATGCACCACATGATCGCCACGCTCCCACAGCGGCGTAGCCCATTCCAACGCCCTGTCCGACAATAGAGACACAATAAATCCCACCTTAGCCCGCTCTGTGGGGAAACGTGCAGCCAGAAGCTCGAGATGAATAGAGCACTGACTCACGAATCTCCTACAAAATTTGCTATTACCAGAAAATTTTTCTGGCAGCGGGAGGCGAGAAAATGTCGGAACAGGGGTGGCAATGGACGAAGTTGCTGCAGCCACGCTGGCAGCCTGTACAGCAACTGCGGTAACATCCACAGCTGAGGTTGCGCTCTCGAGAACCGCCAACCTACCCTCCAGCTGCTGTATATACCGCAGGGATTGCTGTTTGTCCATCATCACTAGCCAGACCCTGGCGCTAGTGTAATGTTAGGGCTAGCGGAACGCACCAGATAATAAGACTGATAGTGTACGGTGCGTTCGTAGCCCGGGGTCCACCGTGCAAAGATGGAACTTGCTGCTGAGTAATGACGGACTATATGGCGGTACTCATAAGTATACTCGTGTGGGTTAAACTTCACCCAACGTGAAGGAAGCGAACCTGTTGCGTCACAGGATCGCGGTACCGCACATAGAAGGCGTGCAAGCAGTCAGCGAACTTAACCCCAACTAGGATTGAAGTCCGATTAGACCACTTGCTGACACAACACCGCAACAGGGTGTGTTAGGCAACTCTTATAATTAGAGCACCGAAGTGCGAACTGTGCCGTGCTGGCAGGCACCACTAAGCACCCAGACGTGGGTCAGGAAGCGCACTACTGGTGCGTGGCGCCGCACTGGCGGTCACAGCAATAGACGCTGATACGTGTGTGACACGTTGAGTGATTTGTCGGGCGCTAGATAGCAGCCATACTCCATACGCGAACAGTCATACAATAGGGTAGGGGTATTTAATGAACGACTTGCACTCACAACAAACACACGTATTCAATTGTACACTAGCGCATGGGCGTGCGGTCATGCGCAGTTTATATAATTGCAGGACAGGAAGTGGCCACAGAAACTTTGCCCTTCCAAGACCTGCCAAGAGGACCAATGGAATGCGCTGCAGAGCCAGAGCACATGACCCTCGATCTCCAACGGGAGATCTTGCTCTGGGCATGCTCAGTGTGCGCAAACAAGGACTTAGTCCCAGGGAAGTCCGCTCTCCGCTGACCAGCACTGACTTTAATGGCAGGAGCTGAAGAAGCAGCAGTAACTCTCTGTACAGAGTGAGAGCGAGCAAGACACTGGAAGCGACGTCCCTGCTGAGCAGACTCCACTGCGGCTGGAAGAGAATGGGAGACCGCAGCGGAGATGGATCGAGATTCCCCCTGTGCAGCAGAGGAAACCCGACTCCTAACACCCTGCCTTTGATGTGGGTTACAGCGGTGAACTCACATCTTTTCATGCACAAGTCATTTTGAACAGCTGACATGTGCCGCTAACAGCCACGGGAGGAATCGCGATCCTCCTGCAGCTGTTAACCCATTAAATGCCCCTGTCAAACTCTGACAGCGGCATTTAACACGTGCTTCCAGCAAGCACGCTGGAAATCACATGATCGCTGGTCACCAATGTGTTGGCATTGACAACATGCAGACCTTTTTTTTGTCACTGCCGGATTTCTATGAGCGCCGCCATGTGGTCCACGCTTATAGCAAGTGAATGACTCTGCTACATACAGGTGATCTGATCATCATTTTTTTACTTTTTGCATGCTTCAATAGTCTATTGAAAACTACTGAAGCATGCAAAAAGTAAAAAAAGTTTTTCAAAATATTAAAATAATAAAAAAATATAAAAGTTAAAGTCAACCTCTTTTTGTCCCATTCAAAATAAAACAATAAAAAATTCCACATATTTGATATTGCCATGTTCCAAATTGCCCGATCTATCAATTAAAAAAAAAAGGATTAACTTGATCGCTAAATGGTGTAGCGAGGAAAAAAAGTAAAAACGTTAGAATTGCGTTTTTTGGTCTCCACGACATTGCATTAAAATACAATAATGGGTGATCAAAAGATCATATCTGCACCAGTATGGTTTTGTTAAAAACAACATTTGGGTATGCAAAAAATAAGTCCTCACTCAAAATGAGATCATAAAAAATGGAGACGCTACAGGTATCAGAAAATGGAGCAATTTTTTTTTTTTTTTTTACAAAGTTTGGAATTTTTTTTACCACTTAGATAAAAACGAATCTAAACATGTTTGGAGTCTATGAACTCATAATGACCTGAATAATCATAATGGCAGGACAGTTTTAACATTTAGTGAACACAGAAAAAAAGCAAAACAAAAAACAACTGTGGGATTGCAGATTTTTTGCAATTTCACCTCACTTGGAATTTTTTTTCCTGTTTTCTAGTACACGGCATGGTAAAACCAATGAAGGCTTTGAAAAGTACAAGTTGTCCCACAAAAACAAGCTCTCACATGACCATTTTGACCAAAAAATAAAAAGTTTTGACACTGGGAAGAAGGAGAGCAAAAAATAAAAATGCAGAACCAAAAATACCTCTGGTCATTAAGGCTTTAATCCTTAGATCATTCAAAGCAACTCTTTTACCCTGGCGACAGTTTTATACTCTTTCAAGCAGTTTCATCAATCAGTCAACTGCCAATGAACAGATATACCTCAACAGGAGTTTATTTAAGTAATTATCAAACTTCAAAAAGTGTTTGTGACCGTCAAGTGTATTATGCACAACAGTTTTGGTATAACATAGTAACATAGTTAGTAAGGCCGAAAAAAGACATTTGTCCATCCAGTTCAGCCTATATTCCATCATAATAAATCCCCAGATCTACGTCCTTCTACAGAACCTAATAATTGTATGATACAATATTGTTCTGCTCCAGGAAGACATCCAGGCCTCTCTTGAACCCCTCGACTGAGTTCGCCATCACCACCTCCTCAGGCAAGCAATTCCAGATTCTCACTGCCCTAACAGTAAAGAATCCTCTTCTATGTTGGTGGAAAAACCTTCTCTCCTCCAGACGCAAAGAATGCCCCCTTGTGCCCGTCACCTTCCTTGGTATAAACAGATCCTCAGCGAGATATTTGTATTGTCCCCTTATATACTTATACATGGTTATTAGATCGCCCCTCAGTCATCTTTTTTCTAGACTAAATAATCCTAATTTCGCTAATCTATCTGGGTATTGTAGTTCTCCCATCCCCTTTATTAATTTTGTTGCCCTCCTTTGTACTCTCTCTAGTTCCATTATATCCTTCCTGAGCACCGGTGCCCAAAACTGGACACAGTACTCCATGTGCGGTCTAACTAGGGATTTGTACAGAGGCAGTATAATGCTCTCATCATGTGTATCCAGACCTCTTTTAATGCACCCCATGATCCTGTTTGCCTTGGCAGCTGCTGCCTGGCACTGGCTACTCCATGTAAGTTTATCATTAACTAGGATCCCCAAGTAGTATAAAGTTTGATATAATGCTGAGCTTTATTTCACAACTGTTCTAAGAAAGAATATTGCAAGAACCACTCAGCTATGTAGATAGAAATGACAGTCCATCATTATTTCCAGGCATGAAGGTCCAGCAATCCAGAAAATTGCTAGAACTTTGAAGGTTTCCTCAAGTGTAGTCATGAAAACCATCAACTGTGATGAAACTGGCTCACATGAGGACAGTCCATGAAAATGAAGATCAAGAATTACCTCTGCTAGGTAGGCAATACGGGCAGGCAAACTAAGAATTTGCATATTGCCCCCATTATTCCAGTCAGTAGCATGCTGCTAATAGAGGCAGACGACACGGCCGCTATGGGGTCCATGAGTAAGGGGTGCCTGGTGCCAGCACCTTCCGACCACAAAGATGCTGATAGAGTTGAAAGCAATGATGGAGGATGGAGTGTCACGTGATGCTCCCTCTCAAATCATCCTCCCTCTGCCTTTGACACAGTGGGCTAGAGGACAATACTTCATTGCACACCATGCTATGCCAGGCAGTGGAGCGGCTGAGGTGAGGAGATATGCTGCAGAGATTGTGCAGCGGAGAATGTGGAAAGATGAATATTTTTTTTTTCCTCCTCAACCTTGACTTGCACCACGTCCACACTGTGTTGGCCCAGGCTATGCAACAGGACATACTGCACCAGGGCTAGTCACTGCTGCCACATTCACTGCAACATATGCAGAGTGGAATTCCACTGTTTAGGAACATTGCAAATCCATGATTGACCGGAAGGCTGAAAAACGACTGTAGTGATGTAAGTTGATGACTTGCGGGGTGCAATTGTCAGAAGTGAATGCACAGTGACCATGCTTACTGCAGCAGCACATCCAGACCGGGATAGTGATGGAGAAATTGCTATACCACCAGGTTGAAGATGTAAGCCATACAAGGTACGTGTGTGAGGTTGCTCCAGTGTAAGGCCGCCATCAGGTTACCACTGATATCGCGCATGGCCTTTCCTGGCTCCAGGTTCAGTGGAGGCATCCATTGCTCTAACCCAGCCTGGATGACTGCAATCTCCAAGGCTGACTGCCTGATTGTGGTGAGCCATGTCTCTGCAGTACGGAGATGAGAAAAACTCTATCTGCACTGTTGGAGTACGTCTGATTATAGGAGAGGTTGAGGGTACAGTTGGAGCCCTTAGAAGAGGTGGAGGAGCCAGAAAAAGTGGAGGAAGTGTTACATACAGAGGTTTGTCCCACAAGCCTTGGGGAATCAAATACTTGAGGAGCAGCCCCTTGACTGCCTGCACTCACAGCCACCATGCTCACCCAGTGCCCAGTCAGCAAGACGTACCGCCCTGCCCATGTTTTCTCATCCAGGTGACAGTGGTGAAATGCACTCTGGCAGACATAGATTTTTTCAGGGAATGGGTGATGTTGTCTGTGACATTATGGTGTAGCGCAGGCAAAGCTTCCTAGGCGACTGGTATAAGGGGACTAAAACAACCAACAACTTTCTGAAACCATCTGTAACCACCAGGCGGAAAGGTAGCTTTTCTGTGGCTAACAGATTGGAGATGGTGGAGATCAAGTAATGTGTAGGAGGAAAAATTCTTTTACGTGATCACAACTGCGGGACCGAGGGCTGGATGCTGTTCATAGAGAGGGTGGAGTACGGAGAACAGGACAAACTGCTGGACTGTGAGTGAGGTTCAGGCAGAGATGTTATAGTGGATTGAGAAAGATGTGTTGTGCTAGGTGACACAAAAACAGCAGTCATGTCCTATCTGTAACAGCTGATGTGCTCTCATTCACCCTGATTGTAGGTTGTAAACAAGTGGAGACTTGTGTGAGAACACTTGACATGGTGATGGAGAAGGAAAAAGCAGTCAACAGGGCCTTAACAAAATGTTGAGAAAAAAGAAAACCTGTCATTCCAGAACTGCAACCTCCATGGAGTGCCCCAAAATATAATGCGTTCAGTGCTTAGAGACATGGCCTAGGTAAGAAAGGCTGAACCCGACTACCACTGAACAAGACATAGAAGTTGAAATGTCAAGACTGGGTCCAAAAATATCTGAAGCCATTTTTTTCAAAGTTTTTCTGGACTGATGAGATGAGAGTGACTGTTCTCAGGCCATGGCTGGATCAGTACCAGGCACAGACATCCAGTTTGACTGAGATGCCAACAAGATACATGTGGGGTATTGCAGAATAATGATCCACCAAATTTGAAATACTCCATTTCATGACTAGCCAGTAAGGGCCTTGAAGATGAAAGATTAATGACATGGCCCCTACCACACCTGACCTAAACCCTATTGAGGACTTGTGCCCCCATTTTAAATTAGATTGTTATGATGATTGAGAACAGTATACCTGTTTGAACACTATCTGGGAGGCTGTGGTTGGTTCTGCCCAAAATGTTGACCATCAACAGATTAAGAAACCGACAGACTCCATGAATAGAAGGCTTATGACTATTATTGAAAAGAAGGATAGCTATGTTGGTCACTAATATTTTTTTTGAAATGTCAGAAATGTGTTTTTGTACATTTTGAGATGTTTGATTATTATTCTTCCTTTAACAGATGGAAATAAACAATTGAGATAGGAAAATTTGCATTTTTTTATGTAGTCGCATAATAATTCTACACACTGATTGTTGACGAATAATTCTGCACACATAGATATTCCCTTAAGAAAGACAAAACCTTACTTTTACTTTCTTAAATATCTAGGTTTCATGTTATGTTGTCCTTTTGGATTAATCAATAGTTGTTCAAAATTAAATAAATTATCCAAAATACAAAATTGATAATTGGGCACACAGTGTATATTGACTAATGCAGAATGATAGTGGTGCATGTTGCATTCCACACAATATAAAATAGAACAGATAACATGACAGTCATTTAAAGCCTTCATTACACTAGCTAAGTGCCTCTTATATCTTTCCTCCCTACAGCAGTCATTCCCCAGTTAGCAGAAAAATGGCCTGCTGTAGTGATGATAATCCTGGACTTGCATCCCTAATGTCTGCAAAATAGGCATATTTAAAAATACTTGCCTCCCTTATATTTCCCCCCCTCACTTTTATCCAGCTACCTTCCTCTTTGCTCTTATTTTGACTACCACCTAACACATCCTTGTAACTGACAGCAGGAAGAGCATGCGCAGCGAGTGCCGCCACGGTTTCAGTCACCACTCTGTGTATATAGAGCCGCAGGTTTAACAGCACCCCTTGCACTGACTGACAGGTGGCTCTAATTCTGAGCATGCTGTCAAGTAAGTGCAAGGGGAGAGGTTACAGCCAGCAATCTGTATGCACAAAGCAGTGACTGAAACTGCACTGGCAACAATCCCGTGACTGAAACCCAAATGCTGCAGAGAGGAATAAAGTTCATTTCCTCCCACTAGCGGGGCCCTAAGTGCAGGCACTGGGCAGGTTTGGAGTAACAATAATCTACAGACTACCCCATATCTGCGGGTTAACAGTATTTTTTTCACGTGAAAAGTTACCTTTAAAGGCACGAATAAATCTAAAATAATACACCACTGGTAGCATTGCTAGTGGAGTACATACTTAAATGGGGATAAACAGTATGAACAATATCAAATACATAGATTTAGTGCAGTGCAACAGTTTTAGGCAAAACAGTAGTGTGCAACAGTCCACAAACAGAGGTTGATCCAGCAACTCAATAACATATAAAACTTTTTATTTCTTCATTTTAAAAGCATATGTCGCAAAAAATATTTTGGACATCATCAATATATTGGCAAAATAATTAGAGGTCCTTACAATTTGCCAGTCCTAACGCTAAACATTGAATAAAAGCTCACCGACACAAAAAGAGGACTTACAAATCCTCCAAAAAATTCAAAAAAGTCACAGCAAAAAGCAGAGATGTTTTACCTGCTGAAGCCTCCAACTGAATACACCAGCAGGGCGCAGCGGACCTGATAAATGATGGCAAACACACAGGTGCAAAAAATACCGATGAAACAACCACTTTCAATCCAGTGTTGGCTGTTTGGCATTAGTGCACAAAAAGATAAGAGATACTAGTCTGTATATGGCATAATTCACACACGCAATGCAAGGCATCTGGTTTGCAACCTATTAGTAACGCACATACAGGCGGGCTGCCCAGTGCTACAAAATGCATGCTGTGTGAACAGAGGCCAATAGTTTACAGAGCCATCATGGTCCGACTGCGCCCTGCAAGATAAAGTGCAAAAAGAAAACCACATATCAATGTATGTAAGGTATTAGTTTATATTGGGGCCTCAATACGTAAGCCGGCAACCCACTTCACGGGTCCTTACAATTTGCCAGTCCTAATGCTAAACATTGAATAAAAGCTCACCGACACAAAAAGAGGACTTACAAATCCTCCAAAAAATTCAAAAAAGTCACAGCAAAAAGCAGAGATGTTTTACCTGCTGGAGCCTCCAACTGAATGCACCAGCAGGGCGCAACGGACCTGATAAATGATGGCAAACACACAGGTGCAAAAAATACCGATGAAACAACCACTTTCAATCCAGTGTTGGCTGTTTGGCATTAGTGCACAAAAAGATAAGAGATACTAGTCTGTATATGGCATAATTCACACACGCAATGCAAGGCATCTGGTTTGCAACCTATTAGTAACGCACATACAGGCGGGCTGCCCAGTGCTACAAAATGCATGCTGTGTGAACAGAGGCCAATAGTTTACAGAGCCATCATGGTCCGACTGCGCCCTGCAAGATAAAGTGCAAAAAGAAAACCACATATCAATGTATGTAAGGTATTAGTTTATATTGGGGCCTCAATACGTAAGCTGGCAACCCACGTCACGGGTCCTTACAATTTGCCAGTCCTAACGCTAAACATTGAATAAAAGCTCACCGACACAAAAAGAGGACTTACAAATCCTCCAAAAAATTCAAAAAAGTCACAGCAAAAAGCAGAGATGTTTTACCTTTTTTTGAATTTTTTGGAGGATTTGTAAGTCCTCTTTTTGTGTCGGTGAGCTTTTATTCAATGTTTAGCGTTAGGACTGGCAAATTGTAAGGACCCGTGACGTGGGTTGCCAGCTTACGTATTGAGGCCCCAATATAAACTAATACCTTACATACATTGATATGTGGTTTTCTTTTTGCACTTTATCTTGCAGGGCGCAGTCGGACCATGATGGCTCTGTAAACTATTGGCCTCTGTTCACACAGCATGCATTTTGTAGCACTGGGCAGCCCACCTGTATGTGCGTTACTAATAGGTTGCAAACCAGATGCTCTGCATTGCGTGTGTGAATTATGCCATATACAGACTAGTATCTCTTATCTTTTTGTGCACTAATGCCAAACAGCCAACACTGGATTGAAAGTGGTTGTTTCATCGGTATTTTTTGCACCTGTGTGTTTGCCATCATTTATCAGGTCCGCTGCGCCCTGCTGGTGCATTCAGTTGGAGGCTTCAGCAGGTAAAACATCTCTGCTTTTTGCTGTGACTTTTTTGAATTTTTTGGAGGATTTGTAAGTCCTCTTTTTGTGTCGGTGAGCTTTTATTCAAAATAATTAGAGGAAAAATCCCCAAGAGGCTTGGGATTTTACTCTAATGATTTTGCCATTATACTAAAGATGTCCAAAAAATGTCTTGGTGACATATGTTTTTAAAATGAAGAAAAAAAGCGATTTATTTTTTATTGAAGTGCTGGAACAACCTCTGTGCAACTGTTCAAAAATAGAATTGTTAATATATATATACACTGCATATTAATTATCAAAATGAAAAATGATTAAACAAAATAGAGATCTAAATCACTTCAATATTTATTATGACCTTTTTTTCAAAACAGCATCAATTCTTCTTGGTATACTTATACAAAGTCAATGATTTTGTAGGATTATTGTCAAGTGCATGAGTAACCGGTTATACCAAAGAGGTGTTAATGATCATCGTTTAAATAAATAGCAAAAACCTCCAGAAAAATAAGAAGTATATGCCCAATAAATAAAATTAAAAAAATCTTTATTAGATAACAGAAACATATAAGCATATTTTTAAAAACATAATAACCCCTTTACCCCCAATGTGGTTTGCATGTTAATGACCAGGACAATTTTTACAATTGTGACCACTGTCCCTTTATGAGGTAATAACTCTGGAACACTTCAACAGACCCACTGATTCTGAGAATGTTTTTTGTGACTTGTTGTACTTCATGATAGTGGTAAAATTTCTTTGATACAACTTGCGATTATTTGTGAAAATGGACCCCAAAATGTGTTGTGCAATTTCTCCTGAACATGCCGATAATGCCCCCCACATAAAATCCTCTACAGTACCCCTCTCCATATCATCTCTCTCTCTCCCACATAAAGTTCCTCTTCATAATATCTCTCAACATATAATTTCCCACACTATCCCTCTCCATAATACCCCCTGCACACAGCTCTTATTCATAACTCCCACACTATCTCTCTTCATTAAATTTCCCCACAACCCCACTGCTTCCCACTATACTATGCCCCCATTCACAATCTCCCCTAATGTCCCCTTAAACTATCAAAATCAAAGTGCCCTATAATGTCTTGCATTCTCACATTATGTGCCCTGATAGTAAAGGTACCTTCACACATAACGATATTGTTAACGATATCGTTGCTTTTTGTGACGTAGCAACGATATCGTTAATGAAATCGTTATGTGTGACAGCGACCAACGATCAGGCCCCTGCTGGGAGATCGTTGGTCGCTGAATAAAGTCCAGAACTTTATTTCGTCGCTGGACTCCCTGGAGACATCGCTGGATCGGCGTGTGTGACACCGATCCAGCGATGTCTTCACTGGTAACCAGGGTAAACATCGGATAACTAAGCGCAGGGCCGCGCATAGTAACCCGATGTTTACCCTGGTTACCATCCTAAAAGTAAAAAAAAACAAACACTACATACTTACCTACAGCCGTCTGTCCCCGGCGCTGTGCTCTGCTCTCCTCTTGTACTGGCTGTGAGCGTCGGTCAGCCGGAAAGCAGAGCGGTGACGTCACCGCTCTGCTTTCCGGCCGCTGTGCTCACACAGACAGTACAGGAGGAGTGCAGAGCACAGCGCTGGAGGACAGACGGCTGTAGGTAAGTATGTACTGTTTGTTTTTTTTTACTTTTAGGATGGTAACCAGGGTAAACATCGGGTTACTAAGCGCGGCCCTGCGCTTAGTTACCCGATGTTTACCCTGGTACCGGCATCGTTGGTCGCTGGAGAGCTGTCTGTGTGACAGCTCTCCAGCGACCAAACAGCGACGCTGCAGCGATCCGGATCGTTGTCGGTATCGCTGCAGCGTCGCTTAATGTGAAGGGGCCTTAACACAACCTGCCCCTTGCATCTAAAATAAAATGACATTTAACCTTGAGCTCCTCCATGCAGTGCTTGCTAACAACAGCAGCTTGATGACATCAGATGCATTGTGACCTCATTAAGCGAAACATGTCAGGGCAGGGCATGACAAGTGTTCCTCTATCCTAGTCCCAGCACCCCAGTGTTCAAATGTATTTGAGTCTGAATAGCGTGAATACATTTGAATATGGAAAGAAGGGAGCTAACATCTCTTGGATAGCTCAGTAGGACAGACAACTTCTTTTGGCACCTGCCTTAACCCCTTCATGATATATGACTTATACTTACATCATAAGTCGTGTCTCTGACTTTGATGTGGCTTGTTTGCTAAATTCAAGATGAAAGTTGCCCAGTGTTTTTTAATAATTTCTACTTTTAGAATTGGGAATAATATTGTCATTCCAATTACAAAATACCTTCTCTTGAATTTCGATAATGTATTACAATAACATTTTTACTGTAAATCAATTGCTGGGAAACCTTTCATGCACACTCTGAACTCTACACTGTTGTACTATATTGACTTACACAGTGTATATAATTCAATGTCACTTGAAATTGATTGCAGATACTTATTATTTAAGACACATTTAATTGACATAAATGGCTAACCAAGTTATTAACAAAAAGGATTAAGACTCTTAATCTGCCTTTAGAGCATGCATTTAAAGGAACATAGAGCTTGAATTGTTTTTATTATGCACGACTTATAGATGCAATATTAATGTATGCAGTATCCAATAATGCTATAATGGATTTGCTTCCAAATATAGCATCAAAAGATGATATATTTAAAGCACCACTCCAACATTTTTTTTCAATTTTACACTGGAGTCGTGCTACTAATGTAAGCTCCCTGCCCCTAGTATATATATACTTACCAGCTGCTATGTTCATCTCTTCCCAGTGGCGCGCCAGTCCCAATTTGCCATCTTGTGACCGCAACTTATGACTGATGAGAAGTCAGAGGTAGCGGTCACAAGCTTTCAATGTAAGTCTATGAGAGCCTCATTCTGCTCCCACAGACTTACAATAAGTAGTGATTTCTGGCTTGCCCAGCAAACATTACAGATATCCGGTAGGTCACAACCTGCAGAAGACGACCAAAACGATGCTGATAAGAGATCAAGACAGCAGCTAGTGAGTATAATGCTAAGGGCAGGAAACTCAAATTAATGACACTACTATGGAGGTGAAATAAAGAACAGAAAACGGTGGAGTGACACTTTAAGGTAAAATGTTGTTTGAAGAGTAGGAAATAGTTTATTTCTAATCCAGCTACTTTTTAAAAGAGCAAAAAAACACTAGTGGAAAATCTTTTGTTCATTTATAAGCTCTAAATCATAACGAACTTTGGGAAAAAGCGTGATTATAAACCAGTTTAAGGTTCAATAAATTATTTTTATTTTATATGGATAACTTGGTCATGTGTGTTAGGAGTCGAGTTTCCTCTGTTGCACAGGGGGAATCTCGATCCGTTTCCGCTGCGGTCTCCCATTCTCCTCCAGCCGCAGTGGAGTCTGCTCAGCAGGGACGTCGCTCCCAGTGTCTTGCTCGCTCTCACTCTGTACAGAGAGTTACTGCTGCTTCTTCAGCTCCTGCCATTAAAGTCAGTGCTGGTCAGCGGCGAGCGGACTTCCCTGGGACTAAGTCCTTGTTTGCGCACACTGAGCATGCCCAGAGCAAGATCTCCCGTTGGAGATCGAGGGTCATGTGCTCTGGCTCTGCAGCGCATTCCATTGGTCCTCTTGGCAGGCCCTGGAAGGGCAAAGTTTCTGTGGCCACTTCCTGTCCTGCAATTATATAAACTGCGCATGACCGCACGGCCATGCGCTAGTGTACAATTGAATACGTGTGTTTGTTGTGAGTGCAAGTCGTTCATTAAATACCCCTACCCTATGGTATGACTGTTCGCGTATGGAGTATGGCTGCTATCTAGCGCCCGACAAATCACTCAACGCATCACACACGTATCAGCGTCTATTGCTGTGACCGCCAGTGCGGCGCCACGCGCCAGTAGTGCGCTTCCTGACCCACGTCTGGGTGCTTAGTGGTGCCTGCCAGCACGGCACAGTTCGCACTTCGGTGCTCTAATTAAAAGAGTTGCCTAACACACCCTGTTGCGGTGTTGTGTCAGCAAGTGGTCTAATCGGACTTCAATCCTAGTTGGGGTTAAGTTCGCTGACTGCTTGCTCGCCTTCTATGTGCGGTACCGCGATCCTGTGACGCAACAGGATCGCTTCCTTCACGTTGGGTGAAGTTTAACCCACGCGAGTATACTTATGAGTACCGCCATATAGTCCGTCATTACTCAGCAGCAGGTTCTATCTCTGCACGGTGGACCCCGGGCTACGAACGCACCGTACACTATCAGTCTTATTATTTGGTGCGTTTCGCTAGCCCTAACATTACACTAGCGCCAGGGTCTGGCTAGTGATGACGGACAAACAGCAATCCCTGCGGTATATACAGCAGCTGGAGGGTAGGTTGGCGGCTCTCAAGAGCGCAACCTCAGCTGTGGATGTTACCGCAGTTGCTGTACAGGCTGCCAGCGTGGCTGCAGCAACTTTGTCCATTGCCACCCCTGTTCCGACATTTTCTCGCCTCCCGCTGCCAGAAAAATTTTCTGGTAATAGCAAATTTTGTAGGGGATTCGTGAGTCAGTGCTCTATTCATCTCGAGCTTCTGGCTGCATGTTTCCCCACAGACCGGGCTAAGGTGGGATTTATTGTGTCTCTATTGTCGGACAGGGCGTTGGAATGGGCTACGCCGCTGTGAGAGCGTGGCGATCATGTGGTGCAGAGTGCTCCTCTGTTTTTGAGCACTTTAAAACAGGTCTTTTTAGGACCTCAAGTCACCCATGACACTGCGCTCCAACTGCTGGCATTAACTCAGGGTGAGTCCTTGGTCAGTCATTTTGCCGTCCAATTCCGCACTTTAGCATCTGAGCTGGAATGGTCGGATAAAGCTCTTATCCCCATATTTTGGAGGGGCTTGGCTGACCATGTAAAGGACGCTCTGGCCACTAGGGAGATTCCTGCCACACTGGAGGAGTTAATAACAGTCTCCACTCGAATTGACCTCCGTTTTAACGAGCGGAGGTTAGAGCGAGCCCAGTGTAGGCAGAGGTTTCGGCTGGCTCCTACTTTCGCCAAACCTCTGGAATCTCTGGTCCTGGTTCCTGAGTCACATGAGGCCAGGGAAGTGTCACAAGCGGGACCTAAGTCCCGGACCGCTTGTGCACTCAGGGTCTGTCATGTTTGCCAGCAGTCTGGACATTTAGCCACCAGATGTCCTCAGCGGTCGAGGAAACGTCAGCGTCTAGTGGTCGTAGGTGGAGGTACACTAGACACGGCGACGTTTGCCTCTAAATTGTCCTTTAAGGGGACAATTACTATAGGCTCATTCTCCCACTCGGTAGAGCTCTGCGTGGATTCTGGGGCGGAGGGCAATTTTATGTCTTCTGCCTTCGCCCAACGCCACGCAATACCTCTGGTTATGCTAGCTCAACCTGTAACGGTACGAGTGGTGAATGGGTCGACTCTGCCCTCACAGATAACTCACCAGACCATCCCTTTTACTCTGTCCATGTCGCCATCTCATCAGGAGATTATTTCTCTGCTCGTCATTCCAGAGGGAATTGATGAGGTCCTGTTGGGAATACCTTGGCTACGGTACCACTCTCCTCATATCGAGTGGTCCTCAGGCAGAATTCTGGGATGGGGTGAATCTTGTGGGGGTAGGTGTCAGAGGGAGTGCGTTCAGGTAGCTACAACTGAGGTACCCGCAGATCTTTCCTCTCTCCCCAAGCAGTATTGGTCGTATGCAGACGTATTCTTCAAAAAGGCGGCGGAGACCCTTCCGCCCCATCGCCCCTATGACTGTCCTATTGACCTCTTGCCTGGTGCTGAGCCTCCCCGGGGTCGAGTCTATCCGCTATCTCTCCCGGAGATGGAGGCAATGTCACAGTACATCCAGGAAAATCTGGCAAGAGGGTTCATCAGGAAGTCAGTGTCACCTGCTGGGGCAGGGTTCTTCTTCGTGCAGAAGAAGAGTGGGGAATTGCGTCCATACATAGACTACAGGGGTCTTAACGCCATCACCGTTAAGAATAAATACCCTTTGCCTTTGATATCTGAACTATTCGATAGGCTTCGGGGAGCAAGGGTATTTACTAAATTAGATCTGCGGGGTGCTTACAACCTGATTCGCATCCGTGAGGGGGACGAATGGAAGACGGCTTTTAACACTAGGGATGGGCACTATGAATATCTGGTGATGCTCTTTGGGCTCTGTAATGCCCCAGCCGTTTTCCAAGACTTTGTGAACGATATCTTCCGGGATATGCTTTCCACCTCGGTCGTAGTCTATCTGGATGATATTCTCATCTACTCTCCAGATATTGACTCCCACCGGAGAGATGTTTGCAAAGTCTTCAACCTCCTACGGGCAAACTCCCTCTATGCCAAGTTGGAGAAGTGTATGTTTGAGCAGGAGTCCTTACCTTTCCTAGGCTACATCATCTCAGCCCAGGGATTGGCTATGGATCCTGCCAAACTACAGGCTGTGATGGACTGGCAGGAACCCCATTCTCTTAAAGCGGTGCAGCGCTTTATGGGGTTCATCAATTAGGCCGCCGTCACACATGCGAGTTTTACGGACGTAAGAGCGCAGAATCTACGTCCGTAAAACTCGCAAAAAATACGGCACAATTATTCTCTATGCCCCTGCTCCTATTTGCCGTATTTTACTGATCAGTATTATACGGCTTTCTACGGCCGTACAAAATCGCAGCATGCTGCGTTTGTCACCGTACTGCGCAAGAAATACGCCAATGAAAGTCTATGGAAGCAAGAAAAATACGGATTACACACGGACAAGCAGTGTGACTTGCGAGAAATACGCAGCGCTGTTAGAGAGAAAAGCCGGCAATTCAGTGCGGTGTACAGTAAAATCACACTGACAGCTTACAGTCCAATAGATATAATAAATGTGTACACATAGAATAGGTATATATATATATATATGTCAGTGAGACACATATATGTATATATATTAATATTTATTCCAGCGCTATACAGCTTGAAAGCCGGTAATTCAATTACCGGCTTTTTCCTTCTCCTTCATAAAACCCGACATGATTTGAGACATGGTTTACATACAGTAAACCATGTCTTCTCTCCATTTTTTTTGCAGATTCCACACTACTAATGTCAGTAGTGTGTATCTGCAAAATTTGGCCGTTCTAGCTCTTAAAATAAAGGGTTAACTGGCGGAAAAAATTGGCGTGGGCTCCCGCGCAATTTTCTCCGCCAGAGTAGTAAAGCCAGTGACTGAGGGCAGATATTAATAGCCTGGAGAGGGTCCACGGTTATTGGCCCCCCCCTGGCTAAAAATATCTGCCCCCAGCCACCCCAGAAAAGGCACATCTGGAAGATGCGCCTATTCTGGCACTTGGCCACTCTCTTCCCATTCCCGTGTAGCGGTGGGATATGGGGTAATGAAGGGTTAATGCCACCTTGCTATTGTAAGGTGACATTAAGCCTAATTAATAATGGAGAGGCGTCAATTATGACACCTATCCATTATTAATCCAATTGTAGTGAAGGGTTAAATAAAACACAAACACATTCTTTAAAATTATTTTAATGAAATAAAAACAATGGTTGTTGTAGTATTTTATTCAACGCCCAATCCAGTCACTGAAGACCCTCGTTCTGTGAGTAAAGAAACATAATAAACCAACAATATACTTACCCTCCGCAGATCTGTAACGTCCAACGATGTAAATCCTTCTGAAGGGGTTAAAACATTTTGCAGCAAGGAGCTGTGCTAATGCAGGCTGCTCCTCTCTGCAAAACCCCAGGGAATGAGGCTAAAAATAGATCAATGATCTATATTTAGCATCATTTGCGGTGAGGCGCCCTCTGCTGGCTGTTCATAGATCGTGGGAAATTACCTAGAAAGCCAGGGAGCCAGGGAGCTTTCTAGGTAATTTCCCACGATCTATGAACAGCCAGCAGAGGGCGCCTCACCGCAAATGATGCTAAATATAGATCATTGATCTATTTTTAGCCTCATTCCCTGGGGTTTTGCAGAGAGGAGCAGCCTGCATTAGCACAGCTCCTTGCTGCAAAATGTTTTAACCCCTTCAGAAGGATTTACATCGTTGGACGTTACAGATCTGCGGAGGGTAAGTATATTGTTGGTTTATTATGTTTCTTTACTCACAGAACGAGGGTCTTCAGTGACTGGATTGGGCGTTGAATAAAATACTACAACAACCATTGTTTTTATTTCATTAAAATAATTTTAAAGAATGTGTTTGTGTTTTATTTAACCCTTCACTACAATTGGATTAATAATGGATAGGTGTCATAATTGACGCCTCTCCATTATTAATTAGGCTTAATGTCACCTTACAATAGCAAGGTGGCATTAACCCTTCATTACCCCATATCCCACCGCTACACGGGAATGGGAAGAGAGTGGCCAAGTGCCAGAATAGGCGCATCTTCCAGATGTGCCTTTTCTGGGGTGGCTGGGGGCAGATATTTTTAGCCAGGGGGGGGCCAATAACCGTGGACCCTCTCCAGGCTATTAATATCTGCCCTCAGTCACTGGCTTTACTACTCTGGCGGAGAAAATTGCGCGGGAGCCCACGCCAATTTTTTCCGCCAGTTAACCCTTTATTTTAAGAGCTAGAACGGCCAAATTTTGCAGATACACACTACTGACATTAGTAGTGTGGAATCTGCAAAAAAAATGGAGAGAAGACATGGTTTACTGTATGTAAACCATGTCTCAAATCATGTCGGGTTTTATGAAGGAGAAAGAAAAAGCCGGTAATTGAATTACCGGCTTTCAAGCTGTATAGCGCTGGAATAAGTATTAATATATATACATATATGTGTCTACTGACATATATATATATATATATATATATATATATATATATATATATATATTCTTTTCTTTTTGGGACACATGGATCACTTCTATAGCGGTATGTTGGTTTTGCAAGCCTGCGAGAATACCACGCAGTACGGATGCCATACGGATTACATACGGAGGATGCCATGCGCAAAAAACGCTGACACAGCCTGCCTACGGAGGAGCAACGGACCATTTTTTGGGGGACTTTTCAGCGTATTACGGCCGTAATATACGGACCGTATTGTTTTACGCTGTGTGTGACGCCGGCCTTATTATTGCCAGTTCATCCCGCATTTCTCAACTTTGGTAGCTCCCTTGGTTGCCCTCACCAAGAAGGGGGCGAATCCCAAATTGTGGTCTGAGGAGGTCTCCAAGGCTTTTATCTCTATAAAGTCACACTTCGCTAGCGCTCCCATTCTTCATCGCCCCGATGTTGATAAGCCATTTATCATGGAGGTGGATGCCTCTTCTGTTGGTGCTGGAGCAGTCCTCTTCCAAAAGGATGCTCAAGGTCGGAAGCATTCTTGCTTCTTTTTCTCCAAGACCTTCGCACCAGCAGAGAGGAATTATTCCATCGGGGACAGGGAGTTGTTAGCCATGAAGTTGGCTTTCTCGGAGTGGAGACATCTCTTGGAGGGAGCACGTTTTCCCTTCCAAGTCTTCACAGATCACAAAAATTTGGTGCATCTGCAGACAGCTCAGCGGTTGAATTCTCGCCAGGCCAGATGGTCCTTGTTCTTCTCCCGGTTTCATTTCACCCTCCATTTCCTTTCTGGGGAGAAGAATATTCGGGCCGACGCTCTCTCTCGCTCCGTTGTGTCATCTGCGGAGGAGGAGGAGGAGCCTCGGCTTATTGTCCCCACCGAGAGTTTGAGAACCATGGCCCCGGTTTCGCTGGAGTCTGTGCCCCCGGGCAAGACTTTTGTTCCATCTAGTTTGCGACCGGAGGTTCTCTCTTGGGCGCACTCGTCCAGGGTGGGTGGACATTTTGGTACTAAAAGGACATCAGAGTTACTGGCGAGGACATACTGGTGGCCGCATATGGCTCGTGATGTCGCGGAGTACGTTCGGGCGTGTGTCTCTTGCGCCAGGAACAAGACTCCTCGGCAACGGCCAGCTGGTTTGCTTTATCCTCTGCCCGTGGCTGACAGGCCCTGGGAGATGGTCGGGATGGACTTTGTGGTTGGCTTACCCAAGTCTCGTAATTGCACCATTATCTGGGTGATCACCGATCATTTTTCCAAAATGGTGCATTTGGTGCCTCTTCCACGGCTACCATCTGCACGGGCGTTGGCTGTCTTGTTTATCAAGCATATCTTTCGCTTACACGGTATGCCAGACAAAATTGTTAGTGACCGGGGTCCCCAGTTTGCGTCTCGATTCTGGAGGGAGCTATGTCGTCTACTCAGTATTGAGTTAAATCTCTCTTCGGCATATCATCCCGAGACGAATGGGTTGGTAGAAAGGGCCAACCAGACCTTGGTCACATATCTGCGACATTTTGTTTCTGCCAGACAGGATGACTGGGCATCCTTGCTACCGTGGGCAGAGTTTGCACTTAACAATGCCGTAGCCGACTCTACTGGTCAGACTCCATTCCTCTTAAATTACGGCCAGCATCCGCGTGTTCCTGTGCCCATGCCTGTGTCTTCCGCTGATCCCAGGGTGGCAGACTGGGCTGTGGAGGCACGGGACATTTGGGATCGCACGCAGGATGCCATTCGGGCCTCCAAGGAGAGAATGAGGTCCTCCGCCGATGTTCATCGGCGCCCCGCTCCGACTTTTGCCCCTGGCGACTTGGTGTGGCTCTCCGCCCGTAACATCAGGCTGCGATTTGAGTCCACTAAGTTTGCTCCTCGCTACTTGGGTCCCTTCAAGGTTCTCGAACAGATTAATCCTGTGGTCTACCACCTGGCTCTTCCTCCACGCTTGGGTATCACCGACACCTTTCATGTGTCCCTCTTGAAACCCGTATACATGTCCCGGTTTTCCGAGTCATCTGCCGGGACATCGGGTTCGTCTACAGACGATTACGAGGTTAACGCTATTTTGGGGTGCAAGGTGGTACGCGGCAAAAAGTTTTATTTGGTGGATTGGAAGGGTTATGGTCCAGAGGACAGGTCTTGGGAGCCTGCTGAAAATATTCGGGCCCCACAGCTCATTGCTGCCTTCGAGCGTAGCGAGGCCCAAGGAGGGGGGGAACATAGGGGGGGGTAATGTTAGGAGTCGAGTTTCCTCTGCTGCACAGGGGGAATCTTGATCCGTCTCCGCTGCGGTCTCCCATTCTCCTCCAGCCGCAGTGGAGTCTGCTCAGCAGTGACGTCGCTCCCAGTGTCTTGCTCGCTCTCACTCTGTACAGAGAGTTACTGCTGCTTCTTCAGCTCCTGCCATTAAAGTCAGTGCTGGTCAGCGGCGAGCGGACTTCCCTGGGACTAAGTCCTTGTTTGCGCACACTGAGCATGCCCAGAGCAAGATCTCCCGTTGGAGATCGAGGGTCATGTGCTCTGGCTCTGCAGCGCATTCCATTGGTCCTCTTGGCAGGCCCTGGAAGGGCAAAGTTTCTGTGGCCACTTCCTGTCCTGCAATTATATAAACTGCGCATGACCGCTCGGCCATGCGCTAGTGTACAATTGAATACGTGTGTTTGTTTTGAGTGCAAGTCGTTCATTAAAAACCCCTACCCTATTGTATGACTGTTCGCGTATGGAGTATGGCTGCTATCTAGCGCCCGACAAATCACTCAACGTGTCACACACGTATCAGCGTCTATTGCTGTGACCGCCAGTGCGGCGCCACGCGCCAGTAGTGCACTTCCTGACCCACGTCTGGGTGCTTAGTGGTGCCTGCCAGCACGGCACAGTTCGCACTTCGGTGCTCTTATTATAAGAGTTGCCTAACACACCCTGTTGCGGTGTTGTGTCAGCAAGTGGTCTAATCGGACTTCAATCCTAGTTGGGGTTAAGTTCGCTGACTGCTTGCTCGCCTTCTATGTGCGGTTCCGCGATCCTGTGACGCAACAGGATCGCTTCCTTCACGTTGGGTGAAGTTTAACCCACGCGAGTATACTTATGAGTACCGCCATATAGTCCGTCAATACTCAGCAGCAGGTTCTTTCTCTGCACGGTGGACCCCGGGCTACGAACGCACCGTACACTATCAGTCTTATTATTTGGTGCGTTCCGCTAGCCCTAACATTGTGTATATTGTTTAAGTATCTTGTACATCAACTGTTTGTGTGCCTTTTTGGTTTATTTTTGCATTGCCTATTGAAACAAATCTGAGTCTGCATTTGTTCCTTGAAATGACCACCATCGGGATAAAGAGATATGAAACAAACCTGTAAAAGGGGATTCTTATCAAAAATCATTGTCATTAATCCAACCTGGATACATCATTCATGTTAATTCTGAATGTTGGGATCCTTACAGATCACTAGAGTATGGAGATTATTAAGTCTCTGCCTCAATAGCATAACCTTGGTGAGGAGAGGTATAAATGAATTATGGTCAAGAATCTGCATTACCTCTTCATTCAAAGTCCTCCCTACCACAGCTAAATGGCTGGGTTCCTGCCTTTTATGGATCAGTTGATATCCTAAACTATTATGAACCCACTTGTATTACTTAAATCAAACTAAGCTCCCCATAGACATTAGACAAATATGAGCTGAACCCTTCAATATAAATGGGTTCAGTCAGCGGCCTAATATTAGAGTTGCTCAAGCACTAAAATGATTGGATACTCCTTACTCAAACCAAGCAATCCCTAGTGCTCAAATGCTCATCTAAAGTAATGAGTATAATGGGAGTTAAAGGGAAATCCAAAAAATATTTCCTGCAGACCACACAAATTGGTCTGTGGGACAGTGAAAATGTTGAAATGGATGTAAAAAGTACTGAATGGAAGAACAGGATGGGGAAGACCCTTGGAAGGATCCCTGACCTTCAGATCACTGGTGAGAACAATGGTGTCACAATTTTATTCTATAAAACATTCAAAACTGAAACGAAATTGGAGTTTACAGGAAAAAATTTTAAGAAACATTCTTTCCTTTATTACAAGTTTAATATAGGGCAAAATTTAAAAATAATTTTACAAAATAATAATTTAAGTAAACCAAAAATAAAATTTTTAGTATACAAATTGGAAATTTCAATGTAATTTATGAAGGAAGCAAAAACTTCCAAAAATGTGATGTAAGAGGGACTAAGATACTGTAAACCCTGTATTAAACATAAAGGATGGCCTCATACACATTATGTTCAAATTGACATGTAGTGGTACTCTAAGACCCATAAGGCTATGCACGTATTGCAAAGCCTTGAAGAAATTACAAGCAGGGTCATCCATACAACCTTGAAGGCACCAACTGTAGTGCCTCATTCAAATATTGTGAGCAAAGTATAGTTGTGATACTCCTACACTCCTAAACGCTATGTAGAGTGCAAAGCCTTCCAAAAATTACAAGTCCCCCAAATTTTGTGAACTGTACCATGCCAAGCGGTTTGTTAAATATTTTAACCCACCGTAATTTTACACAAAGCATGTTAAACTGTGTGCTGTATGCATGAATTATTGCATCCATA
Source organism: Ranitomeya imitator (assembly GCF_032444005.1). Lineage (NCBI taxonomy): Eukaryota > Metazoa > Chordata > Amphibia > Anura > Dendrobatidae > Ranitomeya > Ranitomeya imitator. The sequence goes on along the minus strand of NC_091287.1, from coordinate 232,059,796 downwards.
AAAAATTTTGGAAGCTTTTTTTAGCATTTAATATACCAGCAAAATGTAGCAAGAACCACATTACAGTGTATGTATGAATCATTGAATACGTAAAATGTTTTAGAAGGTTTTTTGTTAGTTTAATATACTAGAAAAATGTAATTCAAACCATACTACACTGTATAGATGAATTATTAAATCCATAAAAAGTTTTGGAAGATTAATTTAGAGTTTAATATACCAGCAAAATGTAGCAAGAACCACATTACAGAGTATGGATGAATTTTTGAATCCTAAAAAAAGTTTGAGAAGGGTTTCTGTGAGTTTAATATACCAGCAAAATGTAACAAGAACCACAGTGTATGAAGGAATCCTTGAATCCATAAAAAAAGTTTTGAATGTTTTTTGTGAGTTTAATATACATTCAAAATGTAACAAGAACCATGTTACAGTGTATGAATAAATAATTGAATCCATAAAAAGTTTTGGAACTTTTTTGTGAGTTTAATATACCAGCAGGAGTTGAGTTTCCTCTGCTGCAAAGGGGGAATCTCGATCCGTCTCCGCTGCGGTCTCCCATTCTCCTCCAGCCGCAGTGGAGTCTGCTCAGCAGGGAGGTCGATCCCAGCGTCTCGCTCAGTCTGACTCTGTGCGAGAGTTACTGCTGCTTTTCCTGCTTCTGCCATTGAAGCCAGTGCTGGGCAGCGGCGAGTGGACGTTTCTGGATCTAAGTCCTTATTTGCACACACTGAGCATGCCCAGGGCAAGATCTCCTGTTGGAGATCAAGGGTCACATGCTCAGGTACTGCAGCACATCCCATTGGTCCTTTTGGCAGGTCCTGAAAGGGCAAAACTTCTGTAGCTGTTTCCTGTGCTGCAGCTATATAAACTGCGCATGACCGCACGGCCATGCGCTAATATTGTCTTGTAAATATGTGTGTGTGTTGTGAGTGAAAGTCGCTCTTTAAATACCCTCCCTATTGAATGTCTGTTCGCGGAAGGTGTATGTTTGCTATCTAGCGCCCGATTTATCCAACAGCACGTAACACACATTACAGCTACCAGTTGCTGTGTCCGCCTGTACGGCGCCGTGCGCTTGCTCTGCGCTTTCCTGACCCAAGCCTGGGTGGTTAGTGGCGTCCATCTGTGCGGCACCGCACGCACTCTTGTGCCTTTATATTATTATTTAGTTTCCTTACACACCCAGTTGCGGTGTTGTGCCAGCAAGTGTCTAATCGGACTTCAATCCTAGTTGGGGTTGAGTTCGCTGACTTATTGCTCGCGCTCTATGTGTGGTACCGCGGTCCTGTGACGCAACAGGATCGCTTCCTTCACGCAGGGTGCAGTTAACCCGTGCGTGTATACTTGTAGTACCGCCATATAGTCCGTCTTACTAGCAGCAGGGTTTTTACCTGCACGGTGGACCTCGGACTGCGAACGCACCTAGTTCCATTTCATCTTGTACTTGGTGCGTTCCGCCAGTCCTAACACAGTGTATGGATGAACAATTGAATCCATAAAAAGTTATTTTAGAGTTTAATGTAACAATGAAATGTCACAAGAACTGTGTTACAGTGTATTAATGAATCATTGAATCCATAAAAAGTTTGGAAGGGTTTTTGTGAGTTTAATACAGTCGTGCTCAAAAATGTACATACCCCAGCAGAATTTTTGCTTTCTAGGCCTTTTTTCAGAGAATATGAATGATAACACCAACACTTTTTCTCCACTCATGGTTAGTTGTTGGGTGAAGCCATTTATTTTCAAACTACTGTGTTTTCTCTTTTTCAATCGTAATAACAACCCAAAACATCCAAATGACCCTGATAAAAAGTTCACATACCCCACTTATTAATACCGTGTATTTCCCCCTCTAACATCAATGACAGCTTGAAGTTTTTTCTGGTAGATGTGGATGATGGTTTTTATTTTCTCAGATGGTAAAGCTGTCCACTCTTCTGGGCAAAAAGCCTTCAATTTCTGTAAATGCCTGGGCTGTCTAGCTTGAACTGTGCACTTGAGATATCCCCAGAGATACTCAATGATATTGAGGTCAGGAGACTGAGATGGCCACTCCAGAACCTTCAATTTTTTCTGCTGTAGCTAATGACAGGTTGACTTGACCGTGTGTTTTGCACCGTCATGTTGGATTGTCCAAGTATGTCCCATGCGCAGCTTCCAGGCTGATGTTTGCAAATTTGTCTCCAGTATTTGCTGATAACGTGCTGCATTTATCTTTCCTTCAACTTTGACCAAGTTTCCTTTGCCTTTGTAGCTCACAAATTCCTAAAACATCAGGGATCCACCTCCGTGCTTAACAGTAGGAATGGTGTTCCTTTCATCATAGACCTTGCTGACCTCTCTCCAAATGTAACGTTTATGTTTGTTGTCAAAAAAGTTCAATTTTGGTCATCAAATTTGAACAAATTTCCTGGCATTTGTGGACACAATTTTTGTTGGTCCACTGGACCGTGATTTTGTTTTTACAGAGTCCCTGATTTTCCATTTGTTAATCACAGTTTGAACACTGCTGAAAGGCATTATCAATTCCTTGGATATCTTTTTGTATCCCTTTCCTGTTTTATATAGTTCAACTACATTTTCCCATAGATCGGTTGACAATTTGTTTGCTTTTCTCATGACTGACAATCCAGAAAAAGAAATGTCAGAGGCTGGATGAAATATTCAAGAGTCTGTCTGGATCCAAGAAACTCACTCAGCTTTTATGCACAAGCAATGATTACAAGAAAACAGGTCACAGTTGAGGATCTTACCTTTAGTTGCCATTCAAGCCCATTTGTGTCAAAATCTGTGCATGTTATCAGGCCAACATCACCAGGGTATGTGAACTTTTGATCAGGGTCATTTGGATGTTTTGGGCTGTCATTATGATTTAAAAAGAGAAAACACAGTAGTTTATTAATAAATGGCTTCACCCAACCACTAACCATGAGTGGAGAAAAGTTTTGGTGTTATCATTAATATTCTCTGAAAAAAAGGCGAAAAAAGCAAAAATTCTGCCGGGGCATGTAAACTTTTGAGCACAACTGTATACCAGCAAAATGTAACAAGAACTACTTAACAGTGTATGGATAAATTCTTGAATCCATTAAAAGTTTTGGAAGCTTTTTACGGGTTATCATTCCAACGAAATGTAACAAAAACCACTTTACAGTGTATGGATGAATCATTGAATCCATAAATGTTTTTCTAGTTTTTTTTATTTTTATATAACACCAAAATGTAACAGAAAGCACGTAATTGTGTATAGATAAGTAATTAAATCAATAAAAATGTTTTCAATTTCTTTGGAGTTTTATGTAAAACAAAACACATAAAACTGTATGGATGAGTACCACATTATTTGGACAATAAGGCACACATCTTTCCTTCAGAAATGTGGAAGAAAATGTGGGGTGCGTCTTCAAGTCCAGATGTACTCTGGCTCACAGCTCTAGCTGTGGATTCGGAGGTGGGGGAGCGGCATCAGCAAAGCAGTGGGTGACAGGAGGCAGGAGGCAGGAGCCAGCGGCTGCGGCTAACTCCTGTGAAATTCCTGCTAGAAATTTGAATATTCACTACATTCCACACCTATGGGAGTGGAAAGCTGTGAATATTAATTTATCTTTGATAGCGGGCATGCTGTTAGCTACAGACGGCAGTTTCCTGTAGATTCCGGGCTTTTGCGTGCCCCAGCTACTTAAGTAAATGAATGTTCACTGTTAGCCACTCCCATAGTACCAAAAAAAGTGTCACCCTCACCCTAAGTGAAATAAAATACTAGGGATCAGGCTTCAGTCAAGAGTCAAGAATCAATAACCTATAAGACATGAGACAATAACCCCCTAGGATAAAATGATTTCTCTTGTAGTGGCTACATTGAAATCCATATAACCCAAGGTATAATGTCGTGGGTATAGATGTAAATGGAAACCAACCATATAATAGCACAACACTATTACCTTGGCTGCATATATAGATGATATCTATAACAGTGATATCACAAAAAGTAATGCAGTTTGTTAGACTGAATAAAGTAGAAAAGAGGAGCAATCTCACCAAATCCAAAGACCAGGTGTGGGAGGAGAAGATGATCCTGGGTCAAAGGTGATCCAACAGGCCAATCATGGGGAAGACAATACCCTGTCAATCCCTATGGGGCTAGCAATAATCTGTCCCAAAAACTCCCACCCTGAAAAGGGCAGTCCACAGCTACCCCAGCACTAAACATGCCTTGCACTCTCCCTCACAGGTTGTCCCAATGTGTTTCTTCCAAGCTGAATCATCAGGGCACTAGCTTTTTAAAGGAGATAAGGTGCTTAAGTGCTATAGTAGAGAGACATGCAGTCCTTCCTCTCTCTTTCTTGAACTGCAGAGAGTGAGAGGTAAGTAGGACAGTCTTTAAATATAGGAAGGTATGTAATAATAAATTCACCACTTCCTGTTAGGCAATCCCATAATAATCAATATTGCTTCCCCCGTATTCATGTTTCTGATCACACAAAAGCTATGATGGCAATCTCAGTACATGAAACGCACACTGTGGCTATTTCCGGGTGAGTGGACCACATAATAATCAACTAGCAACCAGATGGAAAAACAACATTGGTGCTGTCATATCCGGTTCACGTAGAGTTTCCAGTACATGGAACACAGGCTGAGGCTATTTCCAGGTGGATGAACCACATAATAGTCATCTGACAACCAGAGGGAGTTACTTCGTTGATACTGTCACATCTGGTTCACACAGCAAGTATATATTGTTATCTACACCGCATTCTCCATATTGAACAAGTATGGTATCTGATTATCCCTTGTCTTGTTTTCCCCTACCAGAAGTTGCTGGCATATGAATTATGATTGGACGTTATTTTTTAACCTACTTATATATGTTTGCGGGATTTATTCAGCTCTATGGCTATCGTTGCTATTTTGTCAGTCTTTTACTTGCGTTCCAGTTTCCCAGCAATGAATATCCATGGTATACTGACAAGCGAAACCCTTTCATCCGAGTTTGCGTTCAATTTAACGGAAATTCGACACTTTCCGATCATGTATTGCACAAGCAGGCCTCTTTCTGACTGTCGCTTATTATTTGTGGGAGGTCACTTCACTGTGATTTCTGGCTAGTGTTGCGTGAACCGGATGTGTAGTATCAATGAGTTAACTCCCTCTGGTTGTCAGATGACTATTATGCGGTTAACCAACCTTGAAATAGCCTCACCTGTATTCCATGTACCATAAACTCTACGTAAACCGGATATGACAGCACCAATGAGGCAATTCCTTCAGGTTGTTAGTTGATCATTATGCGGTCCACTCACCCGGAAATAGCCACAGCATGCATGTCATGTACCGAAAATACCATCATAGAATTTTTGTGTGATCATATACACGCGAATATGGGGGAAGCAATACTGATTATTATGGGATTGCCTAACAGGAAGTGGTGAGATTTTTTTACAACATACCTTCCTCTATTTAAAGACTGCCCTACTTACCTCTCACTCTCTGCAGTTCAGGAAAGAGAGTGGAAGGACTACATGTCTCTTTACTATAGCACTTAAGCACCTTATCTCCTTTATCAAGCTAGTCACCTGCACCATTGGCTGCTCCCGCATAAATGGTAGAGAACCAAAAGGACAGAACACTATCTTGAGGGGGTGGTAGCCCAGTCTCGAGCCACCTCAAGGAGCCTCTCCCAGGCTAGTTCATCCCTCAAACAGGTTTTATCCTGCCCCCTTCCTTCTTGAATCACATCCAATGCATACCAGCAATGCTGCCCTTCCATTTTGAGGAACGTGACCCTGGTTCCAGCCATCAAGTCTTGCTACCTTCGAGGCAAGTGTTTCATCTCTACTGCTTGATGGTGGAATGAGATGTGATGATAGGTCCTAAACTCTTCAATGGACCCCTTTCTCGGTCCATGGTCTTAATTAACGACCACCCCCTGGGGATGACATCTCTCCGCACCTTGCTGCTGGCAGGTCTGATAGCATTTATCCATACCTGGTCCTCACTCAACTCTAGCCTAGGGTCCCACAGTTTGCTCACCAGTTGATGGATCCTGGCTCTCCCATCCGTAATCTGAAAGAACCCAAGTTTTAAAGGATGCAGATGGGGTTTGGCTCTTGGTGAATTTAGTAAATCGACCAGATCCAGAAACCAGGCTCCTGCCACCTCTGCTGTTGTGCCAGCTTTCTCTGGCTTCAATATTCCTCTGGTCACTCCCTCTTAAGTTTAGAATGGTCCTGCCATCTTTGTAGCCCACTAAGCACATTACACTGTATGGATGATTACCTGAATACAGCAAAAAAAGTTAACTTTTTTGAGAGTTATATACCACAAAAATGTACCTCAGACCATTGAATACTCTATGGATGAGTAACTTAATCCAGAAAAAAATTTCAACAGATTTTTTGAGTGCTATATTACACCAACTCGTACCGCAAAGAACGTAATACTCGATGGATCACACCATACATTAATTTTTAACAAACAAAAAAAAATTCCCCAGCTATATATTTTCCAAGAGACTACACAGCCCTAATCCCTACCTAGAGTAAATGCAGAATGAATGTGATACAAGCAGCAAAGTAAATGATTAACCCTTAGAAAGGCTCTTAGTATGATGGTTCAGCTTCAGGACCAGTACCAACACTACAGGATTCTGATTCATTATTCTTTGCGCACACAGGCCTGGACAAGCACTCTTTCCCTCCTATATGAACTGGCACAGAGTTGTGCAATGACATCAATGTGCCGAGCCAGGAGGTGCCTGTTGTTTTATAACCCCAGATGATTTCACATGGCCAGTAAATCACAGTAATGCCACAACCAAGGTGGCTATGGTTTTACAGTGATATGCAGGTAATCTCCGCATACTTGAAGACACAAAAGAGCACAGTGAGGTCAAAAATACTCTGTTGTAAAAAAAATCACAGTAATAAGCAAGTGCTAGTCAAAAGATGGAAAAAACTGGGTATTTAGTCGATACGTTTTTTTTGCAAAAAAAATGTATACTAAGCTGCTCCACCAATCGTCAAGGTATACCCATATAGAGCAGTCCTAACTAATGTATATAACCCCTATCTGATGTATTTAAAAACCTGATCATCTGTATAGTACCTGTACAAGCAGGGTTCATAGATGGAATATCCATGTGGACATGCTGGATGGAACAGCTTTGATGCAAATGACCCATAAGGAGTAGTGGACTCCCTAGTCTTGTAGAAACAAGAGAACAATTATAGAACCAGAAACACATCTCCGCATACTTATTGGCTGTGCAACAGGCATCAAACATGCGGGTCAGGGATTTAGCTTTAAATTCTTCACCGCCCAATGCTCACTGAGTAACAAGCACATCCAAGCATCCAGATACTCGAGTGATATCCGAGTATCACTGAGTATGGTTGCTCATCCCGATATAATATGCATGGGGTCTCCGGACAGAAAACTGTGGGAGGAGTTTAGAATCCGGCATTTCCAATTTCAGACTGTTAATCCTTTTGTTCTCCCTGAGATATAGCGGCAAATATTTCTGGCAGGCATTATCTCACAGGGAACACATAAGTTCTTGGCAGAGTAAGCAGAGCTGTGTATGGAAGACTTGGGAGGACATGGCTGGTGACTGAACAAGCTTACCATGTGGTTGAGGTAAAAAATTAAAGGATTGGCCCTTTTAAAAAATTTTTGGTCCATGTGTACGGTTTGTTATGAAAAAAAAATCAATCTGCACTTTCTTCCTATCCTCAGTTCCAGAGTCTCTACTGCTGCTCCCATTGTCTAGGATTGGCTGCAGTGCTTATATCATATCGGCAGCAAAATATTTGAATTAGCAGCTTTGAATGTTATCTTCATTTTACATGAGCAGAACTGCCGAACTGACTGATTGGCCATGAGGAGCAATGGTGGAGAACCGAGATCGTGACTAAAACATGGTTTGTTTTTTTTAAAAACAATTCTGCAATCAGGGACAAAGATTTTATGAAAGGATACAACCTCTTTATATTCATTTTGTAATAGGCAGGAATATGATGATGCCAAGTTAGTTTAATTTGTGTTTTCCTTTTATTAGTCATAAAAATATGTTTGGTGAGAATCAAACATTTTTGTGTACCTACATTCCAAAATCCATACATTTTTATTTATACAACAGTGTAGCAATGTTGGGGCTTATTTTTTAATGGAAAAGGTTAAAGCTTTATTTATTAGAATTATTTTGAGCTGCATACAGTGGCTAGTAAAAGTTTGGGCATTCCTGGTCAAATATTCTCTTATTGTAAACAGTTAAGCAAAGCTGAAGATCAAATAATTTCTAAAAGGTCTAAAGTAGAGATGGGCGGATATCTTGATGTTCGGGTTCGGCTGAACAGTTACAAAAAGTTCAGGTTTGGGTACCAGAACAGTACCAGGACCCGGACTCGAACCCAAACCCAGACCCATTCAGTTGAAAGGGGGGCCTAAACTTCCAGTGTTTGCAACGCTGTCATGTGCATGACAGCGCAGCAAACACCATTTCTGATCAGCGGTGAAATCATCCCCACCGGTCAGAGAGCTGCAGTTTCCATGCTGCCAAAAGACAGCTTGAGCGTTCAGCTGTGATCGGAGGTATAAAATTTACCTCCGGTCACTGACATCAGCTGATGGGACTACAGCTTCCATCATCCAACTCCAGCTGCCGCTAATAACAGTGAGAGCAGGAGAGGCTGATGGGTGTAGTCATTAGCCTGCTCTTGCGCTGTAAATAAAAAAACAGAGTGGGTTCCCCATGTATTTTTGATAACCAGCCAACAAAACTCACAGCTGGGGGCTGCTGTAATATTGATGATGTCATCACCGGTCACTGAGGCTGCGGCAACAGCAGTTCAGTCAACAGTGGTTTTGAGCCTGAACTGTCGCATCTTAGGATCGTCCAGGTTGAAAACTGTTTATCCCCCAGACATGGATTATGGCGTGGAACAGAATGACTGTCGGGTATGGTACATTGTTGTTTTTTTATTTTAGTTTTATTTCTGGAGAATGAGGCTTTGGTGAAATAGGCATTAGGCAAATATAACTGTGTTTTTATTAGTTTTAAATAAAAAAGGAAAAGTGTTGTTTGTTTTATTTCAAATAAAAGACTTCTAACTGTGTCTTTGTTTACCATACCACTATAGGATTAGTAATGGATAGGAGTCTTATAGAAGCCTCTCCATTACTAAGCTGCGGGCTTGATGTCACCAGACAATACAAAGGTGATATCAACCCTACAAATATTAAGTCCACTTGCCACCGCTACAGGGCAAATGGGAAGAGCCGAGCAAAGAACCAGAATTGATGTATCTAATAGATGTGCCTTTTCTGGGTGGCTGCGGGCTGCTACTTTTAGATTGGGGGGAATATCCATGACCCCTTACCTGCCAGCCCCAAGCTGTCTCCTTTAGCAAGGCTGGTTGTCAAAAATGGGGTGACCCCATGTCTTATTAAAATTTTTAATTTAAATAATTTAAAAATACAGCCTAGAGACCCCTCTATTCTTGATAACCAGCCCTGCTGAAGCTGACAGCTGAGGAATGCAGCTCCCAGCAGTGAGCTTTGCTGGCTGTTTATCAAAAATACAGGGGAACTCATGCTGTTTTTTTTAATTATTTATTTACAGAGCAGGAGTAGCTGATGAATACTCCCATCAGCTGCACCTGCTCTCACTGTTACTAGCGGCAGCAAACATCGGATGATGGGAGCTGTGGTCTCATCAGCTAACGCCAGTGACCAGAGATAAACTTTATTCCTTTGATCACAGCTGAGCGCTCATACTATCTTTTGACAGCGTGAGAACCGTGGCTCTCTGACCGGTGGGGATGATTTCACCGATGATCAGAAGTGGTGTTTGCCACGTTGTCATGCCTCCTGTTCAAGCAGCTGAGCTCGAACAGTAGCATGGACTTCCTGGTGAAGTCTGCATTATGTGTTCATGCCTAAACAGAAGGTGTTCGGTACGGATGCCTAACTTTACTTTTCGGGTTCGCCCATCTCTAGTATTCTAGGAGTCTAGTTAAGGATGACACATTTCCTTTGTATTTTAGGCAAAATAAAATATATTGTCATTTTTTACAATTTTAAATTGCAAAATTGAAAATGGGTCTATGCTAGGGTTGAGCGAAACAGATCGATCAATTTCATAAGTCGCCGACTTTCGGCAAAGTCGGGTTTCGTGAAACCCGAGCTGATCCCAGTGTGGGATCGGCCACACGGTCGGCGATCTTCGCGCCAAAGTCGCGTTTCATATGATGCGTTCAGCACCATTTCTCAGCCAATGAAGGTGGACGCAGAGTGTGGGCAGCGTGATGACATAGGTCTCAGTCCCCACCATCTTAGAGAAGGGCATTACAGTGATTGGCTTGCTTTCTGCGGCATCACATGGGCAAAAAAGGGGCGTGCACACCGACTGCCATCTTACTTCTGCCGATCTGAGCATAGGGAGAGTTTGCTGTAGCTTCGTCTGAAGCAGGGATATTGTTAGGAAGGGAATATTAACCCCCAAACCACTTGTGCTGTAGCGATTTCCACTGGCCAACACCACCTTTTCTTTGCAGGGACAGTGGAGGCAAGATTTCTGTGCATCAGCTTTGTAGCTTATAAGGCACCCTGATAGCTGCATTGCTGTTTGTACGTAGCTGTGCAAACCAACTGCTTTTTTCAAAGCAAAAATCCTGTTGCTCCTTCTTTTCTGCACAGTTCTGTTGTTTCTTTGTCCACACTCTTGTGTGCAGCAGTCCTTATTATTGCTGCCATACTTGTCCTTTGGTCATTGTAGGGAGATTGAAATTCTACTACAGCCCTTTTATTTTTTTATATATCTGCCAACCACTTTCTGCCACTCAAACTGTGTAGTGTAATACAGTGGTCCTGATTTTTTCCTGTATTCTCCCACACATAAAAAAGGGAGATTTATATTGCCACTAAGTGCATCTGCGTCAGTCCTGTTTGTGGCATCTGTCATCCACTTTCTGATACTCAAACTGTGTAGTGTAATACAGTGGGCCTGATTTTTTCCTGCATTCTCCCACACATAAAAAAGGGAGATTTATATTGCCACTGAGTGCATCTGCGTCAGTCCTGTTTGTGGCATCTGTCATCCACTTTCTGCCACTCAAACTGTGTAGTGTAATACAGTGGGCCTGATTTTTTTCCTGCATTCTCCCACACATAAAAAAGGGAGATTTTTATTGCCACTGAGTGCATCTGTGTCAGTCCTGTTTGTGGCATCTGTCATCCACTTTCTGCCACTCAAACTGTGTAGTGTAATACAATGGGCCTGATTTTTTCCTGCATTCTCCCACACATAAAAAAGGGAGATTTATATTGCCATTGAGTGCATCTGCGTCAGTCCTGTTTGTGGCATCTGTCATCCACTTTCTGCCACTCAAACTGTAGTGTAATACAGTGGGCCTGATTTTCCCAGCAGTCTCACACACCTATAAAGGGAGATTTAAACTCACAACAAGTTTACGTACACCTTCTAACTGGTTTTACAGTACCATATAACGTCGATTAGTTTGGTTACATTTTTCCAAGAGTGAGGAAGTCTGGTGGAAGAGGTCGTGGCCGTGGGCGGTCATTACCAGCTGGTAATGATGGTAGTGGTGGTGGAGCATCAGGTGGTTGAGGGAAAAGCAATATAGCACCTAAGTCTCGAGTTGTTGAGCCAGCGTCATCATCTGCCGACACAAGGCCTCGAACGCTCCCTTTTCTGGGAGTAGGAAAACTGCTTTTAAAGCCGGAGCAGCAGGAACAAGTTTTGGCTTTCCTTACTGACTCTGCCTCTAGCTTTTTCGCCTCCTCTTCGGAAAGTGCAAAATTTAAAAGCAGCACGTCGTCAGTGGATGCTCCCGGTCAGGAACAAGTTGCTTCCTTGTGTCCTTCACACAGAACAACAGAGAAGGATGCGTTAGGCGACAAAACAGGTTACTCCATGGAGCTCTTTACACATACCGTGCCTGGGTTAGAAAGGGAAATTGTTAACAGGTCATGCCTATTACAAGATGAATCGGACATGGAGTGCACAAATGCACAGCCACAGCTAGATTATTATGCTGTTCCATTGACTCAGATCACAACATTGCCCTCGCAGTGTACTGAGCCAGAATCTGACCCTGATGAGACTATGGTGCCCCATCCCGAATGCTATAGCACCGGCTTACATGGTGACACAGAGGAAGGTGCACAGGACATAGAAGAGGAGGTGATAGATGACCCAGTTGTTGACCCCGATTGGCAGCCATTGGTGGAACAGGGTGCCACCGGCAGTAGCTCTGAAGCGGAGGAGGAGGAGGAGCCGCAGCAGGCATCAACCTTGCAACAGCTTTCATCTGGCAGGCAAGTATCTGGCCAAAAACGTGTGTCAAAACCAAAAACAGTTGTAGGACAGCGTGGCCATCCGGTTAAAGTAGCTCAGTGTGCAATGCCTGAAAAGGTATCCGATAGTACCGATAGTAGGAATAGTGCAGTCTGACAATTTTTTAACCAAGATCCAAATAATCAGTGCAAAGTCATCTGTAAGAAATGCTCAAGGACCTTCAGCAGAGGTCAGAATGTGAAAAATCTAAATACAAGTTGCATGCGTAGACATTTAACCACCATGCACTTGCAAGCCTGGACTAACTACCAAACGTCCCGTAACATTGTTGCACCCTCTCACAATGAAGCTAATCAGCAATGCTACATTCCATCCCTCACTGTAAGCCCACCGTTTACGACACCACCTGCAGCAAATGTGGAGGTTTTGTCGCAAGGCCAAAGCAGTCAGGGAATCACCAGGTTCGTGGTAGGAAACACTGTATGTAGGCCAACTGCAAGAATACCATCACCAACCCTCTCTCAGTCTGCCTTTTCCACCATCACCCCCCCTAGTTCCACCATATGCAGCTCTCCAGTCCAGCTCACCCTACAAGAGACTCTCGTTAGGAAAAGGAAGTACTCATCCTCTCATCCGCGTACACAGGGTTTGAACGCCCACATTGCTAGACTAATCTCATTAGAGATGATGCCCTACCGGTTAGTTGAAAGCGAAGCTTTCAAAGCCCTGATGGACTACGCAGTACTACACTACGACCTACCCAGTCGACACTTTTTTTCGAGAAAAGCCATCCCAGCCCTCCACCAGCATGTAAAAGACCGCATTGTCCATGCACTCAGGCAATCTGTCAGTAGAAAGGTGCACCTCACAACAGATGGGTTAATGTGGTGGATGCAGGCTCCACAGGGGACAGCCATATTGGGACAGTTCTGCCTAGCCCACGGTCTAGGAAACCGTTGGCTGTAGGCGTTTGCCCCCTCTTCTCCTTCTCGTCCTTCAGCAGAAGCGAGAGCTCATCCACAGACCGCAGTCGCACGACCACTCCATCCGCAGCTGCCACTGTTGCACACGAGGTGTCCCATTATGGAACAGCTAGTGGCAAGCGTCAGCAGGCTGTTTTGGAAATGAAGTGTTTGGGCGACAACAGACACACCGTGGAAGTTCTGTCCAAGTTTTTGCAGCAAGAAACTCAGTTATGGCTGGGCAGTGTACATCTTGATGCAGACAAAGTAGTCAGTGATAACAGAAGGAGTTTTATGGCTGCCATAGCTCTTTCACAACTGAAACACATTCCTTGCCTGGCTCACACCTTGAACCTGGTGGTGCAGTGCTTCCTGAAAAGTTATCCGGGGTTACCCGACCTGCTTCTGAAGGTGCGCAGACTTTGCTCGCACATCCGCCGTTCACCCGTACACTCCAGCCGTATGCAGAACCATCAGCAATCTTTGAAGCTTCCCCAGCACCGCCTAATAATCGACGTTGCAACAAGGTGGAACTCCACACTGCTCATGCTTCAGAGGCTGTGCGAACAGAGGCATGCTGGTATGTATTTGTGGGAGGATACACATACAGGGGCAGGCAGTTGGATGGCAGACATGGAGTTGTCAGGTGTGCAGTGGTCGAAGCTACAAGACCTGTATCAAGTCCTTCAGTGTTTTGAGGAATGCACACGCCTAGTTAGTGCAGATGACGCCATCATAAGCATGAGCATCCCCCTAATGCGTCTGCTGATGCAAAGTTTGACGTACATAAAGGAGTAGGCGTCTGCAGCCGAGGACGAGGGAAGTCTTGATGACAGTCAGCCATTGTCTGGTCAGGGAAGTCTACTGGACGAGGTGGCGGGCGAAGAGGAGGAGGACGGGGAGGATGATGGGATGAATATTTTTTGGATGAGGAAGCTTCTCAGGGGGCAATAGAAACTGGTGGCGTTGCAAGGTCAGGTTCAGGGTTTTTGAGGGAGACAAGTTGATTTGCCAGAAAGTGCTCCTCAACCCAGCACAAGAAGTGAATTGACACCTGGAACATTGGCCCACATGGCGGATTATGCCTTATGTATCCTGTGAAGAGCAGAACAAAAATGATTACCTCAATGAACAAAAATAAAAAAAAAGAATTTGTGATAAATATTGACCTGTCCACTCAAGGACATTTTAGCTATAGTATGAAATCCTGTTTTTCTTGTCTGTGGAATTGCCTTTGTACTGTTTGTTGTGAAACTGCCGCCCACGAAACTGTTTTCTTTTCTTTTCTTTCTTTCCTGTTTTGTCTCTTTGTTTAAACATGCAAAACTTGTATAACCACTAAACCTACTGAAACAACTATATAAAGAAGGGATAGCACCGTGAAGGCAGGCGTGCTAAAGAGACTTCCCAGTGATACACTATACAAGACGTGTCTTGTGTATTATTTCTGGTGATTCCCCACTTCCAAAGGCTGCTCCGACTGAGTGTGATCCCGACATTTCCTGGCGCCCGAACAGGGACCCGAGGTCTGTATATTCCTTCAAGAACACCGGCAGAATACGAACGAAAAGAGAATCTGGGATAATGGACGGCAGATGAACAAAAACCTGGCCAGGTAAGAGACACTGTTAGATCTCTTATATCTGCCCTGCACTGTCCGAAAGATTTTCTGTGTCGTGTTTTTTAGCGGGTAGTTCTAGTAGAGGAGGATACCTATAGCTCGGGTTCTTGAACTATTTAGGAATTGATCACCTCACGGAGTTCGGCATTGAATGAGAGTGAATGTGAATAGAAGGTGTGTGGAAGTTGGGAATAGCCCTATAAGCCACCCAGGGGGTTGAAACAGAAGAAGTGACTGTCCCACTGGGCAACGTAGTTGCGTCCTTTCGGGGAGACCTCCGCGCCTATGTTCAATCTCTGATCCTGTCTTTGACAAAAACCTGGTGACGGATAAGTGTATGATAGTATGAGCCCAGGACAGATAAATTAGCCTGGGACAAGAATACGTTGTATGTGATAGTATAAGCCCAGGACAGATAAATTAGCCTGGGACAAGATACGTTGTATGTTCTTTTTCTTTTTCTGTCTGGTTGCATTTGTGTTGTTTGCTATAGGTGTAGGAATCAGGATTTTCTTACATCAACACAGTTTAAACATCCTAGCTCCTTAGGAAGAAGGTAACGAGGTATTCTCATACCCAAACGCCACCTAGGGCAAGAAAAAGACATCCTAGCTCCTTAGGAAGAAGGTAACGAGGTATTCTCATACCCAAACGCCACCTAGGGCAAGAAAGCTCAGGATAAGAAAATGGGGAATAAGCAAACAAAGTCGGAACCAGAAGAATTAGATATCTATACTATCATAAAGGAGAGAAGTGGTGAAGATGCCACTAAGGGGCTGAAAAAGATTTTTAGTAAGTTTGGAGTTACTAGGGCAGAAGCTTTTAGTAGAAAACTATGGGAAGGAATTCAGGAAAGGAAAAAAGGCATAATCAGAGACAAGAAATGGATAGATCAGATCCAAGCATTGATTGATGTCTCTAGGGTAGCAGAAAATGAGGGATGGACATATAATCAACAGAGTAAAAAGTGGTGTATTAGACCCACAGGCTGTGGAGAAAAACAAAATGTGGAATCTAAAAATACCCCACCCCCATACCTTAACCCACATGCCCCATCTTTTCTCCAAACACCACCTCAAAGTTTAGCCGGACCAGGAGGATGGGTATGTCCGCACTGTGGACAACAAAATCCAGACTGGAGAAATGATTGCCTAGCCTGTGGTACACCTAGACATGGCGCTGTACTTGCCCCTGTTAGGGTAGTACCAAGACCCTTTAGGGAACCTGGTGCTGACGGAGTAATGGGAACTAGATATCACCAAACTCGACAATATTTCCCTTGGTCCCCCGCTGAAGGCATGTCTCTCTTGCATAACGCACCAGATCCCACCCAGTGTCCAGTTAGATTTGCACAATATATACAGCAAATTATGCAGACTCACGCTGGAGTTTGAGCAGATGGAGAAGAATTATGTAGAATGAAAATGACTCCTGGACTCTTCCAGGAGCTATTAGCAAATCTACAGGTACATAGGCCCCAAGCAGGAGATGGTGCCTTACAAACGATAGAATCAGGTACACAATTTGTAGATCACTTAATGGTTTTCATGAGGGAGAGACAGAGGCAGAGAGGAACAACGGGAGTGGTGGCTCAGAAATCTGGACAATCAGTAGACGAATATTATCTAAGTGTAGAAAATAATTTCAGAGATGAAGGCATGGATCTAACCGCTCCAGGAATGATGAGGTTAGTTACAAAAACCTTTATAGATGGATTGTCTCCAAAAGTGAAGGAAAAGCTTAAGGCCGCAACCCCTGATTGGAGAACCTTGGAAGACCCACACCTGGCTAGACAGAAAGCTGTAGGGATAGAAATGGACTTAAGAGAAAATTCTAAGCCAGTAAGAATTGCACAGGCTAATACTGGCTCTGCTAATCAAAAGTTTACTTGTCATTACTGTAAGAAGCCAGGACATTTCCAAAGGGAATGTAGGAAGAGAAAAGCAGATATAGATTCAGGAACCTTTGTACCCAAAAATAGGATAAATAACCCAGTGCCTGATCAAACAGACAGCTCAGAATGACTGAAAGTTATGCAGGTCTCTCTTCCTTCTAGAAGACCAATAATACAAGTTGAAGTTGAGGGTAAAAATGTACCTTTTCTGATAGATACGGGAGCAACATCCTCCATTTTAAATCAGGACTTTTTACCATATCCTGACAATATATCCTCAAAGGTTACATATGCAGAAGGGTATGATGGTAAAATGCAGGCGTTGCCCTTTACAAAACCTTTAAATGTGAGCTTTGGCCCTAAAACTTTTGTATCCAAATTTTTATTTGCTAAAGGTGCACCTACCTGCTTGTTGGGTACTGATGTCTTAAGTAAAATGCATGCAAACATCCATTTTAGAGAAGATGGCACAGTTATGCTGACCATCCCTGAAGATGCAGAAACTCTGGAACCATATGTTAGAATACAGGCAATGGAGGATTTTCCCGAAATTTACACTCAACAAGCAAAAATTGACTTGTCTCGGGTTCCTGACAGCCTATGGGCAAAAGGAGACACTGATGTAGGATTTTTATCAGTAGCTCCTATACTGTTAGAAACTGCCCCGGGAACCATATTACCTCAGCTTAGGCAATACCCCATCAGCGCCCAGCAAGAACAGGCGATTTCTCAACAAATTCAGGATTATGTGTTACAAGGTGTTTTGGTAGAAATCAGGTCACCCGCCAATACACCCTTATATCCTGTTAAAAAGAAAGTGTCCTCCAAAGAAACTATGGTGAAATATCGCATGGTGCACGACTTACGGGAAATCAATAAGGTTTTGGCACCGGTCACCCCTGTGGTACCGAATCCTCATACCTTACTGTCTCAAATTCCCAGCACTGCTGCATATTTTACGGTAATTGACTTATCAAACGCATTTTTTTCTGTGCCACTACATAAGAACTGTTGGCATTTGTTTGCCTTTACATTCAAGGGTAAACAATTAGCATGGACAAGATTGCCACAAGGTATGGTACACTCACCAACTTTGTACTCTGAAGCAATGCAGACCGTGCTAAAAAATTTCATCCCAGAACCAGGAGTAGTCATTCTACAGTATGTAGATGACTTACTTATTTGTTGCCCTGATGAGCAGACGGCAGTTACCTCAACTGTTAATTTCTTAATTTTCCTAGCGCAAGAAGGCTGTAAAGTAAATAGACAGAAACTCTAGGCTTGTCAACAAACAGTCGTGTTTTTAGGTCACTGCATATCACAGGGCATCAGACACCTCACACCTCAACGTACGGAAGCCATACGTAACATGCTTGAACCCAGGAATCACAAACAGCTGCGTGCTTTCCTAGGTATTGTTTCACACTGTAGACAGTGGATCATACATGCAAGTCAACTCATGCAGCCTTTATATGACTTTATTGCCAACACACCATATTCACTCAGTGAAGAGGCTAAACAGTCATTTTCCTCTTTGAAAACAGCACTGGTATCAGCTCCGGCTTTGGGACTCCCAGACTACACTAAACCTTTTCAATTGATGGCAGCTGAGATATCCTCACATGCTACAGGGGTGCTCACACAAAAACATGGAAACAAACAGAGACCTGTGGCATACATATCAGCTCATCTGGACCCTGTAGCTAGAGCCGCACCTTCTTGTGTAAGAGTAGTAGCCGCAATTTCACTGTTATTAGATAAAGCTTCTGAGATTGTTCTTGATCACCCACTTCTAGTTCAGACCACTCATGATGTACATGGCATTCTTAACCAGGTCCAACCTAAACATATTTCAATGGCCAGACACCTCCGTCTCCAATGTTCCCTACTACTGCCGCCCAACATTTCCTTTGCCAGGATTCAGACTCTTAATCTCGCGTCTTTGCTCCCTTTAGAGTCTGAGGGGGGTACCATACCTGAGGAAACTGCACTCTCCAACTCCTTTGACCCATCAAAGTCAATGCATGATTGTGTACAATTAATGGAACAAGAGACTCAGGGCTTATGTAATGTACGTGACAAGCCACTCTGTAATGCTACATTTGAACTTTTCATAGATGGCAGTAGATATGCAGATATGAATGGACAATTTCATACAGGTTATGCGGTAGTAACTCAGCATGAAGTGCTGAAAGCAGAACCTCTCCCTGCTAATCAGTCTGCACAAGAAGCAGAACTTACGGCATTAGTTGAAGCTCTAAAAATAGCCAAAGATCAGACAGCAAACATATACACTGATTCTAGATATGCACATGGCATTATTTTCGATTTTGGCGTAATATGGAGAGCCAGAGGTTATATGACTGCTTCAGGCCAACCTGTTAAACATGCCTCCCTCATTAGACAGATTCTGGAGGCAGCACAAGAAACTAAAGAAATAGCGGTGATAAAGGTAGCTGCACATGTGAGACTCGACACCGAGGAAGCCAGGGGTAACGATAAAGCCGATAAGGCAGCAAAACAGGCAGCACGTAAACCCTTACATCATGCCCACACACTAGATAGCTCTGAAGATGATGAGGAAAGATTGAAGGAAGCTCAGAAACAGGTAGACGACGAAGAACGAGGGCAGTGGCAGAAAAAAGGGGCCGAAGATCAGCAAAGATTATGGAAAAAAGGAACTTTGTTGTGTTTACCCAGAGCCTGGTACCCCGCAGTGGCAAGTGACCTCCACCTACCCACGCATGTGTCGGCAAATGGTATGACGCTCAAGGTAAAAGAAAGGTGGTTGGCTCCAGGTTTTGGTAATTTTGCTCGGAACATGTGTGCTGCATGCGCTATATGCCTGGCACACAATCCAGGTCAGGCCATTAAAACCCCAACCAAGCATCATGTAAGACCACTGTATCCCTTTCAAAGACTCCAGATCGACTACATCCTACTTCCTAGGTACAATGGATACGAATATGTGCTTGTGTGTGTGGACATGTTCTCAGGGTGGCCAGAGGCTTATCCAGTTCGTAAAGCCTCAGCAAAAACTACTGCCATTAAAATAGCACATCAACTGATACCCCGTTACGGCATGCCTGAGGTGATCGAGTCAGATAGGGGTACCCATTTTACTGGGGAAATATTCCAGAATGTTATGAAAATGTTGGGAGTAGAAAACCAGTTTCACACTCCATATCATCCACAGAGTTCAGGTAAAGTGGAAAGATTAAATGGGACAATAAAATTAAAAATCCAGAAGGCCATGGCAGAAACAGGAAAGCCTTGGACCGAGTGTCTACCACTTGCCCTGTATTCCATCCGAAACACCCCAAGGGGGAAGGCTAAGCTGTCACCACATGAGATTCTTTTTGGTAGAGCAGCAAATTTGGGTTGTTATTTTCCACAACAACTGATGTTGAATACTGAGACTTTAACTGCTTATGTACAAGAATTACAAAAACGTTTAACTAAAGTGCATTCGCAAGTTTTTGCTTCCCTTCCAGATCCAGAAAATCTCGAAGGAGGCCACAATTTGGAACCTGGTGATCAAGTCTACGTGAAAAGACACACCAGAAAGACTCTGGAACCGAGATTTGACGGACCTTTCCAAGTCCTGTTAACAACTCCAACAGCAGTCAAGCTTGAAGGAAAGGCATCATGGATACATGCAAGCCATTGCAAAAAAGCAGTATAAGACTCATGATATTGATGTTAATAATGTTAACCTCAACGGAGGCATGGGAAAGACTAAATTCTCTAGCCCCTTTGAACAATAGATTCGTACAACATCATAGAAAATTAGTGCATGAATTGTTAAATAATACACAATCCCTGGCAGATTGTTGGATCTGTACCCATTCACCAGTATCAGCCACAAGTATACCTTTTCTAGCAGTTCCCGTGTCAGCTGAAGAAATATTCGCTTGGCCTAATTGTTCAGACAACCTGGCCAACAACCAACCTGGCAATACTAGACTATGGAATACTACAATCGCCATACCAATTGTGGGATGGGTAGAATTTCCTTGGTGGCAGGGCAATCTTACAGGAAAAATAGACAACTTACAATATTTAGCATTCAAGGGAGGAAAATGGGTACCTAGGAATAAGACTGGATTAACTGATTTAGGACAGGTCCCCACTGAAAATCTACAGCTCAGTTTCAGTACAACCACCCCTTCTTCTGATGCTTTCAAACCTACAGTATTGGAAAGATACATACATAATAGAAAATGGGAACATTCTGAGTTGTTCCCCCAAGGTGATGCAAACAGTTGTACAAGTAAGCCGGGGAACCTGGTTTGTAATGAATCCAATGAGTATGTCAACGGAATGCATGTATGTGGGAATCCCGCAGCCGGGTACTGTAGCCCCTTGGGACAAAAACCCTCTTGGTGTATGCTTCAGAATGTATCTAGTTTTGTGGATTTGGCTCACAGATTGGTATTGCAGCACTCAGCTTTGTGGGATCTGCCTGAGGGTACATTTTGGATATGCGGAGAAGAAGCATATAAATGGCTTCCCGTAGGTATAAAGGGTACTTGTACATTAGGACGCCTAACCCCGGCTACTTTCATAATTTCAAATAAACAAGTGAATATGCAAGCCGTGCCCAAGCACACACTGTATAAAAGAGCTGCAGATAACTCACCACGTCCCTCGGGGAGGCCGCATATAGTACAAATGGGAATTCCCAACAAAATTGCTAGTACCATTTTTATTTATCCTATGTTAACACAGATGTGGGATAAATTAGTTAGAGCCACGGATTATCTAGATGATCAGATTTGGGATATATTGGACATATTAAATACTAGTATAGCTGTACAGAATCAGCTTATAATAGTCACTAACCAACATACCCTGGTATTGGATTACCTAACTGCCTCACAAGGGGGTATGTGTCAAATCATCGGACCCACCTGCTGTCATTATATAGACCCGAATAGTACTATGAGTATGAGATTTAAATTAAAAGACGTACAACGACTCAGGGATCAGTATGACAAAGACAATGACCAAAATAAGGATAGCTGGTGGTCAGATACCTTTTCTTTTCTTAACCCGGCCAATTGGTTCAGAGGGATCGGTGGGTGGGTTACCGGGATTATGCAAAGCCTAATACATACAGTTATGGTTATTGTAATTATATATGTATTATTCAAGGTTGTACTCAAGGGTATCTCGGTATGCACAAATAAATTTTGTGTAATGGATGCGAGAATATAAAGTTTTTTTTGTAATATCACAAAAAGAATGACTAAAATGATCGACAAGGTTTTGAATGGAATATGTCAAAGGGGGGATTGTGAAGAGCAGAACAAAAATGATTACCTCAATGAACAAAAATAAAAAAAAAGAATTTGTGATAAATATTGACCTGTCCATTCAAGGACATTTTAGCTATAGTATGAAATCCTGTTTTTCTTGTCTGTGGAATTGCCTTTGTACTGTTTGTTGTGAAACTGCCGCCCACGAAACTGTTTTCTTTTCTTTTCTTTCTTTCCTGTTTTGTCTCTTTGTTTAAACATGCAAAACTTGTATAACCACTAAACCTACTGAAACAACTATATAAAGAAGGGATAGCACCGTGAAGGCAGGCGTGCTTCAGAGACTTCCCAGTGATACACTATACAAGACGTGTCTTGTGTATTATTTCTGGTGATTCCCCACTTCCAAAGGCTGCTCCGACTGAGTGTGATCCCGACAATCCTTAAAAGGGACCCCCGCATTATAAAAATGATGACCGATGATGATTACTGGTTGGCCTGCCTCCTGGATCCACGCTATAAAGGGAAATTGCAAAATATCATGTCACATGAGAACCTTGAGCAAATATTGGCAACCAAACATGCAACTCTTGTAGACCATTTGATTCAGGCATTCCCAGCACACAGCGGCGGTGATGGTTCTCACAAGAGCTGCAGGGGGCAACATGGCAGAGGTGTTAGAGGTGCACAAATCAGAAATGGCATTGGACAGAGGGGTTTTCTGACCAGGTTGTGGAGTGATTTCGCAATGACCACAGACAGGACAGGTACTGCAGCATCAATTCAAAGTGACAGGAAACAACATTTGTCCAGTATGGTTACTAACTATTTTTCCTCCCTTATCGATGTTCTCCCTCACCCGTCATTCCCATTTGATTACTGGGCATCCAAAATAGACACCTGGCCTGAATTGGCAGAATATGCATTGCAGGGGCTTGTTTTCCCAGCAGCTAGTGTGCTATCAGAAAAAGTATTCAATGCTGCTGGTTCAATACTGACCGAAAAAAGGAGTCGTCTGGCTACCCAAAATGTTGATGTTCTAACCTTCATTAAAATGAACCAATCATGGATTTCTAATTATTTTGCCCCACCTTTCCCGGCTGACACCTAGCTTTCCTGTAAAAAGGTCCTGCTTTTGGACTGGTCTTACTGAGTGTTCCAATTTCTCCATTTGCAGCTGCTGTAATGTCCAGCATACGACCTTTTTACACCTCCCTAAATGGGTTGACTCCCCCCACGGGGCCGTGGTCACCACTTGGCGCAAGCACCCGTGAGAGTGCCGTTTGTCTGAAGAGGTGGGTGTGCCCATTTTTGGGTGACGGCACTGGCACAGGGTCCCTCATAGTACAATGAAGTGTCTCTGGCGGTGGTGGTGCGCACCCAACGTCAGACACACCGTTGTAACATGAGGGGCCCTGGGTCTGTACCGCCGGCCACGAGAGAGTGTCCCCCCAAGCTCAAACAGTGCTCTACTACTTGCAAAATTATCTCTCACTGCTCCACCACTGTTTAGTCTATGCGGTTAAATCCTTCAATGGCACTGCCAATACCAATTTGTTGACATATAATGCTAGTAAAAATATTCAGGGGGCCTGTCCTACATTTACACCAGTTAATACTTTGCACCAAATATCCCAGTCTGCAAGTCAGCAGAGGAGCCCACCCCTGTACCTAGGTATGCCACCTGTTTATTTGTTAAAAAAATTTTTTTGCCAGACATTAACCTCAATTTATTATTTTGGCCTACTAGCTGTGTCAGAAACTCCTTCCAATTGTCCTCCGCTGACCACACCAATGCTGCCTGTGTACTCCTGGAACCTATTTAAAAGTGCATAGAGCCTACTTCTTTATTTTAGGCCTAGTAAGCCTGTCTGCGGTCCCTCCTTCCAACTGTCCTCCACTGACCACACCAATGCTGCCTGTATACCCCTGGAACCTATTTTAAAGTGCATAGAGCCTACTTTTTTATTTTAGGCCTAGTAAGTCTGTCTGCGGTCCCTCCTTCCAATTGTCCTCCACTGACCACATCAATGCTGCCTTTGAACCCCTAGAACCTATTTAAAAGTGCATAGAGCCTACTTTCTTTATTTTAGGCCTAGTAAGTCTGTCTGCGGTCCCTCCTTCCAATTGTCCTCCACTGACCACACCAATGCTGCCTGCGTACCCCTGGAACCTATTTAAAAGTGCATAGAGCCTACTTTTTTATTTTAGGCCTAATAAGTCTGTCTGCAGTCCCTCCTTCCAAATGTCCTCCACTGACCACACCAATGCTGCCTGTGTACCCATGGAACCTATGTAAATCTGCATAGACCCAACTTTTTTTATTTTAGGCCTAGTAAGCCTGTCTGCGGTCCCTCCTTCCAATTGTCCTCCGCTGACCACACCAATGCTGCCTGTGTACCCCTGGAACCTATTTAAAGGTGCATCGAGCCAACTTTTTATTTTAGGCCTAGTAAGTCTGTCTGTGGTCCCTCCTTCCAATTGTCCTTCGCTGACCACACCAATGCTGCCCATGTACCCTGTAACCTATTTTAAACTGCTTTGAGCCAACTTTTTGGTTTAAGGCCTACTACCTGTGTCTGTCTGCGCCACTTAATACAGCTGTCCTTTTCTTAAAAAAGCTGAGCTTCAATTGTCAGGTTTTCAGCCTATTGGAATTTGAAAACTGCAATGGGACTACTAGTTTGGTTGGGGCCTACTAACGGTGTCTACCGCTCCTTGGTGTTCTCCTGTTTTTTTTTCATTAGCTTCAATCTTCAGGCTTTCATCCTATGTTTTTTAAAATATTAAACTGCATTTGGCCTACGTGTTCTCCTGGTTTACTTATTGAATTGCATTTGGCCTACTACTTTGGTTGGGGCCTACTAACGGTGTCTGCCGCTCCTAGGTGTTCTCCTGGTTTACTTTCCCGAGCTTCAATCTTCAGGCTTTCATTAAGTAGTTTTAATAATATAAAGCATGTGGCCTACTACTTTGGTTGGTGCCTACTAACGGTGTCTGCCGCTCCTAGGTTTTCTCCTGGTTTCCTTTCCAGAGCTTCTATCTTCAGGCTCTCATTAAGTAGTTGTAATAATATAAAGCATGTGGCCTACTAGTTTGGTTGGGGCCTACTAATGATGTCTGGCGCTCCAAGGTTTTCTCCTGGTTTCCTTTCCTGTGCTTCTATCTTCAGGCTTTCATTAAGTAGTTTTAATATTACACTGCATTTGGCCTACTAGTTTGGTTGGGGCTTACTAACGGTGTCTGCCGCTCCAAGGTTTTCTCCTGGTTTCCTTTCCAGAGCTTCTATCTTCAGGCTTTCAGTAGTTTTTAGATTACACTGCATTTGGCCTACTAGTTTGGTTGGGGCCTAATAACGGTGTCTGCCGCTCCTTGCTGTTCTCCTCCACTGAACAAAGCAGTGCCGCCTGTTTACTACTGTTACCAATTTTGAACTGCATTTAGCCTACTTACTGATTTGGGCCTACTCACTGTGTCAGCCTCTAATTACAGTTGTCCTCCACTGAACAAAGCAATGCCGCCTGGTTAGTCCTGTTACCAATTTTGAACTGCATTTAGCCCACTTTATTCTTTGGACCTATATCTGTGTTTCTTCCTCATCCTGCCCATTGCCCAGCCAGTGCTAGATGAGTCTGCTGGTACATTGACCCAGACCACTACATTCCCCTTGCACGCTACACAGCCAGAATCTGACCCTGCTGAAAGTCAGGTTCCCCTTCCCGCATACTACACCACCTTACACGGGGACAAAGAGGAAGGTGCAGATGAAAGTGCAGGTTCCTTCAACAGGTGGGGGGGAATACTCGTTGGCAACGTCTCTGGCACAGGGCCCCTCATAGTACGCAAAAGTGTCGCTGCCGGTGGGAGGCACCTCCGCCATGCAAACACACCGCCATACTTTAAGGGGCCCTGTGCCAGTGCCAATGCAAACGAGTGGGCCCCCCCTGTTAGCTCAGGATCACAGCACTTGCAACGTTTAAATACTTACCTCTCCCTGCTCCACTGCCGTGACGTTGCCCATGTTTCCTGGGCCCACTAAATACTTGAACCAGCCATACCCCCCACAACTTTAGCCAAATGACCCCCAATTTCCAATGCCTAACTATTATTATAAGGTAAATTAAGATTGACAAGCTTCAGTAACAAGAATGGATGTTTTTGCCATTAAAATGGGCACTGTAGGTGTTTTCCTGGCCTCCACTCACTGCCGACTATGCTTCCCCATTGACTTGCATTGGGTTTCGTGTTTCAGTCGATCCCCGACTTTTCGCGATAATCGGCCGATTTCACTCAACTCAATTTTTTAGATGGTCGGGTTTCGCGAAACCCGACTCGATCCTAAAAAAGTAAAAGTCGCTCAACCCTAGTCTATGCAATTGTCTTGGTACCCTTGGGGATTTTTGTGCTCAGATTTCTTTGACCAAGGTTTCAGATCTTAAAGGGAACCTGTCACCACAAATGATGCTGTTAACCTACAGATATGCGGTTAATCTGCAGGTTAACAGCGTTATGCTGCCCAGCGCCTGCATGTAGCCAAATGCAGTGAGGAGAAAATGAACTTTATTCTTCCCACCAACATTTGGTTTCAGTCATGAAGGCGGGGAGGCACTATTTCAATCACTGCTTTGATAATGCAAAGCAGCCTCTGTAACAGCATACCTTCCCCGGACTGACACTGGCTCTATATTGAGGCTGGCTGTCAGTCAGTGCTGGGTACAGCAGCCACTCTGCATATTTAGAGCAGTGACTAAACCGGCATCACCCCCGCATCCATGACTGAATAACCAATGTTGGCGGAGAGATAAAAGTTAGTTTTTCCCCGCTGCATTCGGATACGTGCTGGTGCCTGGTAGGATAATAAAGCTGTTATCCTGCAGACTAACCACATATCTGTAGGTTAACATCATTATTTCTGGTGACAGGTACCCTTTAATTAGCCTGTTAAGGTTATGGCTTGTTCACTATCATTGTTAGGAAAGGTATTTTCACAGCTTTATAAAAGCTGACCTAATCTAGCCTTGTGCCAAGAAAAGCAGCCACGGGTTCTTCTAAGCAACTGCCTAGCACTCTAAAAATAAAAATTATTGAGGCCCACAAAGCAGGAGAAGGCTATAAGAAGATAGCAAAGGGTTTTCAAGTTGCCCTTTCCTTTGTTCGAAATGTAATTAAGAAATGGCAGTTAATAGGCACAGTAGAGGTCAAGAAAAGTTCTGGAAGGCCAAGCAAAATTTTAATGAGAACTGTTCTTCTGATTGCTAGAAAGGTAAATCATAACCCCCCTTGAATTGCAGTAGACCTTCAGAAAGATTTAGCAGACTCTGGAGTTGTCGTACATTGTTCTACTGTTCAGAGATACCTGTACAAATATGGCCTTCATGGAACAGTCATCATAAAAGAAACTCTCCTGCATACTCACTAAAATATTCAGCATCAGATGTATGCAAGATAACATGTAAAGAAGCCTGATTCATATTAGAAACAAGTCCTGTTGATGATGATGAGGTTAATATATAACGCTTTGGCCACAATGATCAAAGGTTTGTGTGGAGAAAAAAGAGCACAGAATTTCAGGAAAAGAAAATCTCACAAACCAATAAGCATGGGGGTGGATTAATTATGCATTAGGGTTGCGCCAATGGCATGGGATTCAATGGATTCAATGACATATCTACAAAATCTTGACGCAACATAGGACCATCTGTAAAAAAAAATGTGACATTCAAAAGAAAATGTCTTCTACAAATAGATAATGATACTAAACACACATGAAAATCCTCAAAAGGCACAATCTGAAGGTTTTACAATGGCCCTCATAGTTCCCGGATCTGAACATCATTGAAAATCTAGACCTCAAAATAGCAGTGCATGTTAGACGACCCAGCAATCTAACAGAACTGGAAGAATTTTCCAAGGAATAATTGATTAAAATCTTTCAAATGAGAATTAAAAGACTCATGTCTGGCAACAAAAAATGTTTAAAAGCTGTGATACTTTCAAAAAGGGGTACTAATAGGCACTAAGCATGCAGGGTTCCCAAACTTTTGCATTGGCCTACTTTCCATTTTATAATTTTTAAAGTATAAGTTATGAAAATATATTTTTCTTTGCTTAAAATACAAAGGAAATGTGTCAACCTTAACTTTATGCCTTTTAGAGATCATTTCATCTTCAACTTGCTTAACTGTTTGCAACAACAGTAATTTTGGACAGGGTTGCCACAACTTTTACATGACACTATCTACTAGAGTTTTTTGTTTTTATTTTTTTTGGAGGAGTAGGAATACAAAAAGTCAATAACTGGTGCAATAGACCATGATATGTAAGGAGTTAAAAGTTTGGAGACCAAATATATTGGTCTCCGATCAATACCTAATGCTTAAGGCTGCTAAGGCACTAGGATGGTAAAGTAAATACTGACCCAATCATCTTATCAACGGTCAGCATAAAAAAAAAAATATTGCTGCAGTCATTATGGGGTTAAAGGAAAAATGCATTACAAATGATGTCCTTAATATATCTACCTCTATTGTCTTTTTCTGTGGTCATTAAGCCATTGGCAAATTTCCCCGTTGTGTTGAAAGGATACTTTGATTGCTCAAATGATTGTCAATAATATGCTTCTGTTCAAAGATATTTTCCATGGCTACTACAGATGTTTAAATAATGAAAGCGATAGTTACAGGTAAACAAAACATCAGAGTGCAAATATAAGCAAGACAGCTAATCAAAGTCAAAGCTGCAACATAACTTTTGGACTCCTGCAAAGAGAGTGTGCATCTTTGAGATTCCTTTGCTTATGATCAAAACACATAAAGAAATATAAAAACAAAAAAGTGAATATGAAGTCATCTTGAATTACTTTATATAGATCTGTCAAGATTCATAACAGTACTGTATTTTTTTTAACAGCTCGGTAGAGCTGTTCCCAGAATTTGTTTGAACTCGTAATGCGGGGTGGCTTCTTTCAACAACATGTCAGTGGCATCCTTTTCTTTTTTCTGTGTGAATGGCAGACAATGTAGCATAATACAAAGTGCAGGGAAAAATAAGCTAGCGATCCTATTGTCTTGGATTGTCTTACTTAGAATGAATGCAGTAGCCCAACAATAGTATTTTAGCAAGTAAAGCTCTAGTTAGTCCTTGAAATGGCTTCTTCACATCAATCATGTAGTACAGAATTTCAATTTTATGTTTGCTGGTGTAAATCTAGAAGGCCCTTGATTATACTAGTCTCCAATTCAAAAGAAAACTCACAGAGAGTAACATTAAACGTGTGCAATGTCAGACAGGTCAAGCTGGCAAAGGTAAAGTAATTGAAAGCATCTCATAATAATGACACTATGTTGTAGTGAATTGAAATGGTGTTCACCTTATGGGCCTGGGAGTTTTTCCTTTTAAATGTTATAATTAGTTGTGAAACAAGAACATGTAGTCTTCATCAGGCCTTCTATTATCTTGTTGGATATCTGTTGCAGGGTGTTAAGAACAGGTACAGTATTTTGTAATCAATATGTTGGTGTTAATGTCCATATCACGTAGCACAGTAAATATGTCTATGTGCACATAATAAGCCTTGGAAACTGGAACCTGTACTGTATTATGGAGATTACTTCTCACTAATACTTTGTAAACTACACAGTCCATAATAGGCTTTTTTTCATTTTCAATGTTGATTTTGTTGTATAAACAGCAGCTAATAAATTATTTCTCAAGAAGAGAAATGTGAGTTTACATGAGTAGGATTGTGTTCCTGCCATTAAAATGTAACACTTAACAGTTAGAGCACTTTAGCTAACACACTAAGCATAAATTGACCTCTGCACATTTATCATTATAGATAATGACAAATGTTGCTTTGCATGCAGTATGTTGTTGTATATATATATATATATATATATATATATATATATATATATATGAGTAAAAGAGGAAAACAGTGCAAAAAAATGAAAAAAAAATCGGCTTTAATGCCTGAACGGCGTGGCAACGTTTTGGATATCCGAAACTTTGCCACGCCATTCAGGCATTAAAGCCCACTTTTTTCATTTTTTTGTGCTGTTTTCCTCTTTTACTCTTATTATTGGAAGCCATTTGAACATTGGTTTGGAAATCGCTGCACGACAATTGTGGTAATACTGGATGTTGATCCAATTTTGACTCATATATATATATACACCATGCAAGTGTCGAAAGGAATGCTGTAAAGTAGGAATACTTTCAAAAATAGAAGTGTTAACTTTTATAAATTAAAAATATGCAAAGTAAGTGGCAGAAAAAACATCTGAATCAAATGGTTTGCTTTCTAAACTCCAAAACATCAATTCTTCTTGGTTGTTAGGTTGTTCAAAGCGTCTTGGAGAACAAAGCACATGTCTTCTGTGGATATAGGCTTATGCAAATTCTTCTGTCTATTCATGTAATCCCTTTCTCAAGGTTCATTCAGAGCCGAAACGTTGCCCAGACATGTGGGTTTAATAAATCCTGCACATTTTTTCAAAGGACATGGAGTGCTGCCTACTTTTTTGAATTTTGTAAATTTTGGACAATCAATGGACAGGTTGCCTTGGGGCTTTGTACCCAAAGATACCGGTAAGTTAAATTATTTTTGCGCTGTTCCTACTTTTTATTAATATATTCATCTGATTCCAGACACACTCAATGATATTGTTTCTCCAACAAATTTTTATTGGTTTTACAAATTTAACAAAGGTAAGGGTAAAGGGTGTGGGAAAAATAGGATACATGGGATAATAGGGAAGAAAGGGGAAAGAAAATACAGGACGTCCATACTTTAACATATTGTAGCTTACTCAAATAGAACCAGGACAACTGTCGCTTACTCAAAAGTCAAATATGGTTCAAAAGGAAAAATAAATACGTCCTGGGATGGCTGGAATCACCTTTAGGTGTTCCTATGACCTTGTGGGGGCAAAGTATGGTTCAAAAACAGGCTACAATTGAGGAATAAATGAAGAAAAGTCTTTCTGGGCGTTCAAATAATAGAGTCATTATGTTCAATAAGGTGTTGTTTGTTTGTAGTATTTCTTCATTTGGGATGAAGATCAGGTTTGGACTTATAGAGGAGTCCGTGGGAGTCCATGGAGGATATTATGCCTGCACCTATCAGGAAGTAAGCTCTCTCCACCGGAGATGAAATATCGATTAATTTGGAAGCAAATTAAATTTTTAGCGTTGAGATCTGAGACCAATTGTAAGGTATTCCAGCTTTTCAGAGTTCACAGGTAGTGAACTGAAATAATTTTCACTTTTGTAATCTTTCTGTGGATAGGTCTTTGAAAAAGACCAAGTGGTTATATGGAGAAGAAAGGAATTTTGTCTCCTTTGGTATATTTAGTAAAGCATTTCTAACCCAATTGGCGTAGAAAGAGGCAATGACATCTGTTTCAACATCAGGTGGAAGAGGCAGATGGTCTGCGTACTCTAAAGGCCTTTTCAATTAAAATTTTCTCTTTGGTGTTAGGAAGTAGATAAGAAATTAATGAAGATATGTAATCTTTTAGTTGGGAGTTCTGGACTGACTTTGGAATCCCTCTAATTGTTACATTATTTTTCTTTTTAAAGTCTTCAAGATTGTTTAGATTTTTCTCAATGATATTGTGATCGAGGATCTGTGATGTCCATATCATCACTTCTAGGACTTCTTGTTATTCCTTACGCTGAAGATAGGTCTTAACAAAATTGAAAATTCAAATCCTCATACCTCTCTAACCAAACATTTAATGTCTCCCGTCCCCACACTATGTTCTCATCCTGCCCTAACTTTGTCGTTTTCCATCAAGACTCTTTCCTGGGACACATTTTTTTTTCTACCTTTGGACTGGAACAATTCATAAGGATCCATTACCAATTTCAGGCTGATGACACCCACATCTGATTCTCTAGCCCAGATGTTATCTCTCTGCTGTTCAGAATCCCAGAATGTCTGTCAGCTATAGTGTCTTTCTTCTCATCACACTTTCTAAAACTCATTGTGGACAAAACTTAACTTTGTTATATTTCCTCCGTCTCACTTATCCCCAATACCAGATCTATCAATTGCAGTAAATTACATCACTCTTTACTCTGTAACACAAGTCCGCTGCTTGGGTGTAACTCTTGACTCTGCTCCATCCTCAAACCAAGCAGCAAACTTTTACTATCACCTGCCTTTCTAAACTTAAAAAAAATATTTCTAGAATCTACCCTTTCCTTACCCAAATAAACAAAATGTTAATATAGGTTATCATCATCTCCCACCTTCAATACTCCAATATCCTTCTTGTGGCCTCATTAGAAAACACTCCTGCACACCTTCAATATACCCTTAACAATACTGCCTGAATAAACCATGTATACCCTTGAGTCTTCTCTGCCATTGCCAATCCTTTCACAGGCTTTCAGTTGCCTAGCAAATGCAGTTTAAATTACTAATAGTGACATACAAGGCTGCCATTATCTGTCTCTTCCATACATCTCTAATGTGATCTCCAATACCTTCCCATATTAAGGCCCCAATTCATTAATTTCTTTGCACCTGCTTTTTTGTCTAGGTTTGTGTGTTTTATGCATATTTTTGCTTGCACCCAATTAGATATTCTGATTGCACCTTTTTTCAGGTTCATTTTATGTGCTCACTTGTTTCCACTTTGTTGGTGGAGATTAATGATTCCAGTTTTTTCTTGCATGATTCATTAATAGCAACTTTTTGAAAAGTTGCAATATTTAGCGTAACGTCAGTCAATTCCCTCTCCTCATGTATTTTAACTATGCCATTTTTGTGACTTTTGGTGCCATCGAATGTTGCAAAACCAGCTCAAGGCAGAAAAAAACTATTCTTGACGTTACACCAAATTCTTGAAACACTTTAAAGAATTTTAAAGAATTTGACACCAAAAAATGAAAACAAATTCAATAAGACAGCAAAGGAAAATTACTTAAAAAATGCATATGATAAATTGGGGCATGAATGTACAGTCTTCACAAGATCCCTTTTTTTCCTCCAACCTTGGACATCTTTGACTCAATCATCTCCAAGGATTATCCCGAGCGTCCCCCATCTTCTAGAATTCACTACTCAGCACATGAGATTGTTCACAAAATTGAAATCTTCAGACGCAATCTGAAAACTCATCTCTTCAAGAAAGCCTAAAGCTTGCAATAATGCTCCGTGCTTAAGACAAATGAGTACATCTCCTTTGAAAAGTAAGTTTTATTCAATAATTTACAGAACACAAGAACAATTTCCAAAATGTTAACAAGACTGAACTTCGTAGAACATTTTTAAAACCCATAACATGGAAGTAAGGTTAATAACGTAACATTAATTTCAAAATCCTCATTTTTAATTAAACTAATTGATGCAAAAATGAATACACCAACATCCAAAATTAAATTTAGTATTTTGTATGACTTTTTTATGATTTTTTAGGACAAAGTATTTTAGAGATGGAAAGAGCCAGTTGTCTATATATTGCACCATCTATATTTTACCATTCTTCAAGAATGACCTCTTTTAAAGTCTGGATGCTGGACGGAGAGTGATTTTCAAATTGTCTCTTCAGAATTCCCCATAGGTGTTTTGGTTGGGTCCAGATCAAGAGATATATTTGGCCAATTTAATCACTTTCACCCTGTTCTTCTTAAGAGATGCAACATACTTTGGATCATTGTCTTTTGGAAAAGTGAACATCTGCCAAGGGCACGTAGTGATTTTAGCATAATCTCCTTCAGTATAGAACAGTACATGTGTGAAATCATTATACATCAAAAAATGTAGATCCCTGAACCCAGTATGACCCATAAAGCCTCACATAAGGTCACTGCTACCACCATGTTACACTGTAAGCACTATGCATTTTTCTAAATTCATGCCCGTACTTTGCATATGCTAGGTGAACAGTGTGTCAGTGCAAATATCCTACATTGCATGTCTGGAAACTTGACTAGACTTGGCGGCATGCACTTGTGTAACTGTATACGAAAGCACAGCATGTGTTACATGCCTATTTAATTTGGGTTCCTTTGGTGTATGGATGCTTCTGGATCAATTCTGAGAGTGTACACTTTTGGTACAGTAGCATACTTATAAGCATATGCATCCAAAGGCTCAGCGTGAACCTAGCTTTAGTTCGAGCTACTGCTAGTACCTGAGAGTCAGAAAAGGTAATTACAC
The DNA here is from genome assembly GCF_032444005.1 of Ranitomeya imitator. Taxonomy (NCBI): domain Eukaryota; kingdom Metazoa; phylum Chordata; class Amphibia; order Anura; family Dendrobatidae; genus Ranitomeya; species Ranitomeya imitator. The sequence goes on along the minus strand of NC_091287.1, from coordinate 232,025,567 downwards.
CATAATATTAATTTTTTAAGAATTTCAATAAAGGGTCATTTATGGAATTTCTGCAATTTTGCATTTTAAGGGCTCTTTAAATTTAAAATTACATCAACAATTTATTCAAACCAAAATTAAGCTCCAAAAGAGAAACAGACCAATTTCCTTCTGTGCAATGCCTGTGCCCTAAAAGTAGTTGATTACCAATCATTGCTTTACAAATTGCTTTACATATTGTGTGATCTATATTCTCTTGATGCATTTGTGAAAAAGAAAAAGCTGGGGCTACAACATTTTTGGAAAAAAATTTTTTTGTTATTATCATGTCCCAATGTTATAAGCTTGAATTCTTTGAATGATGTACAGTTGTGTGAAAAAGTGTTTGCCCCTTCCTGATTTCCTATTGTTTTGCATGATTATCACACTTAAATGTTTCAGATCACCAAACAAATTAAATATTAGACAAAGATAATACAAGTAAATGCAACATGCAGTTTTAATTGATGGCCTTTATTGTTAAGGGAAAAAGATATCCAAACCTACAGGGCTCTGTGGGAAAAAGTGGTTGTGCTCTAAACCTAACTCGTTGAGCCACCCTTAGCAGCCAAAATTGCAATCAAGCGTTTGCGATAACTGGCAATGGGTCTTTTACAACGCTCTTGTCACAATTCTGTTATTGAGTGTCCCAGAACCAGGGGCTCTTTCCCTGTCCCTAATGCTAGGGACAACATAGCTCATTCTCAGATTACTTCTGATGGTCAAGATGCCATGGCCTTATACCTTGCCTTACCTTCTGAATCTGCCCTCTGTCTGCACCCTTCCCTTACCCAGGGAAAAGGGGAGTAGTAGTGTACCATAATACACCAACCAGACTGACAAGATAATACGAACAGGGATAATCAAAAAATACCAAACATACATATATACACACAGAGACCACAGAGGAACGCGAGTGGAGTCGAGGATGGGGTTAAACCAAATTAGAAGAAGAAAGGGAATTATCATAAACTCAAAACCTAGCAGCAGTTACAGATAAATTTACCAAGTGCCTTTTCCAACAACAACCACCAACATCCTCCAGCCATGCAGTATAAGATATTTCTGACTATGAGTGCTAGACAGGGCCCAGCTTATATAGGTGATTGGAGTGGCTAACAGTGCACAGCTGAGAACCTTAAGGCAGGAAAGCTTTCAGGAGCTCTCAACTGAGCAGATTAACCCCTGCACTGCTAATAGAAATTTACACCATTTAATATGAATGTGAAGTGCTTCTAATCAGTGCAGAATTAGGAGAAACCAGATGCTATAGTCCTCTGGCTGCTCTCTGTTGCGGTAAAACTGTGATGCTCTGGATGACTTTTAGCCCACTCATCTTCGCAGAATGGTTGTAATTCAGCCACATTGGAGGGTTTCCAAGCATGAGCCGCCTTTTTATTGTCATGCCACAGCATCTTAACCGGATTAAGGTCAGGAAGTCACTTCAAAGTCTTAATTTTGTTTTTCTTAAAGGGAAGGTGCCATCAAAAAAATTTTTTTACAGCAATTGAAAAAATGTAAAGAATTAATGTTGACATTGTCTTAAAAAATATTATCATTTGTTTATAATTTAGTAAAATATGAAAAATAATTTGAAAAGGTTTGCCATTTCCACTTTTAAACACTAGGGGGAGCAGCTGTTGAAATTTGACAAAAACCTAGTGTACAACTAGCTCACATTACAGCATTGCAGTAAATATAGGCGGAGTCTGCTGACATGGGTGTGATGTCACTCCTCTCCTCCCCTTCTGGGTGTTTGCTAAGGGATAAGAGAGGATGATATTCAGGAACACAGTGAGCAGCCATTTTGTTGGTGATTGCAAAGTTATACTGACACATAGATCTCACATAATACTGCCATATAGATCACACAATGCTGCCACATAGATCTCACATAATATCGTCATATAGATCACACACAATACCACCATACAGGTCACATATAATACCATCCTATAGATCACACATAATGCCATAATACAGCATGACCTCCGCAGCTCCTGTTGTCGCACGCATTGAGTTGTGTGTGCAATGGGGAAAGACATGCAGGGGGGAGAGGAGTGCATAGGAGAGGATAAGATACATGGGTTAGCAGTCAGTATCACACAGGATAAGATTAGATACATGGGTCAGCAGTCAGTATCACACAGGATAGGATTAGATACACAGCTCAGCAGACAATATCACACAGGATAGGATTAGATACGGTTGGTATCCTACAGGATAGGATTAGATACATTGGTCAGCAGTCAGTATCACACAGGAGAGGATTAGATCCACAGATCAGCAGTCAGTATCACACAGTATAGGATTAGATACACGGCTCAGCAGTCAGTATCACACAGGAGGGGATTAGATACACATTTCAGCAGTCAGTATCACACAGGAGAGGATTAGATACATGGCTCAGCAGACCAAATCACACAGGATAGGATTAGATACACGGCTCAGCAGAAAGTATCACACAGGAGAGGATTAGATACACAGGTCAGCAGACAGTATCACACAGGATAGGATTAGATACACAGCTCAGCAGTCAGTATCCCACAGGATAGGATTAGATACAAGGGTCAGCAGTCAGTATCACACAGGATAGGATTAGATACATGGCTCCACAGACTGTATCACACAAGAGAGGATTGGATGCACAGCTCAACAGTCAGTATCACACAGGAGAGAATTAGATACATGGGTCAGTAGACAGTATCACATAGTATAGGAATAGATACACGGCTCAGCAGACAGTATCACACAGGAGAGGATTAGATACACGGGTCAGCAGACAGTACCACACAGGAGAGGATTAGATACATGGCTCAGCACAGTAACGCAGAGTATAGGATTAGATACACGGCTCAGCACAGTATAGTGATAGATACACGGTCTGATGTCCTGATGAGGAGCTGCAGTGAGAGGACGGAGCAGCACAGAGCCTCTGCCATCCCCCTCTGTTACCTCTCTGCAGCTCCTGATAAGAGGACATCAGACCACAGCACTTCATCCTCTCTAGTGATTCTAGAGATTAGAGCCAGGGCACCAGGCAGCATAGAAGATGACAGGGAACAGTTGACTGCTGAGAGTGCTGACAGTGTGAAGGGGGTGACAGATCGAGCTGCCCCTCCTATAACAGCGCAGCTCTCAAGTCATAATGGAGCTCACAGATACACTGTGAGCTCCAGAAAGATGGCGCCGATCTCCTGCCTCTGCTGTGATGTGGATGGCTCAGGGGGCATGGCCAAATCATAGCAGGGAACAGCTCAATACAAAGTATAGGATCGGCGTCCGGCCACTGACTCCTATGCCAAGGGCAGCCATATTTACAGAGTGTAAGTGTCGTGCTGGGACTCTTACACTCCTGCAAAGCAAAATGGCAGCGCCCATTGGCTGCAAAAATAATTAATAATAAAAAATATATTAAAGTTAAAATAATTAATTTTGTATTAAAAATAATTGTTTATATAAACAATAATTTTTAATACAAAAACAAAATTACGACACCTTCCCTTTAAGCCATTCAGAGATGAGTTTAATTGTGATTGGCTTATTCTGATTGCAGCCACATCCCCAATCATAAAAGGGTTTTTACACTTATTCAACCTTATTATTTTAGTTTTGTTTTCTCACCTAAAAATCTAATATATAAAGCTGAATGTGTGTGTGTGTATGTGTGTATGTCCGGGATTGGCATCTGCACCGTCGCAGCTACAGCCACAAAATTTTGCACAGTCACACGTCTGGACCCCAAGAGCGTCATAGGCTATGTTGTGAGGCGAAATTTTAACCCCGCACGTTCCAATTCACCAAACAATTTTGCCCATATCTACATAATGGGGAAAAAAGTGAAAGGAAAAGTGTTGGAAGCGTCGCAGCTACAGCAGCAAAATTTTGCACAGTCACACGTCTGGACCCTGAGAGCGTCATAGGCTACGTTGTGAGGTGAAATTTTAACCCCGCGCTTTCCAATTCACCAAACAATTTTGCCCCTATCTACATAATGGGGAAAAAAGTGAAAGGAAAAGTGTTGGAGGCGTCGCAGCTACAGAAACAAAATTTTGCACAGTCACACGTCTAGACCCTGAGAGCGTCATAGGCTATGTTGTGAGGTGAAATTTTAACCCCGCGCTTTCCAATTCACCATACAAGTTTGCCCCTATATACATAATGGGAAAAAATGAAAGGAAAAGTGTAGGAGGCAAATTGACAGCTGCCAGATGTGAACAAGGGGGACTTAAAGAATGAGAGCGATGGCGCCAAAGAGTATATACCGTACAGTTGCTAATGTGGGGCCTCGACATGGGATACTCACCACACACGGGGATATGATCACACACAAAATGCGCCACACTCTACCACGTGTTTGAACACATATTACCCTCAGCACACATTTCACCACAAATACACCAACCTCACCACATAAATGTCGAAACACAAAAGTCACCGCTCAAAACTCGCCACGCGCAGAACTCGCCACATGCAAAAACTAGGCTCTTGCAAAACTCGCCACAAGTGCAAAACTCACCTCATGGAAAACTCGCCACACGCAAAACTTGCACACGCGGAAAAATTGCCACATGCACAAAAGTTGCAACACATGCAAAAGTTGCCTCACACAAAACTTGCACATACTCAAAAGGCACCACACATAAAACTCGCCATGCGCAAAACTTGCTGCACACAACTTGCTACACCAACCTGTCACATGCAACTCGACACACAAAAAGTTGCTACACGCATGTTGCCACACAAAACTCATCTCACAAAAGTCGCTACATGCATGTCGCCACACGCAACTCAACGCACACAACTTGACAAACGAAACTCGCCCTAAAACACACACAAGTCTGGTATTATCCTTCAAAAATAAAAATCTGATTAATAAGCAAACTACAACAAATGTACCATATAGGAAATACGGCAGCTGTCAGTCACATGACCTGTCTATTATGTGTATGTGTGAGCTAATATATACTGCCAGGGGGAGGGCTTCCTGTTGGCTGGGGATTTATCAGGCTGCCAATTTAGCTTACAAATACTGAGGTAAAAATACTGAGCAAATAACATGTGAACAAGGTCTAATACAGGAGGAGATGACACACAGGTATATACTATATACAGGGGAGATGACACACAGATATATACTATATACAGGAGAGATGACACACAGGTATATACTATATAGAGGAGGATATGACATACAGGTACATATATATACAGGAGGAGATGACATACAGGTATATACTATATACAGGAGGAGATGACACACAGGTATATACTATATACAGGAGCACATGACCAACAGGTATATACTATATACAGGAGGAGATGACATACAGGTATATGCTATATATAGAAGATGACATGCAGGTATATACTAAATACAGGAGGAGATGACACACAGATATATACTATATACAGGGGAGATGACACACAGATATATTCTATATACAGGAGGAGATGACATACAGGTATATACTATATATAGGGGAGATGACACACAGCAGGTATATACTATATACAGGGGAGATGACATACAGATGTATACTATATATAAGGGAGATGACAAACATGTATATACTGAGGTGATGAGGTGAAAATGAGAGGTGTGAGGTGAAAATGAAAAGGTGTGAGTGCAAAATGAGAGGAGTGAGGAAAAATAGTGGAGTGATCAGAAAATGACAGATGTGAGGTTGAAATGACAAGTGTTAGGGGGGAATGAGAGGAGCGAGGGAGAAAATGAGAGGTGTGAGGGAGAAAATGAGAGATGTGAGGGGGAAAATGAAAGATGTGATTGGGAAAATGAGAGGCGTGATGGGAAAATAAGAGAAGTGAGGTGCTATAACTAACCACAGATATTTACTATGCCCAGGCAACGCCGGGCTCTTCAGCTAGTGATTTTATAAAAATGTTTATTGCAATTTGAATTGAGCAGATTATGGGTGATGTTAAAGATCTAAAAATATAATAAATTATTATTTTTCCTTAATTTTTACATGACATTATAACAAGGTTGTATATGTTAGGGGTCAAGTTCCCGCTTCTGCACAGGGGGAATCTCGAGCCATCTCCGCTGCGGTCTCCCATTCTTGTCCAGCCGCAGTGGAGTCTGCTCAGCAAAGACGTCAGTCCCAGCGTCTTGCTCATTCTCACTCTGTTCTGAGAGTTACTGCTGCTTCTCCAGTCTCTGCCATTAAAGTCAGTGCTGGTCAGCAGCGAGCGGACTTCTCTGGGACTAAGTCCTTGTCCGCGCGTACTGAGCATGTCCAGGGTAGGATCTCCCATTGGAGATCGAGGGTCATGTGCTCAGGCTCTGCAGCACATTCCATTGATCCTTTTGGCAGGTCTTGGAAGGGCAAAGGTACTGTAGCCACTTCCTGTGCTGCTGCTATATAAACTGCGCATGACCGCACGGCCATGCGCTAGTATTGTCTTACTATTGAATACGTGTGTATGTTGTGAGTGCAAGTCGTTCATTAAATACCCCTACCCTATTGTATGACTGTTCGCGTATGGTGTATGGCTGCTATCTAGCGCCCGACTAATCACTCAATGTGTCACACACGTATCAGCGTCTATTGCTGTGACTGCCAGTGCGGCGCCACGCGCCAGTAGTGCGCTTCCTGACCCACGTCTGGGTGCTTAGTGGTGCCTGCCAGCACGGCACAGTTCGCACTTCGGTGCTCTTATTATAAGAGTTGCCTAACACACCCTGTTGCGGTGTTGTGTCAGCAAGTGGTCTAATCGGACTTCAATCCTGTGTCTTGGGGTTTGTGTTCGCTGACTCCTTGCTTGCACTCTTTAGTGCGGTATTGCGGACCTGTGGTTTTACCGGGTTCGCTTCCACCGCCATATTACGCTGCCATTTACTAGCAGCAGGTTTTTACCTGCACGGTGGACCCCGGACTGCGAACGCATCTGTTACATCTTTCTTGGTGCGTTCCGCCAGTCCTAACAGTATATTTTTATTAGATTCACTGTGTATAATACTGCACTCAAGATAATATTTTGTCATTAGGCTAATAATAATGCATTACAATTTACTTTTTCATCTATCTACTCAAATTCAAAGGGAAATGAAGAGCAGCTAAACACTCATGTTTCTGCTTCATGAAACTAAGAGGTGAGAGGAAGTAACAAGAGAGAAACTAAACACTGAACAGCATCGGCCTTAAAGTATCTCTGTCCAGGCTTGTGAAGTGAACTGGGACAACACAGCTGGATCTCAACATTATTTCCTCAATAATTAATGATTAATCCATTAATGTTTAATGATGAGTTGATAAGTAATGGTCGGGAGGCCATGTCACCTGATTGTAAATATAGCAAGTTGTCTGGAAATGTTCTTTATATGGTTTTCCCTCTATGTATTTACTAAAGTGATGAAAGTAATGTACACATAAGTACATGCCATTCTCAAACTTCAGATTTTTGCATTGTAAAAGATATAAATAATTGTATATACTATAAGAAGTGTCATACAATGAAAATCTGAACAGATCTTACTTTATTTACAAATGTTAATGTTTGAAATCTGTGATGGGACAAATGTATGTTATTGACGAATATAAAGTACTTTATAAGTGCACATGGAAAATCTCTAAAGAGATTTTTTGTCAGTGATTTCCATATGTACAGGGTGGAGCGCGGTAATTTGCTGATTTGGGAATGAAATAAAAAAATTATGATCATTAGAAAAATTTATTTTATATTTTAATTATACTGAACAGTAATGGAATTTTTAAATTACATGGTTTTAAATAGTGTATCTGGCAAATGTCGACCTTCGCTATCCACACACTGCTGCATACGTTTTCTGAAGTTTTCATGAACTCTAACAAGCATGTCCACTGGTATTCTGCCAATTTCAGCTTCAATATTGTTCCTTAGGTCTTCCAAGGTGTTGGGACGGTCGTGTCAAATAGTCCCATGCTGACAAATGTTGGACCACGCACATTTTATACGCGTGAAAATTCAGTTCATCATGAAGAATCCGGTGGAGAGAACGTCTTGAAATGCCAAGAGCAAATGATTGCTTCCGAGCAGAGCGTTTCGGAGATTGCAGTACTGCTGCTCTAACTCTCTCGATGTTTTGTGGTGTTGTAATCCTTCTCTCAGGTCCCCTTCGTACACATGACACATTCCCTGCTGTTCTGAATGCATTCACCCAATTTACAATTGATTGCCGTCCAGGAACACGTCCGCGTGGAGGAACAGCGAATTGTAAACGAAAAGCACGCTGCACTGCAATGATCGAGTGGGCATTTGAAAAATACGCTTCAACACAAAATGACCTCTCCTCACGTGTCCACTGCATGATGGCAACTGAAAGGCAGAGGAATACAAATCTCCCATCAGCCACTGTAAGCCACACCCACTCTCCCCTCTCTTCGACCGACAGTGCCGCCACAGCATGCAGTGCAAAAAAGCAAATTACCGCGCTCCACCCTGTATATATCATACACACTATTTGGTCGTTTGTATATGGACCTCAAACCATAACACTTACATGAGCCTGTTGGACATCCCTTTATATAATTGTGGGTATTAATAAGTTTTTGGGCCCCTTTTTATGAAATTTCTTCAAGAGTATTTGTAAGGTTAAGCACTGATTTCGGACAAGAGAGGTTTAGCATGCAACAGGAAAGAGCCTTACTCAAACTGTTGCTATATAACTGGAAAAATACAATTGTCTAAAATGTCTTTGTACCCCTGTACTATTATACCTCTTCTTCCATATTTTACTGTAAGAACTCAGCATTCTGGTTGGCAGAATTCTCCAAGTATCTCCCACATTCAGGTTTGTTCTTCAAACTGATTAATAGTGATATAAATTAATCTTTCCAAGGAACGTTTTCACTGCTCCAGAGTCCAATAGTAACAAGCTTTCGGTACCTCTGCTGATTATTGGCATTGCCCATGGTGATACTGGGCTTGTGCGCAACACCGTGAACATGAAATCCCATTTTATGTGTTCAGTGCTTGAGCCAATGTCACTTCCAGAGTTTTTTGGACTTCAATAACATTTCCATTAAAAAATGTTCCCGTCTATACATTGCTACATCATACTTGATATGTCTTCCTCTAGTGTTGTCTTGCTCCTTTCAGAACACTCATCTAAAGTGTGTTCAGTATTGACAAGTCACTTCTTATAGGCTGGACTGAAAAAAAAACTTCACTGCAACACTCATGTTCAGGGGGAGCCAAGCAGTGGAAATACCAACTCATGTGGCTCCTGAACCTTAGCATATTAGTTTTATATTCTGAAAGGGGAATTTTAAAAAATTCAAGGAACCATCATAACAAATATGTAACAGCAGTATCTAGATATAGGGGCCATTATCTTTAGATTATTTTAAATGGAAAAGACATACTGAAAGGGAATGTAGATTGTGAGCCCCAATGGGAACAGGGCTGATGTCTGTAAAGAGCTGTGGAATAAGGCTAGGGTCACATTGCGTTAGTGCAATCCGTTTAGCGCTAGCGGATTGCGCTAACGCAATGTTTTTAACGGGGCCGTGTCCCGGGGTCGCGGTAACGTCCCCGCTCTCGCAGATCCCCGATCTGCGAGAGCGGGGAACGGACCGCGGGCGCGCCTCGGACGCTGCAAGCAGCGTCCGCGGCGCGCCAGAAAACACCGGCGCATTGCTACCGCGTACCGAACATGGCACGCGCTAGTGCTGCGCATTCCCAATACCGTGAATGGGCACGCTAACGGACGCGTTGCACGGCGTTAATTTCGCCGTGCAACGCTGTCCGTTAGCGCGTTCCCATTAACGCAATGGGAACCTAGCCTTAGTATTGTAAAATGAGCTAAATACGAAAGAGAATCATGTGATGCAGAATCTAGAACACATTACATATATTATGCATTGAGCATGATGAATTATCCTATCAATTAACAGTATTTCAGCATTTTTTCTCTTGATTGCTAGATTACAAGATTATTCAGCATTCAGGAAGACATTGTGCACATTAGAACAGCCACTCTGAAAATATAACTAACGTCATTTTTCTGTTCTTGTCTTTATTAATTTTAGTTTCCAGGAAAGTTGTCTAAATGACCTTGAAAAATGAGAGCACTTAAGCATTGTCTTCAGCATGCCCCATATTTGTGTCCATTATGATCATTTTTTTTGTAAACCATTACAAAATAGTGTTTCTCCTGTCTATGAGATATAACTGATACAATTTTAACTTAATTAGGGAAATTGATGTGGAGATCTTTAGTAATTAGTTTATAATGCAAACTGTTTTGTCTTCAAAATTCACCAATCTCTTAGGTTCTATTAGAAGTTTCATAATAGCATTTCCATACGGAGGTATTAAGTGAGGCGCTGCATTAATCTTCTGTAAGGAATATCTAATTTTTCCCTTAACTCTGAGTCACAGAAGTGCTAGAAAACTAATGCAAAGCTTTCGCTGAAGCCTCACATCTTGTGACAACACAAAGACCTCCAGGATACTAATACACCATGGAGCTTTAAGCCTCACAGATTTTGCAAGTATGACCTGAAAATAGAATCCTGTATTTTTGAGGTATGAGAATTGAATTTGACTTACTTATTACAGGAAGGAAATGATTGCTATATTTCTATTCTATCTTTTTTACATCAAATGATTACATATATTTGAAATAAAAATTATATACTTAAAAATAAACAGAGTTTGATCATCATCATCATCATCAATAACATACATTTTGAATGTACTGTAGCTGAAGTAATCATGAGCTACCAGCATTACACTCATATTTTCTTGGCTGATTTTTTTTATAGCTTGGACTACTGTAAGCAGCATGGTGGCTCAGTGACTTGCACTGTTGCTTTGCAGCACTGGAGTACTGAGTTTAAATCCCACCAAGTAAAACATATGCAAGTCATTTGCGTGGGTTCTCTGCTTTTGTGTATAAAAAATTGGTCCGATTTTGACGGACGAGAATCGCAACAATGTTCTCAGAACAGTGATCCGTGTGTAATCCATGTGCTCTACGATGATGCAATTTCCTCACATCAAGTAACCGTGTAACATCTGTATGTGGAACGCCCGCTATGGCCATGGGGAACTCAGGCCTGGTCCGATGGTTCTTAAAGGGGTGGTCACGGCAGCAGTGGCCCGGTCCATGGCAATGGGCATGCAATAAAAGAGTCAATGAAATTAAAGGGGAATAAAGTTTATGGGGAGATTGCTCGTGTCACCACCTATGATGTTTGGCAATGAATGGCCGACGCTGCGGTTTCGGTACCCTGGGGAAGTTGGTGACACAGCAGAGTTGGTACAGTTCTCATGGGTAGAGCTAGGCCCCAGGGCAGTAATGGTGCATTGGTGTTAACTGTACTGGTGATGGTCATAGTGCAGGGCAGGTGGCGCAGCAATCAATCAGAGCAGGGCACAGTTTCCACACTTTACTCACAGTTCTTATATACAGTCCCAGCCAGGTGCTATGTCCTCCGGTTTTGTGGTTCAGTCAGCTCTCAGGTAATTCAGGGGTATATTTTGCCAGAACCCTAACCCAACCATAACCCATCTCTTCAACCTATCACTAACAACTGGCATTTTCCCCTCAAGCTTTAAACATGCCTCAATCACACCTATCCTCAAAAAGACCTCTCTTGACCCATCCTCTGTATCTAGCTATCGCCCTATATCACTTCTCCCCTTTGCCTCAAAACTACTGGAACAACATGTCCATCTTGAACTGTCCTCCCATCTATCTTCCTGCTCCTTCGACCGCTTTCAATCAGGCTTCCGGTCACACCACTCCACGGAAACTGCCCTAACTAAGGTCACCAATGACCTATTAACCGCCAAGAGCAAGCGACACTACTCTATCCTCCTCCCCCTGGACCTGTCCTCTGCCTTTGACACAGTGGACCATTCCCTGCTGCTGCAGACCCTCTCATCCCTTGGAATCACAGACCTGGCCCTATCCTGGATCTCGTCATACCTAACTGCCCGTACATTCAGCGTCTCCCACTCACACACCACCTCCTCACCTTGCCCCCTATCTGTCGGAGTCCCGCAAGGTTCAGTTCTAGGACCCCTGCTCTTCTCTATTTACACCTTTGGCCTGGGACAGCTCATAGAATCTCACGGCTTTCAGTATCATCTCTATGCTGACGACACACAGATCTACATCTCTGGACCAGATATTACCACCCTACTAACCAGAATCCCTCAATGTCTGTCTGCTATTTCATCCTTCTTCTCCACTAGATTTCTAAAACTTAACATGGACAAAACAGAATTCATCATCTTTCCCCCATCTCACACGACCTCCCCAACGAACCTATCCATTACAGTAAACGGCTGCCCTCTCTCCCCAGTCCCACAAGCCTGCTGTCTTGGGGTAATCCTTGACACTGATCTCTCTTTTAAACCACATATCCAAACCCTTTCCACTTCCTGCCGCCTTCAACTCAAAAATATTTCACGGATCCGCACATTCCTAAACCAAGAATCTGCAAAGACCCTATTCCATGCCCTCATCATCTCCCGCCTTGACTACTGTAACCTCCTGCTCTGTGGCCTCCCCTCTAACACTCTTGCACCCCTCCAATCTATTCTAAACTCTGCTGCCCGACTAATCCACCTGTCCCCCCGCTATTCCCCGGCCCCTCCCCTCTGTCAATCCCTGCACTGGCTCCCCATCACCCAGAGACTCCAGTACAAAAGCCTAACCATGACATACAAAGCCATCCACAACCTGTCTCCTCCATACATCTGCGACCTCGTCTCCCAGTACTCTCCTGCACGCAACCTCCGATCCTCACAAGATCTCCTTCTCTACTCCCCTATTATCTCCTCTTCCCACAATCGCATACAAGATTTCTCTCGTGCATCCCCCCTACTCTGGAATTCTCTACCACAACATATCAGACTCTCGCCTACCATCGAAACCTTCAAAAAGAACCTGAAGACCCACCTCTTCCGACAAGCCTACAACCTGCAGTAACCACCGATTGACCAAACCGCTGCACGGCCAGCTCTACCCTACCTACTGTATCCTCACACATCCTTTGTAGATTCAAGAAAAGCACATCCAGCCCATGAATGGCAGCGCTTCCCAGGACTCACATTCAAAGATGATATTTCATATTTTTTTATTTCATAACTTAAAATAGAAGAGATACAACGCGTTTCGGATACAGTATATATCCTTCTTCAGGTATCATAAAAACACAGTACAAATCCTACTAGTATAAAATTCAATTGATTGAATTTTATACTAGTAGGATTTGTACTGTGTTTTTATGATACCTGAAGAAGGATATATACTGTATCCGAAACGCGTTGTATCTCTTCTATTTTAAGTTATGAAATAAAAAAATATGAAATATCATCTTTGAATGTGAGTCCTGGGAAGCGCTGCCATTCATGGGCTGGATGTGCTTTTCTTGAACTACTCATCCTGTGTGAGCCTTACTCTGGCTCTCTCACTTGGATCCACCCGAGGCAAGCTGCAAGCCCTGTATATTGAAAAGTATCTCAGAGGGAATTTGGAGGATACACGATCTAAATCCATTTTAGTCTTTTATCAGGTGAGTGCATAAAATTGTGCACCCTTTAAAGACTATAATATTGTGTTTACGCACTTAGGGCGCCGCAATTTGTCTGTTCTTCTCTCCCAAACAGGGTTTTTTTGTATATCCCTTGTAGATTGTGAGCCCTCGCGGGCAGGGTCCTCTCTCCTCCTGTACCAGTTGTGACTTGTATTGTTCAAGATTATTGTACTTGTTTTATTATGTATACCCCTCCTCACATGTAAAGCGCCATGGAATAAATGGCGCTATAATAATAAATAATAATAATAATAACCCACTTCTTATGTTCCTTTCCTGGCCGTTCTACTGCGCTGGCTCCTGCCTCTCCTGCCCTGCACCTTCACACACAGGATCCCAAGCCAGTGGCCTCGGGTCTTGTCGGGCAACATACTCCTAGTCCCCTAGATCCTATATGGCTGCCTTTTCGCCAAATGTGTGAGATTGTGGCTGTGGCACATACAATTACCACAGCCTTCGGCTGGCTAACTGAGCCTTGTAGTTCTTCACTAGTCTGGGGGTCTGTTCTCCCACTGCGACCTTGTCCCTCCACCCAACTATGGTCGGCATGGATTTGGGTCCCACGCGTGGATTCCTCACTACCCGTTCCACTAGGACCTCTTCTCTCTCTTCTTTCTGTCAAGAGCTTCTCTTTATCCTCCTGGTTCTCTCTGGTGCTGTGATGAGCTCCTCACTGCTCAAGTCCCCAGCTTCAGCTCTCGCTTACGTCTGCTCTGCTCTCCTCCTCCACACAGACTTACTAACTTTTTAGACCTTTCCTGCCTCCTCCTACTGTTTCCATGACAACTCTACTCTCTCCACCCACACCCTCTACCTAGTTCCTCGCTGGCCTTGAGAGGCAACCGCGATGTCACAAAGGTCCTTCCCGGTGCGCAATGCATGCTTGGGAACGGAAGCTGCCGCATGCATCGCGGAGAGTCGGGAGAACTCCGGGGCACGTCGGAAGGTAAGTATATCCATATTTTTTATTGTTATTCTTTTTTTACACGAATATGGATCCCAGGGTCTGAAGGAGAGTCTCCTCTCCTCCAGACCCTGGGAACCATCCGGGACCGCTCCCTGCACCATATGCGGCAACTTCAGAGCTCCGCACATGCCGTACCCAGTGTATAAGATGAACCACAACTTTTGAGAAGATTTTCAGGGGTTAAAAAGTCATCTTATATGCCGGAAAATGCGGTAACCTTATTCTTTCATGAGTTATTTACAAGTTTATGACCACTTATAAAATGTTTCCATAGTGGTGCCATTGTGTTGGATTGTCAATGCAACCCTCTTCTCCCACTCTTGACACACTGATAGCATCACCGCAGATGAAATGCTAGCATAGGCTTCCGGTATCCGTTGTTTCAGATGCTGCACATCTCGGATCTTCACAGCATAGACAATTGCCTTCAGATGACCCCAAAGATAAAAGTCTAAGGGGGTCAGATTGGGAGACTTTGGTGGCCATTCATCTGACCCACGAAGACCATCATGATGATGTGTTTCCCTCTTTATGCACTGAATATTGCACATTCCCTGATTTTTTCCAGCAAGATGGTGCACCACCACATTATGGATGTCATGTCCGAGCATTCCTACATGAACAGTTTCCTGGAAAGTGGATTGGTCATCGTGGGCCCTTTGATGGCCACCAAGGTCTCCCAATCTGACCCCCTTAGACTTTTATCTTTGGGGTCATCCAAAGGCAATTGTCTATGCTGTAAAGATACGAGATGTGCAGCATCTTAAACAACGGATACTGGAAGCCTGTGCTAGTATTTCTACTGCGGTGTTGCTATCAGTGTGTCAAGGATGGGATAAGAGGGTTGCATTCACAATCCACCACAATGGGCAGCACTTTGAACACATTTATAAGTGGTCATAAACCTGTAAATAACTCATGAAAGAATAAAGTCACGTTAAAACCAAGCACACAATTGTTTTTCTTGTGCAATTCTCAAAATGTTTGATGTGTCACATGACCCTCTTCCCATTGGAAAATATAAAGTTGGATCCAAAATGGCTGACTTCAAAATGGTTGCCATGGTCACCACCCATCTTGAAAAGTTTTCCCCCTCCCATATACTAATGTGCCACAAACAGGAGGTTGATATCACCAACCATTCCCATTTTATTTAGGTGTATCCATATGAATGGCCCACCCAGCATATTAGATAGATATATCAATAAATATATAGATTAAAAGCCGACAAATCATCTGCCGCGTACAGTATAGAATAGAATAGGTTATAATAGAATAGCTATATACACACATATATATACACACAGTTCAGACCAAAAGTTTGGACACTCCTCATTTTAAGATTTTTCTGTATTTTCATGACTATGAAAATTGTACATTCACACTGAAGGCATCAAAACTATGAATTAACACATATGGAATTATATACTTAACAAATAAGTGTGAAACAACTGAAATTATGTCTTATATTCTAGGTTCTTCAAAGTAGCCACCTTTTGCTTTGATGACTGCTTTGCACACTCTTGGCATTCTCTTGATGAGCTTCAAGAGGTAGTCACCGGGAATGGTTTTCACTTTACAGTTGTGCCTTGACAGGTTTAATAAGTGGGATTTCTTGCCTTATAAATGGGGATGGGACCATTAGTTGTATTTTGCAGAAGTCTGGTGGATACACAACTGATAGTCATACTGAATAGACTGTTAGAATTACAATTTTCATAGTCATGAAAATACAGAAAAATCTTTAAATGAGAAGGTGTGTCCAAACTTGTGGTCTGTACTGTATGTCAGTGACACATATAGATAGATAGATAGATAGATAGATAGATAGATAGATAGATATGTAAAGCGCTGCGGAATATGTTGGCGCTATATAAATAAAGATTATTATTATTATTATAGATAGAAAGATATTGCATAGAGTTATAGATAGAAGAATAGTCTGTAATTCATTTGTCAGCTTCTGTATAATCAATGCAGGAGCAGACAGGATAGGAAACATGGTTTACATACAGTAAATCCATGCAGAATAGTTTGATATATAGATGTGTGTGACCAATACAATTAGTATAGTGTGTGTGCAAATTATGGGACTTGTATGTATTTAATAATGGCGTGGGCTCCCACACAATTTTCTGCACCAGAGAGGGAAAGCCAGCGACTGGGGGCCAATGTTTATAGCTTAGGAAGGGGTGAATATCAATTGATCTTCCCAGGCTATGAATCTCAGCCCACAGCTGTACATTTAGCCTTTACTGGCTATTAAAATAGGAGGACCCCTAAAAAAATGATGTGAGGTCCCCCTACAATTAATAGCCCATCTTTTATAAAGGTGACTATGTAAGACAGCCGTCTTTAATGCAGGTAACAAGTTGATTAGGAGCGTCTAACTGGTCTGTAGGAGCCAGAACTCTAAATGGTTGGCAGGGCGTCAAATACTTATTTCTCACTGCAAAATGCAAATAAATTTATATAATTTATACAATTTGATTTTCTGGATTTTATTTTTGATATTCTATCTCACTTTGTTAAAATTAAGCTACCCTTAAAATTATAGACTGCCCATGTCTTTTTCAGTGGGCAACTTATAAAATCAACAAGGGATCAAATACTATTCCCCCAATGTATACAGCTCTAGCAAAAATTAAGAGACCACTGCAAAATGTTCAGTTTGTATGATTTTTCTCTTTATAGGTATATTTTTGAGTAAAATGTAAATTGTTCTTTTAATCTATAAACTTCTGACTACATGCCTCCGAATTTCCAAGCAATAAATTTAGTATTTTTTTTCTGACAAAGAAAAATGGTCAAAATTTAAAAAACAAAACAGTGCTTTCAGACCTGAAATAATGCAAAGAAAACAAGTTCATAATCATTTAGAAACAGCAATACTAATGTTTTAACTCAGGAAGGATTCATAAATCAATATTTTGTGGAATAACCATGATTTTTAATCACAGCTTTCATGTGTCTTGGCATGCTTTCCACCAGTCTTTCACACTGCTTCTGGTGCAAAAATGTAAGCAGTTTTCTTTGTTTGATGGCTTGTGATCATCCATCATCGTCTTGATTACATTCCAGAGGTTTTCAATGGCGTTCAGGTCTGGAGATTGGGCTGTCTTTGACAGGTTTCTGATGTGGTGGTCTCTTAATTTTTTCCAGAGCTGTATATACAGTAAGTGAGTAATATCAATAAATACTGTTGTGTCAAACAGTGGAAATTTAAATGATTGGACCCATAAATATCTCCTCTGAAATTTGAACCTACGTGAATTCCTCAAATTACTAAGAAATTAAATTTTCATCAAATTTACTTGATATAATTGAAATGTGCCAAAATTGAGGTAAAAAATTAAAAAAATATTATATTCACCTACTCCATCACTTTTCCCACTGTCGCAGCTTATTAAGGCCTTCACTGGCCTTGTCCTTCAGGCTGAGGTCTTCTTCACTTCAGTCTTTCTTTATTCTATTGTGCCTTGTGAGACCTATTCAGGGGTAGAGGCACTGAAGAGTAAAGCCTTAGGAGAAGAAGACTGCAGCCAAATAACGCCAGTGGCGCTCCTCTCTCTTGAATAAAATGGAGAGAGGAACAGAAGAGGCAGCAGTGGTGTAAGCAAACAATCATTATTTTCAGAACCTAATATTGCAGTACACAATTTTGTTGGTTAAACATTTTGGAAGTACATGAAAGCAGGGAAGATTCCAAGCATTATTGGCTTCTGCGGTCTCTCATTCAGATCCAGCCACTGCAATTGCTGCTCAGCACATACATCAGTCCCAGCGCCTTGCTCAGGCTCATGGCTTATGTTTGGTTACTGCTGGCTCTCCGGTCAAGTTTATGGTAACCAATGATATGCGGGTGCAGCCTTGCGCTCTGGGGTCTAAGTCCAGGGATCGCCTTACTGAGCATGTCCGTGATGTGGCAGCTTCTCATTGGTGGTCGTACCTTTAATACTCTGGTAATGTAGCAGCTCTGGATTGTCCCATGGGCGATGTCTCTACCAACTGGGCATCAGTGTTTGGGTTGGAGCCTAGCGTATAAAAGGCTCTCAGAAGCACATGTGGGAACACTAGTGTCATTTATGTTTAGCGTGTGTGGGTGGATACTCTACCATTCTGTCTACACGATTGTGTGTGTGTGTTTGCTCAGAGACTGTACAAATTGGCAGGAAGGTTGCACACTTATGTGGTTTCATACCCTTTGCTCAACACCTGAGTCTCTAGTTTGTTACATGCTTAGGGTGCCGGTCAGGTACAGGTTCAGTAGTGTCAGGACTGGAGTAACTAGCTACTTGCATCAGCATCTGTTTAGTACATGTGCGTGATTGGCACAGTTCAGTTACAGAGCAAGCTCCACCCTTATGCTATATTTCGCGGTGAAAGCGACAGGTTATTGTATCTGTGGCACCCCTAGGGGTATTCGCCACAAAAATAGTTACTGACAGTAAGTACAAATACTAAAATAGCAAGACTGCACTACCACCTCCGGCCAGAAGGGGGAGCTCCAGAGACTCCCCTTGATCCATTCTGGTCTGAGAGAAGAAATGGCAGTTGGGCCAAGGAGCTGATAGTGAGAGGTCATACAGTTGAATCTCTAACAGCCCTGTGACTGTTACCAGGCCTAAATCACCGGCCTGAGGAGAAGAGGGATAGAGAAAAAGGACATTGTGAGAACCGGGTAGCATTAATCACTACCCAGAACAGGCGCAAAGACGGATACCGGATCCGTGGCTGTATTCATTATATATAATACAGCAACCAGAAAAACGTGAGGTGATATCAGCTTCACTAGGGCCGGACGCAGCAACAGACACAGAGTTCAGCGGTACTCCCAGAGGGGGTAAACCGATAAAAGGACTCGGGTTGCCCGTCGAACCAGGACCCGGAGGGGACAGATTGGGCCGGCAGCCAGTTCACATACAGCAGCAGGGCCACACAGAAATTGCGCACAATAAGAGGCTAAGACCCCGGCAGGGTCAAAGTAACTCAGAGTTCCCATACAGGCTCCGGTGACAGGACTGGTTGTAAATCCTTTTATGTCAAAGTAAACTGGTTAAACGTTTCAGTGCCTCAGTCTTTCATTTGGACAATAGCCATCTATCCAGGATCGGGATCGTCACCGCTGGGAGAACCTGCTGCTGATCAAGTAAGTGCCTGTCCCCTCATGATACCCCTTACACTGTGCATTGCCTGAGGCCACAGCACCGGGTCAAGCCACCCGTGACATCCCCCTCAAGAGACAGACTCCATTGGTCCGGTGCTGGGTATCCCGGTCTCCTGGGCGTCACATATCTACAGTAGCATCAAAGAGCTCTCTCTCTAGGCTGAGCATCTGCTTCATTCGTTTGTGCGGTTAACACCATTTAATTGCAGAGCTAGCCCAATTCACATGCTATTATCCCTGTGACGATAACAGGATATAGCACTTTGCATACTCTTGCTGTGCCTCTCGGTGAAGTACTGTAACTGAGCTTGTTCCATTCATACTGAGTGGTGCTAACTCAGCGTGTTCAAGGTAACGCTTGCTGTTGTGTTCCGCCATTGATCTCTAGCAGCAGGGCTCTTCTCTGCAAGGTGGACCCTGGGTTGCGACTGCACTTCATTTTATATTTTAATTAGTGCAATTCACCAACCCTAACAGTACACTAGTCACAGGGTCTGGCTAGCAATGGCGGACGAACTGCATCTCCAGTTGCACATTCAGCAGCTAGTGGGCAGGTTGTCCACTCTCGAGCGGACAACTTCAGCTGTGGATCTTTCCGCAGTGGAAGCACAAGCAGCCAGCAAAGTCACCACTATGGTTTCTGCTGCACTTCTTGACTCATCTTTTTGTGGCTATTCGCTGCCCGATCAGTTCTCGAGGGACAGCAAGGCTTGCAGGGGCTCCGTGAACTTGTGCTCAATTCAGCTGGAGCTACTGGCCTCATTATTCCCATCCGATTGGGCCAAGGTGGGATATGTGGTGTCCCTTTTGACCGACAGGGCACTGGAGTGGGCTACATCATTATGGGAGTGTAACGATCTGGTGGACCAGAACGTCTCTCATTTTCTGGACGGTCTTAGACAGGTCTTTTTCCGACCTCGGATTACTCATGATGCTGCACTCAACTCTTGGCCTTAACCCAAGGCTCTTACATGGTCAGTCAGTTTGTCATTCGGTTCCAGACTTCAGCTTCTGAGTTCGAGTGGTGAGATAAGGTTGTGATCCCCATATTCTGGAGGGGTCTAGCTGACCATGTAAAGGATGCTTTGTCCACTAGGGAGATTCCCACTACTCTGAAGGACTTAATATCTGTGTCCACTCGCATCGATCTTTGACACGCTGATCGAAGATTAGAGCGAGTCCACTGTAGACAAATAATTTGGTTAGCCCCAAACCTTGTTTACCCTTTGAAAACTCTGTCTCAGACGAGCGATCAAGAGGAGCCCATGGAAGTCTCTTGGGCGGAATCTAACTCATAGTAACATAGTAACATAGTAACATAGTTAGTAAGGCCGAAAAAAGACATTTGTCCATCCAGTTCAGCCTATATTCCATCATAATAAATCCCCAGATCTACGTCCTTCTACAGAACCTAATAATTGTATGATACAATATTGTTCTGCTCCAGGAAGACATCCAGGCCTCTCTTGAACCCCTCGACTGAGTTCGCCATCACCACCTCCTCAGGCAAGCAATTCCAGATTCTCACTGCCCTAACAGTAAAGAATCCTCTTCTATGTTGGTGGAAAAACCTTCTCTCCTCCAGACGCAAAGAATGCCCCCTTGTGCCCGTCACCTTCCTTGGTATAAACAGATCCTCAGCGAGATATTTGTATTGTCCCCTTATATACTTATACATGGTTATTAGATCGCCCCTCAGTCATCTTTTTTCTAGATTAAATAATCCTAATTTCGCTAATCTATCTGGGTATTGTAGTTCTCCCATCCCCTTTATTAATTTTGTTGCCCTCCTTTGTACTCTCTCTAGTTCCATTATATCCTTCCTGAGCACCGGTGCCCAAAACTGGACACAGTACTCCATGTGCGGTCTAACTAAGGATTTGTACAGAGGCAGTATAATGCTCTTATCATGTGTATCCAGACCTCTTTTAATGCACCCCATGATCCTGTTTGCCTTGGCAGCTGCTGCCTGGCACTGGCTGCTCCAGGTAAGTTTATCATTAACTAGGATCCCCAAGTCCTTCTCCCTGTCAGATTTACCCAGTGGTTTCCCGTTCAGTGTGTAATGGTGATATTGATTCCCTCTTCCCATGTGTATAACCTTACATTTATCATTGTTAAACCTCATCTGCCACCTTTCAGCCCAAGTTTCCAACTTATCCAGATCCATCTGTAGCAGAATACTATCTTCTCTTGTATTAACTGCTTTACATAGTTTTGTATCATCTGCAAATATCGATATTTTACTGTGTAAACCTTCTACCAGATCATTAATGAATATGTTGAAGAGAACAGGTCCCAATACTGACCCCTGCGGTACCCCACTGGTCACAGCGACCCAGTTAGAGACTGTACCATTTATAACCACTCTCTGCTTTCTATCACTAAGCCAGTTACTAACCCATTTACACACATTTTCCCCCAGACCAAGCATTCTCATTTTGTGTACCAACCTCTTGTGCGGCACGGTATCAAACGCTTTGGAAAAATCGAGATATACCACGTCCAATGACTCACCGTGGTCCAGCCTATAGCTTACCTCTTCATAAAAACTGATTAGATTGGTTTGACAGGAGCGATTTCTCATAAACCCATGCTGATACGGAGTTAAACAGTTATTCTCATTGAGATAATCCAGAATAACATCCCTCAGAAACCCTTCAAATATTTTACCAACAATAGAGGTTAGACTTACTGGCCTATAATTTCCAGGTTCACTTTTAGAGCCCTTTTTGAATATTGGCACCACATTTGCTATGCGCCAGTCCTGCGGAACAGACCCTGTCGCTATAGAGTCACTAAAAATAAGAAATAATGGTTTATCTATTACATTACTTAGTTCTCTTAGTACTCGTGGGTGTATGCCATCCGGACCCGGAGATTTATCTATTTTAATCTTATTTAGCCGGTTTCGCACCTCTTCTTGGGTTAGATTGGTGACCCTTAATATAGGGTTTTCAGTGTTTCTTGGGATTTCACCTAGCATTTCATTTTCCACCGTGAATACCGTGGAGAAGAAGGTGTTTAATATGTTAGCTTTGTCCTCGTCATCTACAACCATTCTTTCCTCACTATTTTTTAAGGGGCCTACATTTTCAGTTTTTATTCTTTTACTATTGATATAGTTGAAGAACAGTTTGGGATTAGTTTTACTCTCCTTAGCAATGTGCTTCTCTGTTTCCTTTTTGGCAGCTTTAATTAGTTTTTTAGATAAAGTATTTTTCTCCCTATAGTTTTTTAGAGCTTCAATGGTGCCATCCTGCTTTAGTAGTGCAAATGCTTTCTTTTTACTGTTAATTGCCTGTCTTACTTCTTTGTTTAGCCACATTGGGTTTTTCCTATTTCTAGTCCTTTTATTCCCACAAGGTATAAACCGCTTACACTGCCTATTTAGGATGTTCTTAAACATTTCCCATTTATTATCTGTATTCTTATTTCTGAGGATATTGTCCCAGTCTACCAGATTAAGGGCATCTCTAAGCTGTTCAAACTTTGCCTTCCTAAAGTTCAATGTTTTTGTGACTCCCTGACAAGTCCCCCTAGTGAAAGACAGGTGAAACTGCACAATATTGTGGTCGCTATTTCCTAAATGCCCAACCACCTGCAGATTTGTTATTCTGTCAGGTCTATTAGATAGTATTAGTATTAAACTCCTGTCCCGTATGTTCACAACTGACCTGGTTTGTCTGTAGGCAGGTTGGCCATTACTCCAAAAAGTGTCCCAGGCATCAGGGAAATGAACATGTCTAGTGGCTATAGGAGGAGGTTCACTAGACACGGTAGATTTCTCCTCCAAGCTAACCTTTAAGGCTTCCCTGAAATATTGAATTTATGTGCCGATGCCCTGACCCATTCAGTAGTCTCATTCGAGAATGGGGATGCGCCACATCATATAGTCCCTTCGGAGAGCCTTTGAACAGTGGCACCGATGCCACTTGAGCAGGTACCTCCGGGCAAATCTTATGTACCACCTAATCTACAGTCGGAGGTTCTCTTGTGGTCTCGCACCTCCAAATTAGGTGGTCATTTCAACATTAAAAGGACCACTTAACTTTTAGAGGGGTCTTATTGGTGGCCTTGGTTGGTGCAAAATGTCAAGGATTAGGTGCAAGCCTGTGTCTTGTGTGCTAGGAATAGGCATCCCAGTAAGAGACCTATGGGCTTGCTCTATCCCTTGCCAGTGGCAGATAGGCCCTGGGAGATGGTCAGGATGAACTTTATAGTGGACTTGCCTAAGTCTCATAATAATAAGGTAATTTGGGTCATCAACTCATCATCGATCATTTTTTCAAAATGGTACACCTGGTTCCTCTTCCTCGTATACCATCCACATGGGCTTTGGCGATATTGTTTGTCAAGCATATATTCTGCCTTCATGGGATGCCTGACAAGATTCTCAGTAACCGGGGTCCCCAGTTCGCATCTCATTTCTGGAGGGAGCTTTGTTGCCTGCTCAGTATAGAGCTCAATTTGTCTTCTGCATACCATCCTGAGATGAATGGGCTGGTGAAGAGGACTAATCAGTCACTGGTCACTTATCTACACCATTTTTGTCCACCAGGCATGACAACTGGTCGACCCTGCTGCCATAAGCAGAATTTCTGTTAAACAATGCTGTTTCCGATTCCATGGAGCAGAACCCTTTTCTCCAAAACTACAGTCAGCACCTGCGTGTCCCTGTGCCCTTGCCCATCTCGTATTTTGACCCGAGGTTGGTGGACTGAGCAGTGGAGGCTTGTGACATCTGGTATCGCACAAAGGTTGCAATTAAACTGTCAAAAGAGAAAATGAGGGCTTCCGCTGACGCGCATCATCGTCCTGCTCCAGTCTTTGCCCCAGGAGATTTAGTGTGGCTGTCAGCTCATAACTTCAAGCTGCGTGCAAGCTGGAGTCCAATAAATTTTCTCCCCACTACCAAGTTCCTTTTAAAATTGTTGAGCAGGTTAATCCTGTGGTCTATGCCTCAGTCTTCCACCGCACTTGAATACTACTGACACTTTTCATGTATCTGTTGTAAAACCCATGTATATGGCCAGGTTTTCTGGAACTCCTGCTGGGGATTTGGACACGTCCTTTGACGATTTTGAGGTCAATGCCATTGTCGGGTCCAAAGTTCTGCGTGGGAAACATTTTTTTGGGTTGACTGGAAAGATCATGAACCAGGGGATGGGACCTGGGAGCCTATTGAGCATATTTGTGCCCCTCGGCTTATTTCTGCCTTTGAGCGTGGCTAACATCACCGGGAGAAATGATAGCAGGGGGTAATATTAGGCATCGGGATTCTCGCACTTCGCAGGATAGATCCCAAGCATTATCTGCTTCTGCGGTCTCCCATTCAGGTTCGGCTGCTGCGATTGCTGCTTAGCACAGATGTCGGTTCCAGCGTCTTCCTCAGGGTCGTGGTATACATTTGGTTACTGCTGGATCTCCAGTCAGGTCTATGGTAATCAATGATATGCTGGTGCAGCCTTGCGCTCTGGAGTCTAAGTCCAGGGATCACCTTACTGAGCATATCTATGAAGTGGCGGCTTCTAATTGGTGGTCGGATGTTAGTTGCTCTGGTGATGTAGCAGCTCTGGATTGGCCCGCAGGCGATGTCTCGACTGACTGGGCATGAGTGTTTGGGGTGGAGCCTAGCGTATAAAATTCTCTCAGCGGCACATGCGGGCATGCTAGTGTCATTTATGTTTGATTTGTGTGGGTGGCTACTCTACTACTGTCTGCACATTTGCATGTGTATATTTGCTCAGAGACTGTACACATTGGCAGAAAGATTGCACACTTATGCGGTTTCATACCCTTTGCTCAACGCCTAAGTCTCTAGTCTGCCACACGCTTAGGGTGCTGGTCAGGCACAGGTTCAGTAGTGTCAGGACTGGGGTGACTAGCCGCATGGCTTAGCATCTGTTAAGTACATGTGCACTATTGGCACAGTTCAGTTACAGAGCAAGCTCCACCCTTATGCTATACTTCTCGGTGAAAGCAACAGGGTATTGTATCTAGCGTCAAAGAGCTCTCTAGTCTCAGCATCTGCTTAATTCGTGTGTGTGGTTAGCACCGTTTAGTTGCAGAGCTAGCCCAATCCACATGCTATTATCACTGTGACGATAACATCGTATAGCAATTTGCATACTCATGCCGTACCTCTTGGTGAAGTAACTGAGCTTTGTACTCTGTGTTCTGTTTACACTGAGTGGCACTAGCGTGTTCAAAGTAGCGCTTGTGTTGTGTTCCGTCATTGTGCTCTAGCAGCAGAGTTCTTCTCTGCATGGTGGACCCCAGGTTGTGATTGCACTTCATTTTAGATTTTAATTAGTGCAATCCGCCAACCTTAACATGGCCTCTTCTCAATGGTTATATTCCCACCTTATAAGTAAGAAGCAGCCTAAACTAACCTCTGGTGTCGGTGCCATTCCAATGATGATGGCACTGATTCTCCTGGGGCTTGTGTGATGTTGTTATGTCAAGAGAGCAGCAGTAAATTTTATTTGTAGCTAATTGGATTTGCTAATAAACGTTAGATGTGGAAAAAAAAGCAACTAATACTTACCTCACCGCTTGCCTCTGCTGCCTACTGTTCCCGTACAGTCCTTAGCACACTTTCCTACCACCATCATGTCCTGACACTCTGAGCATCTTCAAGGTAGACTATGACTGCTCGCTGAAAGTTAGGTCGCGGCGCTCTTGCTGAAGTCATGACGTTAAGTCCTGTCCTGGTGTGGTGATATGATGATGCGGCGAGAATCGTACGGGGAGGGTATGGTTGAGAGGTGAGTGGTGTGGTGA
Organism: Ranitomeya imitator; assembly: GCF_032444005.1. Lineage (NCBI taxonomy): Eukaryota > Metazoa > Chordata > Amphibia > Anura > Dendrobatidae > Ranitomeya > Ranitomeya imitator. The sequence continues at coordinate 231,999,073 of NC_091287.1, read as the reverse complement.
GTATTTTGCTTTCTTTTTGATGGCACTCTATGGCCTGCCAGATACCATCTTGCTGTGTTTGAGTGGAGTGAATTTCAAAGTATTATGGATACAGGAAAGACATATATCTTGGTACGGTGTTAGCCAGTGGATAGAAAAATATTTAAAATTAAGAGTCCTCAATAGTTGATACCTTTTAATGGCTAACTGAAAAGATGGTAACAAATTGCAAGCTTTCGAGACTACTCAGGTCTCTTCATCAAGTATAGACTAATAGAAAGTCTGAAGAATGACATATTTATGCACATCACAGCACAGAAAAATGCCATAGATAAGACAGTTGACGTGATGCAGAATTAATGGTAGTTCTGCTTCACGTCACCTGTCTTATCTACGGCATTTTTCTGTGCTGTGTTGTGCATAAATATGTGATTCTTCAGAATTTCTATTAGTCTATGCCTGATGAAGAGACCTGAGTAGTCTCGAAAGATTCTAAAAAGTATTATGTACCAATTTTTGTGAAATTCTAATAAATTTTCCCAACTCTAAAGACAATCATTTCTCATATTGCAAATTTGTGCTTCTAGCTATGTCACCATTTTGTTTATCAAAAAGTAATACTAAATTCACTCTGATACTTATTATTCCTGAAATCTGACTCAGGTTTGCAAATATTCATCTTAACTCTCATATTATTTCATAATTACAGCTCTAACTCTTAAATGTATGTACAGGATAAGATGAATAGATCTACTGAGCAACACAAACTTCATCAAAATATATTTTAGGGAGTAAATAACATGCTGCAGAAAAAGTTATATGGATAAAAAAGTTTGCTAAGATATATAGTAATATTGTATTGAATTTACTGATCATACTACTAATATACAAATATATACCTACATAAATAATTTTATAATCTGATAGAAAACAGTTTTTTTCTATACTACATATACCAAGCTAATATTACTTCTCGCCTTCGTGAACATTTTAATGGTTTACATAATGCAATAATTCATTTGTCCGTGCACGCTCCTCTTTTTATAGGATACACATATACAAGTTCTCATGGTTAGAATCTTGTCAGAAGAGATTATTGTTATAAAACAAGAGGCAACGCCTCAGGGAAGCATCAGTGACCCAGCTTAATTTCCATTAGCTTTCTGTATTATATTTATATTTAAATCTAGAAATAACTTAATTGTAATGGCAGTCAATTTTGTGTTTGAATAATTCACACCAAAGTCAGAACATAATCTGTACAGTGCAAATTAAACTCAAGTAGGTAATGTCCTTAAGCTCTTCCAAATTAAATCTAATTTATGAAATAAATAAAGTAAATATAGTAAATATTACATGTATAATAAAAAATATATGTGCACATTTCTCTTACCCAGTCATTTAATTGCATAATTTTCTAATATTTGGCACTTTCAATAAAAAGTGTAAGATCAGAAAACATGCTTAGGGGTACTGCCTGTAGTAATCTGTTGAGTCCTTGCTGATTGTCTAAGACGGAAAATGGAAAACTAAATTATTTCCCAGCATGCTTGGACAGAGTTGTTAGACTAAACATTTTTAGCTTTTGGAAATGCAGATTTTATTTCTAATATTTAGCATTAAACAGTAAAAGCTTTGTGATAAGTAGTGATGAGTAGGGTTGAGCGAAACGGGTCGAACATTTTCAAAAGTCGCCGACTTTTGGCGAAGTCGAGTTTCATGAAACCCGATCCGACCCCTGTGCGTGGTCGGCCATGCGGTACGCGACTTTCGCGCCAAAGTCGCGTTTCAATGACGCGAAAAGCGCCATTTCTCAGCCAATGAAGGTAAACGCAGAGTGTGGGCAGCGTGATGACATAGGTCCTGGTCCCCACCATCTTAGAGAAGGGCATTGCAGTGATTGGCTTGCTGTCTGCGGCGTCACAGGGGCTATAAAGGGGAGTTCCCGCCGACCGCCATGTTACTGCTGCTGATCTGAGCTTAGGGAGAGGTTGCTGCCGCTTCGTCAGAAGCAGGGATAGCGTTAGGCAGGGTCCATTAACCACAAAACCGCTTGTGCTGTAGCGATTTCCACTGCCCAACACCACCTTCGGTGTGCAGGGACAGTGGAAGCTCCTTTTTTTTTTTTTTTTTTCCTCAGCGCTGTAGCTCATTGGGCTGCCCTAGAAGGCTCCCTGATAGCTGCATTGCTGTGTGTACGCCGCTGTGCAAAGCAACTGCTTTTTTCAAAGCACAAATCCTCTTGTTCCTTCCTTTCTGCACAGCTATCTTGTTTGTTTGTCCACACTTTTTATTTAATTTGTGCATCAGTCCACTCCTTATTGCTGCCTGCCATACCTGGCTGAGATTACTGCAGGGAGATAGTAATTGAAGGACAGTTCCTTTTTTTTTTTTTTTTTTTTTGTGGGAGATTAAGATTGACACTTCTGCTAGAGTGCCATATCTGCCTGTGTCATCTCTCACTCAGTGGGCCATAGAAAGCCTATTTATTTTTTTGCTTGATTTGGGTTCCAAAATCTACCAGAAAAAATCACAACATCAATCAGTGGGAGAAAAATATTGGCCTCAGGGCTTGTGTGCCACTCCTTACTCCTGTGTGTGCCATCTCTCACTCAGTGGGCCATAGAAAGCCTATTAATTTTTTTGCTTGATTTGGGTTCTAAATTCTACCTGAAAAAATCAATAAATCAATCAGTGGGAGATTAATATTGGCCTTTGGGCTTGTGTGCCAGTCCTAAGCGTGCCATCTCTCTCTCTCTCAGATAGTGGGCCATAGAAAGCCTATTTTTTTATTATTTTATTGGGTTTATAAATTTTCCCTGAAAAAAAAAAAAAGTGGGAGATTAATATTGGCCTCTGGGCTTGTGTGCCAGTCCTGAGCGTGCCATCTCTCTCACAAATAGTGGGCCATAGAAAGCCTATTTATTTTTTTGGTTGATTTGGGTTCATAATTCTACCTGAAAAAATCAATCAATCAATCAGTGGGAGATTAATATTGGCCTTTGGGCTTGTGTGCCAGTCCTAAGCGTGCCATCTCTCTCTCTCAGATAGTGGGCCATAGAAAGCCTATTTATTATTATTTTTTTTATTGGGTTTATAAATTTTCCCTGGAAAAAAAAAAAAAGTGGGAGATTAATATTGGCCTCTGGGCTTGTGTGCCAGTCCTGAGCGTGCCATCTCTCTCACAAATAGTGGGCCATAGAAAGCCTATTTATTTTTTGGGTTGATTTGGGTTCCTAATTCTACCTGAAAAAATCAATCAATCAATCAGTGGGAGAAAAATATTGGCCTCAGGGCTTGTGTGCCACTCCTTACTCCTGTGTGTGCCATCTCTCACTCAGTGGGCCATAGAAAGCCTATTAATTTTTTTGCTTGATTTGGGTTCCAAAATCTACCTGAAAAAAATCACTAAATCAATCAGTGGGAGAAAAATATTGGCCTCAGGGCTTGTGTGCCACTCCTGACTCCTGTGTGCGTCATCTGTCACTCAGTGGGCCCTAGAAAGCCTATTTTTTGTTTTATTTGTTTTCTAAATTCTCCCTGAAACAATCATTTTATTTTCTTTGGTTTCTAAATTATTCCTGAAAAAAATCATTTTTTTTGTATTTTTTTTTCTCTCAAGTCTCCCTGAAAAAAAAAAAAAAATCTGTGGGAGATTCATATTGCCCCTTCTGCTTGTGTGCCAGTCTTGACTCCTGGGTGTGCCATCTCTCTCTCTCTCCCCAATTGTGGGCCATAGAAAGCCTATGAATTTTTTTGCTTGATTTGGGTTCCAAAATCTACCGAAAAAAATCACTAAATCAATCAGTGGGAGATTAATATTGGCCTCTGGGCTTGTGTGCCACTCCTGACTCCTGTGTGCGTCATCTGTCACTCAGTGGGCCCTAGAAAGCCTATTTTTTGTTTTATTTGTTTTCTAAATTCTCCCTGAAACAATCATTTTATTTTCTTTGGTTTCTAAATTATTCCTGAAAAAAATCATTTTTTTTGTATTTTTTTTTCTCTCAAGTCTCCCTGAAAAAAAAAAAAAAAATCTGTGGGAGATTCATATTGCCCCTTCTGCTTGTGTGCCAGTCTTGACTCCTGGGTGTGCCATCTCTCTCTCTCTCCCCAATTGTGGGCCATAGGAAGCCTATTGTTATGGCTGGCAATCAGGCAACACAGCGTGCAGTAATCAGCGCACATACAGAGATCTGGCAATAACCCAAAACAATAGGACGAGCTCTGAGACGTGGAATCTCTGTAGACTGCAGTACCTGAACTATCCTCACACAACTGGAAGCAGCAGTGGATTGCGCCTATCACTACCTATGCAACTCGGCACTGCCTGAGGAGCTGACTAGCCTGAAGATAGAAATACAAGCCTGACTTACCTCAGAGAAATACCCCAAAGGAATAGGCAGCCCCCACATATAATGACTGTTAGCAAGATGAAAAGACAAACGTAGGAATGAAATAGATTCAGCAAAGTGAGGCCCGATATTCTAGACAGAGCGAGGATAGCAAAGAGAACTATGCAGTCTACAAAAAACCCTAAAACGAAAACCACGCAAAGGGGCAAAAAGACCCACCGTGCCGAACTAACAGCACGGCGGTGCACCCCTTTGCTTCTCAGAGCTTCCAGCAAAAGATAATAACAAGCTGGACAGAAAAAACAGAAAACAAACTAGAAGCACTTATCTAGCAGAGCAGCAGGCCCAAGGAAAGATGCAGTAGCTCAGATCCAACACTGGAACATTGACAAGGAGCAAGGAAGACAGACTCAGGTGGAGCTAAATAGCAAGGCAGCCAACGAGCTCACCAAAACACCTGAGGGAGGAAGCCCAGAGACTGCAATACCACTTGTGACCACAGAAGTGAACTCAGCCACAGAATTCACAACAGTACCCCCCCCTTGAGGAGGGGTCACCGAACCCTCACCAGAACCCCCAGGCCGACCAGGATGAGCCACATGAAAGGCACGAACAAGATCTGGGGCATGGACATCAGAGGCAAAAACCCAGGAATTATCTTCCTGAGCATAACCCTTCCATTTGACCAGATACTGGAGTTTCCGTCTAGAGACACGAGAATCCAAAATCTTCTCCACAATATACTCCAATTCCCCCTCCACCAAAACAGGGGCAGGAGGCTCCACAGATGGAACCATAGGTGCCACGTATCTCCTCAACAACGACCTATGGAATACATTATGTATGGAAAAGGAGTCTGGGAGGGTCAGACGAAAAGACACCGGATTGAGAATCTCAGAAATCCTATACGGACCAATAAAACGAGGTTTAAATTTAGGAGAGGAAACCTTCATAGGTATATGACGAGAAGATAACCAAACCAGATCCCCAACACGAAGTCGGGGTCCCACACGGCGTCTGCGATTAGCGAAAAGCTGAGCCTTCTCCTGGGACAAGGTCAAATTGTCCACTACCTGAGTCCAGATCTGCTGCAACCTGTCCACCACATAATCCACACCAGGACAGTCCGAAGACTCAACCTGTCCTGAAGAGAAACGAGGATGGAACCCAGAATTGCAGAAAAATGGAGAGACCAAGGTAGCCGAGCTGGCCCGATTATTAAGGGCGAACTCAGCCAACGGCAAAAATGACACCCAATCATCCTGGTCAGCGGAAACAAAACATCTCAGATATGTTTCCAAGGTCTGATTGGTTCGTTCGGTCTGGCCATTAGTCTGAGGATGGAAGGCCGAGGAAAAAGATAGGTCAATGCCCATCCTACCACAAAAGGCTCGCCAGAACCTCGAGACAAACTGGGAACCTCTGTCAGAAACAATATTCTCAGGAATGCCATGTAAACGAACCACATGCTGGATGAACAAAGGCACCAAATCAGAGGAGGACGGCAATTTAACCAAGGGCACCAGATGGACCATTTTAGAAAAACGATCACAGACCACCCAAATGACAGACATCTTTTGAGAAACGGGAAGGTCAGAAATGAAATCCATCGAAATATGTGTCCAAGGCCTCTTCGGGACCGGCAAGGGCAAAAGCAACCCACTGGCACGTGAACAGCAGGGCTTAGCCCTAGCACAAATTCCACAGGACTGCACAAAAGCACGCACATCCCGTGACAGAGATGGCCACCAGAAGGATCTAGCAACCAACTCCCTGGTACCAAAGATTCCTGGATGACCGGCCAGCACCGAACAATGAAGTTCAGAGATAACTTTACTAGTCCACCTATCAGGGACGAACAGTTTCTCGGCCGGACAACGATCAGGTTTATTAGCCTGAAATTTCTGCAACACTCTCCGCAAATCAGGGGAGATGGCAGACACAATGACTCCTTCCTTGAGGATACTCGCCGGCTCAGATAACCCCGGAGAGTCGGGCACAAAACTCCTAGACAGAGCATCCGCCTTCACATTTTTAGAGCCCGGAAGGTATGAAATCACAAAATCAAAACGAGCAAAAAATAACGACCAACGGGCCTGTCTAGGATTCAAGCGCTTGGCAGACTCAAGATAAGTAAGGTTCTTATGATCAGTCAAAACCACCACGCGATGCTTAGCACCCTCAAGCCAATGACGCCACTCCTCGAATGCCCACTTCATGGCCAGCAACTCTCGGTTGCCCACATCATAATTACGCTCAGCAGCAGAAAATTTCCTGGAAAAGAAAGCACATGGTTTGAACACTGAGCAACCAGAACCTCTCTGTGACAAAACCGCCCCTGCACCAATCTCAGAAGCATCAACCTCGACCTGGAACGGAAGAGAAACATCAGGTTGACACAACACAGGGGCACAGCAAAAACGACGCTTCAACTCCTGAAAAGCTTCCACGGCAGCAGAAGACCAATTAACCAAATCAGCACCCTTCTTGGTCAAATCGGTCAATGGTCTGGCAATGCTAGAAAAATTACAGATGAAGCGACGATAAAAATTAGCAAAGCCCAGGAATTTCTGCAAACTTTTTAGAGATGTCGGCTGAGTCCAATCCTGGATGGCCTGAACCTTAACCGGATCCATCTCGATAGTAGAAGGGGAAAAGATGAACCCCAAAAATGAAACTTTCTGCACACCGAAGAGACACTTTGATCCCTTCACGAACAAGGAATTAACACGCAGTACCTGGAAAACCATTCTGACTTGCTTCACATGAGACTCCCAATCATCTGAGAAGATCAAAATGTCATCCAAGTAAACAATCAAGAATTTATCCAGATACTCACGGAAAATGTCATGCATAAAAGACTGAAAAACAGATGGAGCATTGGCAAGTCCGAACGGCATCACCAGATACTCAAAATGACCCTCGGGCGTATTAAATGCCGTTTTCCATTCATCTCCCTGCCTGATTCTCACCAGATTATACGCACCACGAAGATCAATCTTAGTAAACCAACTAGCCCCCTTAATCCGAGCAAACAAGTCAGAAATCAATGGCAAGGGATACTGAAACTTAACAGTGATCTTATTAAGAAGGCGGTAATCAATACACGGTCTTAGCGAACCATCCTTCTTGGCTACAAAAAAGAACCCTGCTCCCAATGGTGACGACGATGGGCGAATATGTCCCTTCTCCAGGGACTCCTTCACATAACTGCGCATAGCGGTGTGTTCAGGTACGGACAAATTAAATAAACGACCCTTAGGGAATTTACTACCAGGAATCAAATCGATAGCACAATCACAATTCCTATGCGGAGGAAGGGCATCAGACTTGGACTCTTCAAATACATCCTGAAAGTCCGACAAGAACTCTGGGATGTCAGAAGGAATGGATGACGAAATAGACAAAAATGGAACATCACCATGTACTCCCTGACAACCCCAGCTGGTTACCGACATAGAGTTCCAATCCAATACTGGATTATGGGTTTGTAGCCATGGCAACCCCAACACGACCACATCATGCAAATTATGCAGTACCAAAAAGCGAATAACTTCCTGATGTGCAGGAGCCATGCACATGGTCAGCTGGGCCCAGTACTGAGGCTTATTCTTGGCCAGAGGTGTAGCATCAATTCCTCTCAACGGAATAGGACACCGCAAAGGCTCCAAGAAAAATCCACAACGTTTAGCATAATCCAAATCCATCAGATTCAGGGCAGCGCCTGAATCCACAAACGCCATGACAGAATATGATGACAAAGAGCACATTAAGGTAATGGACAAAAGGAATTTGGACGGTACAGTACCAATAACGGCAGAGCTATCGAACCGCCTAGTGCGTTTAGGACAATTAGAAATAGCATGAGTAGAATCACCACAATAGAAACACAGTCTGTTCAAACGTCTGTGTTCGTGCCGTTCTACTTTAGTCATAGTCCTGTCGCACTGCATAGGCTCAGGCTTACTCTCAGACAATACCGCCAGATGGTGCACAGATTTACGCTCGCGCAAGCGACGACCGATCTGAATGGCCAAGGACATAGACTCATTCAAACCAGCAGGCATAGGAAATCCCACCATTACATCCTTAAGAGCTTCAGAGAGACCCTTTCTGAACAAAGCCGCTAGTGCAGATTCATTCCACAGAGTGAGTACTGACCATTTTCTAAATTTCTGACAATATACTTCTACATCATCCTGACCCTGGCATAAAGCCAGCAGATTTTTCTCAGCTTGATCCACTGAATTAGGCTCATCGTAAAGCAATCCCAGCGCCTGGAAAAATGCATCAACATTACTCAATGCAGAATCTCCTGGTGCAAGAGAAAACGCCCAGTCCTGTGGGTCGCCGCGCAAAAAAGAAATAATAATCAAAACCTGTTGAATAGGATTACCAGAAGAATGAGGTTTCAAGGCCAAAAATAGCTTACAATTATTTCTGAAGCTCAGGAATTTAGTTCTGTCACCAAAAAACAAATCAGGAATCGGAATTCTTGGTTCTAGCATCGATTTCTGATCAATAGTATCTTGAATCTTTTGTACATTTACAACGAGATTATCCATTGAGGAGCACAGAGCCTGAATATCCATGTCCACAGCTGTGTCCTGAAGCACTCTAATGTCTAGGGGAAAAAAAAGACTGAAGACAGAGCTAAGAAAAAAAAATGATGTCAGGATTTCTTTTTTCCCTCTATTGGAAATCATTGAATGGCTCCTTGTACTGTTATGGCTGGCAATCAGGCAACACAGCGTGCAGTAATCAGCGCACATACAGAGATCTGGCAATAACCCAAAACAATAGGACGAGCTCTGAGACGTGGAATCTCTGTAGACTGCAGTACCTGAACTATCCTCACACAACTGGAAGCAGCAGTGGATTGCGCCTATCACTACCTATGCAACTCGGCACTGCCTGAGGAGCTGACTAGCCTGAAGATAGAAATACAAGCCTGACTTACCTCAGAGAAATACCCCAAAGGAATAGGCAGCCCCCACATATAATGACTGTTAGCAAGATGAAAAGACAAACGTAGGAATGAAATAGATTCAGCAAAGTGAGGCCCGATATTCTAGACAGAGCGAGGATAGCAAAGAGAACTATGCAGTCTACAAAAAACCCTAAAACGAAAACCACGCAAAGGGGCAAAAAGACCCACCGTGCCGAACTAACAGCACGGCGGTGCACCCCTTTGCTTCTCAGAGCTTCCAGCAAAAGATAATAACAAGCTGGACAGAAAAAACAGAAAACAAACTAGAAGCACTTATCTAGCAGAGCAGCAGGCCCAAGGAAAGATGCAGTAGCTCAGATCCAACACTGGAACATTGACAAGGAGCAAGGAAGACAGACTCAGGTGGAGCTAAATAGCAAGGCAGCCAACGAGCTCACCAAAACACCTGAGGGAGGAAGCCCAGAGACTGCAATACCACTTGTGACCACAGAAGTGAACTCAGCCACAGAATTCACAACAGCCTATTAATTGTTTTGCTTGATTTGGGTTCCAAAATCTACCTGAAAAAAATCACTAAATCAATCAGTGGGAGATTAATATTGGCCTCTGGGCTTGTGTGCCACTCCTGACTCCTGTGTGCGTCATCTGTCACTCATTGGGCGCTAGAAAGCCTATTTTTTGTTTTATTTGTTTTCTAATTTCTCCCTGAAACAATCATTTTATTTTCTTTGGTTTCTAAATTATTCCTGAAAAAAATCATTTTTTTTATATTTTTTTTTCTCTCAAGTCTCCCTGAAAAAAAAAAAAAAAATCTGTGGGAGATTCATATTGCCCCTTCTGCTTGTGTGCCAGTCTTGACTCCTGGGTGTGCCATCTCTCTCTCTCTCCCCAATTGTGGGCCATAGAAAGCCTATTAATTTTTTTGCTTGATTTGGGTTCCAAAATCTACCGAAAAAAATCACTAAATCAATCAGTGGGAGATTAATATTGGCCTCTGGGCTTGTGTGCCACTCCTGACTCCTGTGTGCGTCATCTGTCACTCAGTGGGCCCTAGAAAGCCTATTTTTTGTTTTATTTGTTTTCTAAATTCTCCCTGAAACAATCATTTTATTTTCTTTGGTTTCTAAATTATTCCTGAAAAAAATCATTTTTTTGGTATTTTTTTTTCTCTCAAGTCTCCCTGGAAAAAAAAAAAAAAAAAAAAATCTGTGGGAGATTCATATTGCCCCTTCTGCTTGTGTGCCAGTCTTGACTCCTGGGTGTGCCATCTCTCTCTCTCTCCCCAATTGTGGGCCATAGAAAGCCTATTAATTTTTTTGCTTGATTTGGGTTCCAAAATCTACCAAAAAAAATAACTAAATCAATCGGTGGGAGATTAATATTGGCCTCTGGGCTTGTGTGCCACTCCTGACTCCTGTGTGCGTCCTCTCTCACTCAGTGGGCCCTACAAAGCCTTTTTTTTTTTCCTAAATTCTCCCTGAAACAATCATTTCATTTTATTTGTTTTATAAATTCTTCTGTAAAAAATAATTTGTTTTTAATTTTTTTTTTTCTGAAGTCTCCCTTTTAAAAAAAACAAGCACAAATCAGTGGGAGATAAATATTTACATTTGCGCTTCAGTGACAGTCCTGCGTGTGTGCCATCTCATTTGTTGCCAACAACAACAGAGTGTGTAACATTGTGGCTGATTTTCGTTGTGGTCTCACCCACCTGTAAAGGGGTAGCTAAATCATACTGAAGTTATAGCTCACCGTGTAAGTTGTGTGACAGCAACAAATACCGTTCGTTTGTTAACGTTTTTAAAACAATGAGGAAGTCTGGTGGAAGAGGTCGTGGCCGGGGGCGTTCATTGTCAGCTGGTAATGAGGGTAGTGGTAGTGGTGGAGCATCAGCTGGTCGTGGGAAAAAAAATATTGCACCTAAGTCTGGAGCTGTGGAGCCAGGTTCGTCGTCTGGCTACACAAGGCCTCGAACACTCCCTTTTCTGGGAGTAGGAAAACCGCTTTTAAAGCCGGAGCAGCAAGAGCAAGTTTTGGCTTATCTTGCTGACTCAGCCTCTAGCTCTTTTGCCTCCTCTCGTGAAACTGGTAAATGTCAAAGCAGCGCGTCGTTAGTGGATGTTCACGGTCAGGGACAAGTCGCTTCCTTGTCCTCTTCAGCAAAAACAACAACAGAGAAGAATGCAGCAGGCGACACAACGGGTTACTCCATGGAGCTCTTTACACATACCGTCCCTGGCTTAGAAAGTGAAGCAGTTAACAGTCCATGCCCATTACAAGTTGAATCTGACATGGAGTGCACTGATGCACAGCCACAGCCAGACTACTATCCTGGTCCTTTGACTCAGACCACAACATTGCCATCGCAGGGTGCTGATCAAGAATCAGACCCTGATGAGACTATGTTGCCCCATCACGAACGCTATACCACCGACCGCCACGGTGACACAGACGAAGTTGCACACGAGCTACAAGAAGAGGTAATAGATGACCCAGTTCTTGACCCCGATTGGCAGCCATTGGGGGAACAGGGTGCAGGCGGCAGCAGTTCTGAAGCGGAGGAGGAGGGGCCGCAGCAGGCATCAACATCGCAACAGGTTCCATCTGCCGGGCCCGTATCTTGCCCAAAACGCGTGGCAAAGCTAAAACCTGTTGGAGGACAGTGTGGCCATCCGGTTAAAGCTCAGTCTGCAATGCCTGAAAAGGTATCCGATGCTAGAAAGAGTGCAGTCTGGCATTTTTTTAAACAACATCCAATTGATCAGCGCAAAGTCATCTGTCAAAAATGTTCAACTACCTTAAGCAGAGGACAGAATCTGAAAAGTCTCAATACAAGTTGCATGCATAGACATTTAACCACCATGCATTTGCAAGCCTGGACTAACTACCAAACGTCCCTTAAGGTTGTAGCACCCTCGGCCAATGAAGCTAGTCAGCAACGCAACATCCCTTCCGGCAGTGTAGGGCCACCATTTTCCGCACCACCTGCAGTATCTGTGCAGGTTTCTTTGCCAGGCCAAAGCCGTCAGGGAATCACCAGTTTCGTAGTAGGAAACACTGCATCTAGGGCACCGGTGGCAACAATACCATCTCCCACCGTCTCTCAGTCTGCCATGTCCACCGGCACCCCCGCTAGTTCCACGATCTCCAGCTCTCCAGTCCAGCTCACCCTACATGAGACTATGGTTAGAAAAAGGAAGTACTTAGCCTCGCATCCGCGTACACAGGGTTTGAACGCACACATAGCTAGACTAATCTCGTTAGAGATGATGCCCTACCGGTTAGTTGAAAGCGAAGCTTTCAAAGCCCTGATGGACTACGCTGTACCACGCTACGAGCTACCCAGTCGACACTTTTTTTCCAGAAAAGCCATCCCAGCCCTCCACCAGCATGTTAAAGAGCGCATCGTCCATGCACTCAGGCAATCTGTGAGCACAAAGGTGCACCTGACAACAGATGCATGGACCAGTAGGCATGGCCAGGGACGTTACGTGTCCATCACGGCACACTGGTTAAATGTGGTGGATGCAGGGTCCACAGGGGACAGCAAGTTTGGGACAGTTCTGCCTAGCCCACGGTCTAGGAAACAATTGGCTGTAGCCGTTCGCACCCCCTCCTCCTCCTCTTCGTCCTCCTGCAGAAGCGAGAGCTCGTCCACAGACCGCAGTCGCACAACCACTCCATCCGCAGCTGCCACTGTTGCACACCAGGTCTCCCATTATGGGGCAGCTACTGGCAAACGTCAGCAGGCTGTATTGGCTATGAAGTGTTTGGGCGACAACAGACACACCGCGGAAGTTCTGTCCGAGTTCTTGCAGAAAGAAACGCAGTCGTGGCTGGGCACTGTAGATCTTGAGGCAGGCAAGGTAGTGAGTGATAACGGAAGGAATTTCATGGCTGCCATCTCCCTTTCCCAACTGAAACACATTCCTTGCCTGGCTCACACCTTAAACCTGGTGGTGCAGTGCTTCCTGAAAAGTTATCCGGGGTTATCCGACCTGCTCCTCAAAGTGCGTGGACTTTGCTCACATATCCGCCGTTCGCCCGTACACTCCAGCCGTATGCAGACCTATCAGCGTTCTTTGAACCTTCCCCAGCATCGCCTAATCATAGACGTTGCAACAAGGTGGAACTCAACACTGCACATGCTTCAGAGACTGTGTGAACAGAGGCGGGCTGTTATGTTTTTGTGGGAGGATACACATACACGGGCAGGCAGTAGGATGGCAGACATGGAGTTGTCAGGTGTGCAGTGGTCGAAGATTCAAGACATGTGTCAAGTCCTTCAGTGTTTTGAGGAATGCACACGGCTGGTTAGTGCAGACAACGCCATAATAAGCATGAGCATCCCCCTAATGCGTCTGCTGATGCAAAGTTTGACGCACATAAAGGATCAGGCGTCTGCAGCTGAGGAAGAGGAAAGCCTTGATGACAGTCAGCCATTGTCTGGCCAGGGCAGTGTACAGGACGAGGTAGCGGGCGAAGAGGAGGAGGAGGACGAGGAGGATGATGGGGATGATTATATTTTTAATGAGGAAGCTTTTCCGGGGCCACTGGAATTTGGTGGCGCGGCAAGGCCGGGTTCTGGTTTTTTGAGGGACACAAGTGACGTGGATTTGCCTGAAACTGCCCCTCAACCAAGCACAACCGCAGATTTGAGAACTGGAACTTTGGCCCACATGGCGGATTATGCCTTACGTATCCTCAAAAGGGACACACGCATAACTAAAATGATGAATGATGACGATTACTGGTTGGCCTGCCTCCTTGATCCTCGCTATAAAGGCAAATTGCAAAATATAATGCCACATGAGAACTTGGAACTAATATTAGCAACCAAACAATCAACTCTTGTTGACCGTTTGCTTCTGGCATTCCCTGCACACAGCGCCCGTGATCGTTCTCACACGAGCTGCAGGGGCCAGCAGACCAGAGGAGTTAGAGGGGCAGAAATCAGAAGTGGCGTTGGCCAGAGGGGTTTTCTGACCAGGTTGTGGAGTGATTTTGCTATGACCGCAGACAGGACAGGTACTGCAGCATCAATTCAAAGTGACAGGAGACAACATTTGTCCAGTATGGGTACAAACTATTTTTCATCCCTTATCGATGTTCTCCCTCAACCGTCATTCCCATTTGATTACTGGGCATCAAAATTAGACACCTGGCCAGAATTGGCAGAATATGCATTGCAGGAGCTTGCTTGCCCGGCAGCTAGTGTCCTATCAGAAAGAGTATTCAGTGCTGCAGGTTCAATACTAACAGAAAAAAGGACTCGTCTGGCTACCCAAAATGTAGATGATCTAACCTTCATTAAAATGAACCACAACTGGATTTCGAAATCTTTTGCCCCACCTTGCCCGGCTGACACCTAGCTTTCCTATGAAAAGGTCTTGCCTGTGGACTATTCTGAATGCCTTTTCCAATCTCGTAATTTTCAGCACCTGATTGTCCAGCATACGACATGTTTACACCTCACTAAATGGCCAAACTCCCCACACGGGGCCGTGGTATCGACACTTGGCGACAGCACCCGTGAGAGTGCAGTTTGTCTGAAGAGGTGGGTGAGCCCGCTTTTGGTCGACGGCACTGCCACTGGGTCCCTCCTAGTACAATAAAGTGTCTCTGGCGGTGGTGGTGCGCACCCAACGTCAGACACACCGTTGTAATATGAGGGGCCCTGGGCCTGTACCGCCGGCCACAAGACAGTTTCCCCCCACCCCAGCTCAAACAGTGCTCTACCACTTGCAAAATTATCTCACAGCTCCACCAATGTTTAGTCTATGCGCTGACATCCTTCAATGCCTGCCACTGACAATACCATTGTATTGACATTTTTGTTATGTTAGGCCTTCGATGCCTGTCTGTGGTCACTCCTTCCACTAGGCCTCCACTGACCACACCACTGCTGCCCGTGTACCCCTGGAACCAATTTAAAATTGCCTACAGCCATGTGTTATTATTTTAGGCCTTCGATGCCTGTCTGCGGTCCATTCTTTCAACTACTACTACACTGACCAGGGCACTGCTGCCCGTGTACCCCTGGAACCAATTTAAAATTGCCTTCAGCCATGTGTTATTATTTTAGGCCTTCGATGCCTGTCTGCGGTCACTCCTTCCACTAGGCCTCCACTGACCACACCACTGCTGCCCGTGTACCCCTGGAACCAATTTAAAATTGCCTACAGCCATGTGTTATTATTTTAGGCCTTCGATGCCTGTCTGCGGTCACTCCTTCCACTAGGCCTCCACTGACCACACCACTGCTGCCCGTGTACCCCTGGAACCAATTTAAAATTGCCTACAGCCAGCCCAATTTTTTTATTTTAGGCCTTCGATGCCTGTCTGCGGTCCATTCTTTCAACTACTACTACACTGACCAGGTCACTGCTGCCCGTGTACCCCTGGAACCAATTTAAAATTGCCTACAGCCATGTGTTATTATTTTAGGCCTTCGATGCCTGTCTGCGGTCACTCCTTCCACTAGGCCTCCACTGACCACACCACTGCTGCCCGTGTACCCCTGGAACCAATTTAAAATTGCCTACAGCCATGTGTTATTATTTTAGGCCTTCGATGCCTGTCTGCGGTCACTCCTTCCACTAGGCCTCTACTGACCACACCACTGCTGCCCGTGTACCCCTGGAACCAATTTAAAATTGCCTACAGCCAGCCCAATTTTTTTATTTTAGGCCTTTGATGCCTGTCTGCGGTCCATTCTTTCAACTACTACTACACTGACCAGGTCACTGCTGCCCGTGTACCCCTGGAACCAATTTAAAATTGCCTACAGCCATTTGTTATTATTTTAGGCCTTCGATGCCTGTCTGCGGTCACTCCTTCCACTAGGCTTCCACTGACCACACCACTGCTGCCCGTGTACCCCTGGAACCAATTTAAAATTGCCTACAGCCAGCCCAATTTTTTTATTTTAGGCCTTCGATACCTGTCTGCAGTCCATTCTTTCAACTACTACTACACTGACCAGGGCACTGCTGCCCGTGTACCCCTGGAACCAACATCAGAAAATATAAAAATAAGTATTTTGCTTACAAAAAAGAAAATACTGGAGAGATATCAAATGCAGACATTTTAACATTAAAAACAAACACACAACTAAAATCTGGTACAGTACTAAAAATGGCCACCAGCTACAATTACTTTCTCCTGCAAGTAGTTAACTGAAAGGTTTTTTAAATTGAAAATACACATATGGCATCCACCGAGTGTTGTCCTGTCGCGTCTTCTTTATATTATTGCCGAGAAGATGCAAAACAATGAAAATAATAAAATCATTAATTACCCAAATAATAGAGAAAGTCAACACCACATTGCAAATAAACATTCATTCCAAATAAAGAAGCAGGGCGCGTCCGAGGGTGAGTATATACCTAATAAGAATATAATCCCCCTCGGACGCGCAATGCTTATTTCCAACAGCCTTCCTTCCTAAGAATCAGCCCTTCCGTGGTGTAGAGAGACGTTGTGTTACACTCCAAGGTGTTCCCCAGGTTGCCTTTCCTGAGCTTCGATCTTCCGGCTCTCGTTTAGTAGTTGTTGGAAACTACGCTGCATTAGGCCTTCAAATTGGGTATGGGGTGTAGAGAGAGGGTGTGTTACACTCCAAGGTGTTCCCCAGGTTGCCTTTCCTGAGCTTCGGTCTTCATGCTCTCGTTTAGTAGTTGTCGGAAACTACGCTGCATTAGGCCTACAAATTGGGTATGGGGTGTAGAGAGAGGGTTTGTTACACTCCAAGGTGTTCCCCAGGTTGCCTTTCCTGAGCTTCGATCTTCCGGCTCTCGTTTAGTAGTTGTTGGAAACTACGCTGCATTAGGCCTTCAAATTGGGTATGGGGTGTAGAGAGAGGGTGTGTTACACTCCAAGGTGTTCCCCAGGTTGCCTTTCCTGAGCTTCGATATTCCGGCTCTCGTTTAGTAGTTGTTGGAAACTACACTGCATTAGGCCTACAAATTTGGTATGGGGGAAACATTGGCGCATCTGCGGTCCCTCCTTCCTCTAGGCCTCCACTGACCTGTCTACTGCTGCTCGTGTTCCCCTGGAACCAATTTTAAATTGCCTACAGGCAGCCCAATTTATTATGTTAGGGCTTCGAAGCCTGTCTGCGGTCCCTCCTTCCACTAGGCCTCCACTGACCTGTCTACTGCTGCCCGTGTACCCCTTGAACCAACATCATAAAATAAAAAAAAAAGTATTTTGCTTATAAAAAAGAAAATACTGGTGAGATATCAAATGCAGACATTTTAACATTAAAAACAAACACACAACTAAAATCTGGTACAGTACTAAAAATGGCCACCAGCTACAATTACTTTCTCCTGCAAGTAGTTAACTGAAAGGTTTTTTAAATTGAAAACACACATATGGCATCCACCGAGTGTTGTCCTGTCGCGTCTTCTTTATATTATTGCCGAGAAGATGCAAAACAATGAAAATAATAAAATCATTAATTACCAAAATAATAGAGAAAGTCAACACCACATTGCAAATAAACATTCATTCCAAATAAAGAAGCAGGGCGCGTCCGAGGGTGAGTATATACCTAATAAGAATATAATCCCCCTCGGACGCGCAATGCTTATTTCCAACAGCCTTCCTTCCTAAGAATCAGCCCTTCCGTGGTGTAGAGAGACGTTGTGTTACACTCCAAGGTGTTCCCCAGGTTGCCTTTCCTGAGCTTCGATCTTCCGGCTCTCGTTTAGTAGTTGTTGGAAACTACGCTGCATTAGGCCTTCAAATTGGGTATGGGGTGTAGAGAGATGGTGTGTTCCACTCCAAGGTGTTCCCCAGGTTGCCTTTCCTGAGCTTCGATCTTCCGGCTCTCGTTTAGTAGTTCTTGGAAACTACACTGCATTAGGCCTTCAAATTGGGTATGGGGTGTAGAGAGAGGGTGTGTTACACTCCAAGGTGTTCCCCAGGTTGCCTTTCCTGAGCTTCGATCTTCATGCTCTCGTTTAGTAGTTGTCGGAAACTACGCTGCATTAGGCCTACAAATTGGGTATGGGGTGTAGAGAGAGGGTTTGTTACACTCCAAGGTGTTCCCCAGGTTGCCTTTCCTGAGCTTCGATCTTCCGGCTCTCGTTTAGTAGTTGTTGGAAACTACGCTGCATTAGGCCTTCAAATTGGGTATGGGGTGTAGAGAGAGGGTGTGTTACACTCCAAGGTGTTCCCCAGGTTGCCTTTCCTGAGCTTCGATCTTCCGGCTCTCGTTTAGTAGTTCTTGGAAACTACACTGCATTAGGCCTTCAAATTGGGTATGGGGTGTAGAGAGAGGGTGTGCTACACTCCAAGGTGTTCCCCAGATTGCCTTTCCTGAGCTTCGATCTTCCGGCTCTCGTTTAGTAGTTCTTGGAAACTACACTGCATTAGGCCTACAAATTGGGTATGGGGTGGAGAGAGATGGTGTGTTACACTCCAAGGTGTTCCCCAGGTTTCCTTGCCATTGCTTCGGTCTTCCGACTCTCGTTTAGTAGTTGTAGAAAAGTACACTGCATTAGGCCTACAAAATGGGTATGGGGTGGAGAGAGATGGTGTGTTACACTCCAAGGTGTTCCCCAGGTTGCCTTTCCTGAGCTTCTATCTTCAGGCTCTCATTAAATTGTGGTTAAATGGAACAACTGCATTTGGCATACTAGTTGGTTTGGGGCCTACTATCGGTGTCTGCCACTCCTTGCTGTTCTCCTGGTTTCCTGTCCTGAAATTCCATTTTCAGGCTCTCGTTAAGTAGTTGTTAATGTTAGACTGCATTTGGCCTACTAGTTGGGTTGGGGCCTACTATCGGTGTCTGCCACTCCTTGCTGTTCTCCTCCACTGAACAAAGCTGTGCCGCCTGTTTACTACGGTTGCCAATTTTGAACTGCATTTCGACTACTTACTGATTTGGCCCTACTCTCTGTGTCAGCCTCTCATTCCAGTTGTCCTCCACTGCAATGCCCCCTGGTTATTCCTGTGTTACCAATTTTGAACTGCATTTAGCCCACTTTATTCTTTGGGCCTATATCTGTGTTTCCACTTCATCGTGCCCATTGCCCAGCCAGTGATAGATGAGTCTGCTGGTACATTGACCCATAACGCAACATTCCCCGTGCATGCTACACAACAACATTGTGACCCTGCTGAAAGTCAGGTTGCTCTTCCCGCATACCATACCACCTTACACGGGGACAAAGAGGAAGGTGCAGATGAAAGTGCAGGTTCCTTCATCAGGTGGGGGGAGGAATACTAGTTGGCGACGTCACTGGCACAGGGCCTCTCATAGTACGCAAAAGTGTTGCTGCCGGTGGGAGGCGCCCCCGCCGTGCAAACACACCGCTGTACTTTGAGGGGCCCTGTGCCAGTGCCAATGCCAACAAGTGGGCCCCCCCTGCTTGCTCAGGATCACAGCACTTGCAAAGTTGAAATACTTACCTCTCCCTGCTCCACTGCCGTGACGTGGTCCAGATTTCCTGGGCCCACTAATTACTTGAACCAGCCCTACCCCACACAACTTTAGCCAAATGACCCCCAATTTCAAATGCCTTCCAATTATTATAAGGTAAATTACGCTTGACAAGCTTCATTAAGAAGAATGGATGGTTTTGACATTAAAATGGGCACTCTAGGTGTTTTCCTGGCCCCCACTCACTGCCGACTATGCTGCCCCATTGACTTGCATTGGGTTTCGTGTTTCGGTCGATCCCGACTTTACGTCATAATCGGCCGATTTCACTCGACCCGACTTTTGAGATAGTCGGGTTTCGCGAAACCCGGCTCGACTCTAAAAAGGTCAAGGTCGCTCAACTCTAGTGATGAGGATGGTAAAATTATTTTAGAAGGTCTTCAAAAGGGTTTGATTTTATTTTCATTTGCAGTAGTGAGTAAATGACTAATCTGTACTAGTAGACTGAGAGTAGAGATGGGCGAACCTGAACTGTAAAGTTTGGGGTCTGTACCAAACACGTAGTGTCTGTACACAGACCCTGAACACAGGCTGTTCATGTCCAGCAGCCCAAACATTGGGTGTTTCCCATAATGTTATTTGTGCGACAGTGCGAGAAACATCGGCTCAGACTGGCGGTAAATTCATTACTGCCAGTCAGAGAGCTGCGTTTCCAAGCTAAAAAGGTCACCACTGATCACAGACGTCGGCTGATCATAAGAGTACTACTCTCATCATCATATGCAGGTCTTGCTGATAGCAGTGAAAGCAGGTGTATGATGATGAGAGTATTAACCTCTTAGTGACAGAGCCAATTTGGTACTTAATGACCGAGCCAATTTTTACAATTCTGACCACTGTCACTTTATGAGGTTATAACTCTGGAACGCTTTAACGTATCCCGCGGATTCTGAGGTGTGTACATGACAGACAATACCCAAACTTAACACCATTCTAAAAACTACACCCCTCAAGGTGCTCAAAACCACATTCAAGAAGTTTATTAACCCTTTACGTGCTTCACAGGAACTGAAACAATGTGGAAGGAAAAAATGAACATTTAACTTTTTTTTGCAAACATTTTACTTCAGAACCAATTTTTTTTATTTTCACAAGTGTAGAAAGTGAAAATGAACCACAAATTTTGTTGTGCAATTTCTCCTAAATACGCCGATACCCCATATGTGGGGGAAAACCACTGTTTGGGCGCACGGCAGGGCTTGGAAGAGAAGGAGCACCGTTTCACTTTTTCAATGCAGAATTGGCTGGAACTGAGATCGGATGCCATGTCGCTTTTGGAGAGACCCTGAAGTGCCTAAACAGTGAAAACGCTCCACAAGTGACACCATTGTGGAAACTAGACCCCTTAAGGAACTTATCCAGATGTGTGGTGAGCTCTTTGAACCCCCATGTGCTTCACAGAAGTTTATAACGTAGAGCCGTGAAAATAAAAAAAATCGCAATTTTTTGCACAAAAATTATCTTTTCACCCACAAATTCTTATTCTCACAAGGGTAACAGGAGAAATTAGACCACACAAGTTGTTGTGCAATTTCTCCTGAGTACGTTGATACCCCATACAGAGCTTGGAAGAGAAGCAGTTCCGTTTTACTTTTCAATGCAGAATTGGCTGGAATTGAGATCAGACGCCATGTCGCGTTTGGAGAGCCCCTGATGTGCCTAAACAGTGGAAAAACCCCACAAGTGACATCATTTTGGAAACTAGACCCCCTTTTGAATTTATCTAGATGTGTGTGAGCACTTTGAATCCCCAAATGCTTTACAGAAATTTATAAAGTAGAGCCGTGAAAATAAAAAATCCATTTTTTTTCCTCAAAAATTATTTTAAGCCTGCAATTTTTTATTTTCTTAAGGGTAACAGGAGAAATTAGACCCCAAAATTTGTTGACAAGTTTGTCCTGAGTACGCTGATACTCCATATGTTGGGGGGACCACTTTTTGGGCACACATCGGGGCTCGAAAGGGAATGAGCGCCGTTTGGAATGCAGACTTTGATGGGATGGTCTGCGGGTGTCATGTTGCATTTGCAGAGCTCTTGATGTACCTAAACAGTAGAAACCCCACACAAGTAACCCCATTTTGGAAACTATACCCCCCAAAGAGCTTATCTAGATGTGTGGTTAGCACTATGAACCCCCAACTTCTTCACAGAAGTTTATAATGTAGAGCCATGAAAATAAAATAATCATATATTTTCCACAAAAATGATCTTTTCACCCCCAAATTTTAACTTTCACAAGGGTAACAGGAGAAATTTGACCCCAAAATTTATTGTGTAATTTATCCTGAGCACGCTGATACCCCATATGTGGGGGGACCACTGTTTGAGCGCATGGCAGAGCTCGGAAGGGAAGGAGCGCCGTTTTGGAATGCAGACTTTGATGGAATGGTCTGCGGGCGTTATGTTGCATTTGCAAAGCCCCTGATGTACCTAAACAGTAGAAACCCCACACAAGTGACCCCCATTTTGGAAACTATACCCCCCAAAGAGCTTATCTAGATGTGTGATGAGCACTATGAACCGCCAACTGCTTCACAGAAGATTATAATGTAGAGCAATGAAAATAAAAATTTCATATTTTTTCCACAAAAAATGATCTTTTCACCCCCAAATTTTTACTTTCACAAGGGTAACAGGAGAAATTGGACCCCAAAATTTACATATGTGGGGGGACCACTGTATGGACACATGACAGAGCTCGGAACGGAAAGAGCGCTGTTTTGGTATGCAGACATTGATGGATTGGTCTGAGGGCGTTATGTTGGGTTTGCAGAGCCCCTGATATACCTAAACAGTAGAAATACCCCACAAGTGACCCCATTTTGGAAACTAGACCCCCCAAGGAACTTATCTAGATGTGTGGTGAGAACTATGAATGCCCAAGTGCTTCACAGAAGTTTATAATATAGAGTCTTGAAAATAAAAAAATATTTTTTTCCACAAAAAAGATTTTTTAGCCCCCAAGGTTTTATTTTTACAAGGGTAACAGGAAAAATTGGACCCCAAAATTTGTTGTGCAATTTGTGCTGAGTACTCTGATGCCCCATATCTGGGAGTAAACCTCTGTTTGGGCGCACGGCAGAGCCCAGAAGGGAGTGAGCACCATTTGACTTTTTGAGCGCAAAATTGGCTGTCGCGTTTGGAGACTCCCTGATTTATCTAAACAGTGGAAACCCCCCAATTCTAACTCCAACCCTAACCCCAACACACCCCTGACCCTAATCCCAACCCGATCCATAATCGTAATCACAACCGTAACCCCAAAACACCCCTAACCCTTATCCCAACCCTAACCATAACCCTAATCGAAATCCTAAGCCCAACATACCCCTAATTCTAATCTCAACCCTAACCTCAAACCTAACCCTAATCCCATTACACCCCTAACCCTTATACCAACCCTAACCTTAACCCTAATCCCAAACATAACCCAAATGCCAACCCTAACCCTAATCCCAACCCTAACCCTAATCCAAACCCTAATCCCAACCCTAACCCTAATCCCAATGCTAATCCTAACTTTAGTCCCAACCCTAACCCTGACTTTAGCCCCAACCCTAACCCTAGCCCTAACTTTAGCCCCAACCCTAACCCTAACCCTAATTTTAGCCCCAACCCTAGCCCTAACCCTAACTTTAGCCCCAACCCTAACCCTAACCCTAACTTTGGCTCCAACCCTAACACTAGCCCTAACCCTAACCCTAACTTCAGCCCCAACCCTAACCCTAGCCCTAATCTTTGCCCTAACGCTAACTTTAGCCCCAACCCTAACCCTAGCCCTAACTTTAGCCCAACTCCTCTAGTTGCCAGCCGCCGTCGGTAAACATTTAATTACTAGCTATCGCAAATCAGGGGGTGGTAAAAACTGACTCCTGTCTTCCGGGTGCCGGCCGTTGGGCGCACTGCGCATGCGGCCGACATTTTTTGGCCGGAACAAGATGGCGGCGCCCATCGGGAGCCACGAGAAGCACCGGGGGAGACAGGTGAGTATCGGGGGGTGATCGGGGACCCCATTTCTCTGTCCTCTGATGTGCGATCACATCGTAGGATAGAGAAATTAAATGGGAAATCGCGTGCTTTAGGTTTTTTTGCGACCGCCGGTAAACAGTTAATTACCGGCGATCGCAACCGGGGGTAGGTAAAACCCCCCCGAATCATGTTCTCTGGGGTTACCCTCGACAACCAAGACCCCAGAGAAAATCTGATTCTA
Organism: Ranitomeya imitator; assembly: GCF_032444005.1. Lineage (NCBI taxonomy): Eukaryota > Metazoa > Chordata > Amphibia > Anura > Dendrobatidae > Ranitomeya > Ranitomeya imitator. The sequence goes on along the minus strand of NC_091287.1, from coordinate 231,975,127 downwards.
GCACTTTGCCTGACTCTTTCTACTTACCCTGGTGTGGTGGCAAGTTGGGTAATATTTGTGGGGTTGATGTCAGCTTTGTAATGTCAGCTGACACCAAGCCCACAGGTTAGTAATAGATAAGTGTCTATAAGACGCCCTTTTAATAACCCCATAGTCATATTGTTATAAAAAAGACACAGCCAAAATAAAATCCTTTATTTGAAATGAAGCTTCCTACCCTTTTTTACTCATTTATTTTCAAAAATAAAAAATAAAAACACCATATTTCTCACCACTCCCACAATAAGATCATCCATATCGTCCCAAGATGCGCTCCAACTCTGCTACATCTGGATTTCATGGCAGAGTAGAGGCATGATGCGACTGATCAGCTGTGAAGCCATGACACACTGACCCTAGCCTGATAATTCAGCTGCAGCGCAGAGCAGTGATGTCTATAAGGTGAATGGAGTTCATAGTAGACGACCTCTGGTGACCTCCATGAAGTCAGCGCTGTCAGAACTTCTATCACGAGTAGGGTTGAGCGACTTTTAGATTTTCAGGGTCAAGTCGAGTTTCACGAAACCCGACTTTCTCAAAAGTCGGGTCGAGTGAAATCGACCGATCGTATTGAAAAGTCGGGGTCGGGGATCGGCCGAAACTCGAAACCCAATGTAAGTCTATGGGTTTTTTTTTTTACATTTCCTTCAGGGCGATATAGCAGAAAAGCCGGTAATTCAATTACCGGCTTTTCATTTCTCCTGCCAAAACCCGACATGATTTGAGACATGGTTTACATACAGTAAACCATGTCATATCCCCCTCTTTTTTGCATATTCCACACTACTAATGTTAGTAGTGTGTATATGCAAAATTTCGGCGCTCTAGCTCTTAAATTTAAGGGTTAAATCGCGGAAAAAATTGGCGTGGGCTCCCGTGCAATTTTCTCCGCCAGAGTCTTAAAGCCAGTCACTGAGGGCAGATATTAATAGCCTAGAGAGGGTCCACGGTTTTTGGCCCCCCTGGCTAAAAACATCTGCCCCCAGCCACCCCAGAAAAGGCACATCTGGAAGATGCGCCTATTCTGGCACTTGGCCACTCTCTTCCCATTCCCGTGTAGCGGTGGGATATGGGGTAATGAAGGGTTAATGTCACCTTGCTATTGTAAGGTGACATTAAGCCAGATTAATAATGGAGAGGCATCAATTCTGACACCTATCCATTATTAATCCATTTGCATTAAATGGTTAAAAAAAACACACACACATTATTAAAAAGTATTTTAATGAAATAAAAACACAGTTTGTTGTAATAATTTATTGTACGCTCAATCTACTCGCTGATGACCCTCGCTCTGTAACAAATAAAAAATAATAAACCAACAATATCCATACCTTCCGTAGATCTGTAACATCCCACGTTGTAAATCCATCTGAAGGGGTTAAAATATTTTACAGCCACAAGCTCTGCTAATGCAGCTGTGCTTGTGGCTGTAAACCCCAGCGAATGAAGGTAATGTAGGTCAATGACCTATAGTTACCTTCATTCGCGGTGATGTGCTCCCTGCTGGATGTCCTCATATGACCTTGAGCCTGGGAACTTTTCCCACGCTCCAGGGACATCCAGCAGGGGGCGCATCACCGCGAATGAAGGTAACTACAGGTCATTGACCTACATTACCTTCATTCGCTGGGGTTTACAGCCACGAGCAGCGCTGCATTAGCAGAGCTCCTGGCTGTAAAATATTTTAACCCCTTCAGATGGATTTACAACGTGGGAGTTACAGATCTACGGAAGGTATGTATATTGTTGGTTTATTAATTTTTATTTGTTACAGAGCGAGGGTCTTCAGTGAGTGGATTGAGTGTACAATAAATTATTACAACAAACGGTGTGTTTATTTCATTAAAATACTTTTTAATATTGTGTGTGGTTTTTTTTAACTCTTTCATACAATTGGATTAATAATGGATAGGTGTCATAATTGACGCCTCTCCATTATTAATCTGGCTTATTGTCACCTTACAATAGCAAGGTGGCATTAACCCTTCATTACCCCATATCCCACCGCTACACGGGAATGGGAAGAGAGTGGCCAAGTGCCAGAATAGGCGCATATTACAGATGTGCCTTTTCTGGGGTGGCTGGGGGCAGGTATTTTTAGCCAGGGGGGGGGCAATAACCGTGGACCCTCTCCAGGCTATTAATATCTGCCCTCAGTCACTGGCTTTACTACTCTGGCGGAGAAAATTGCGCAGGAGCCCACGCCAATTTTTTCCGCGATTTAACCCTTAAATTGAAGAGCTAGAGCGCTGAAATTTTGCACATACACACTACTAACATTAGTAGTGTGGAATATGCAAAAAAGGGGGATATGACATGGTTTACTGTATGTAAACCATGTCTCAAATCATGTCGGGTTTTGGCAGGAGAATGAAAAGCCGGTAATTGAATTACCGGCTTTTCTGCTATATCGCGCTGAAGTTAATATAAATATATATATATATATATGTGTGTGTCTGAATGACATATATATATATATAAAATGAAACCCGACTTTTAAAAAGAGATCGCCGACCGCCGACCCGATCCCAGAGTGGGATCGGGTCGGGTTTCACGAAACCCGACTTTGCTAAAAGTCGGCGACTTTTGAAAAGTGCCGATCTGTTTTGCTCAACCCTAATCACGAGTGCTGACATCAGTGAGGTCACCAGTGAGGCAGCACAGTGGCTCAGAGGTTAGCACTGCTGCCTTACAGCGCTGGAGTCTTGGGTTCAAATCCCACCAAGGACAACATCTCCAAGGAGTTTGTATGTTCTCCCTGTGCTTGCATGGGTTTCCTCCTGGTACTCTGGTTTCCTCCCACATTCCAAAGATATACTGATAGGGAATTTAGATTGTGAGCCCCATTGGGGACAGGACGATAATGGGGGCAAAGCTGTAAAGCGCTGAGGAATATTTTAGCGCTATACAAAAAAAAGATTATTATTATTTTTATGCTCACCTTATTGACGTTACCGCTCTGCGCTGCAGCTGAGTTCTCAGGCTCAGCTCCATCTCAGTGTGTCATGGATTCACAGCTGAGCAGTTGTATCAGGCCACTGCTCAGCCATTATGAGCCAGCAGCTGTCTGTTTAGCCAATGCTTGATATTTAATATAGGGAGGCACCTCAATTTGGGGGGTTTTCCCCTATAATAACTAGTAAAAGCTAAGCAAACAATTTTGAGCTGATATTAATAACCTGGGAACATTTAGGGCTATTGGCACATTTCACAGAATATTAACATCATCCCCCCAACCACCATCTTTCCCTCTGTTGGTTATGAACCCCAGGTTTTTTTTTTTCATTTATTTATTCAGTTATATTAGTAATGAATGAAAAAATTTTAGGGGTAACCTACTATTCCTATTAGCCAGCAAAGGGAAAGCAAACAGTTTAGGGCTGTGGCCCCTAGCTCTCTGCTTTCCCTTGGTTGGTTATCAGAAATGGGTCCATCCCTCCCTCATCCATCCATCCATCCATCTCTCATCCATCCTTCCATCCATCCATCCACATCTATACATCCCTCCCTTCCTGATCCATTCATGCATTCATCCCGCCCTCATCTTTCCATCCATCATCCATTTCACCTTTTTTTAGGCAAATGACTTAAAATAACAATGGCAAATAATGAAATACACAAAAAGAAAAAAATAGAACTATGACGCAGAGGCAGAGGTAGACGTGGCAGTGTATGTTTAAGAAGGAGAAGAGGTCTACACAATTTAAAAAAATAGCTTAAAATGACTTAGCTAACAAAAAAATGACAAAAATAAAACAAATAGAACCATGATGCAGAGGTCCAAGTGGAGGTGGACATGGTGGTGTACGTGGTATACCTGGAAGAAGAGGAAGAGGACAGCCCTTTTTTTAACAAATGATTTAAAATAATATAGAAAAAATAATAAACAAAAATTAACAACAATAAAAAAATAGAACCATGAGGCTGAGGTTCAAGTGGAGGAGGTGATGTATATAGACATGGTGGTGTATATGGAAGAGAGAATGGGGGCCAACGCTATTTTAATTTTTTTTGTATTATTTAAATTTTGAGATGCAACATATTAAACAAATGCAAAATGCAGTGTAACCATGGATGGGTATGGTAGGTATAATTGTTTAGTCAGTCAGAGGTATGGTCACGTCCCTTGTGATCCATTCCTTGTTCATTTTTAGGAATGTTAGGTTATTCACATTGTCTGTGGACAGATGCATGAGCCTGTTCTGTGACAACACAATCTACAGCCCCAAAGCCACTCTCTGACATGGCACTTGATGAAGGGCAAAGTATACAGGGCAAACTGTGGCCACGTGTCCAATTTTGACAAAAATAGTTAAATGGAGCAGACCCATCAGTTAGAACGTCGATATATGTAAAAATGTACTCTTGCAAAATATTTTGGAAACGCTGACTCCTTCTGATATGGGCAGTAGCACTTGGTGATGCTGTATGTTAACCCTGCCTTTCGAGGTTTTGGTGGTGAAAGAGCTGTGTGGGTGACTTCCTCCTCTGTCTCTGCCTTATCGTTCCACTGAGCCGCCGATGTCAGGTGGGAAGGCCAACATTAGTGACTGTACCAGCACCTGTTTGCATTTACGTAATTTTAGATTCCGCTCCGCTGAAGAAAGCAATGATGGTACTTTGATCTTGTAGCGATGATCCAGCAGGGTGGCCACTCAGTAATCTGCACTGGTGACAATACACTCAATTCTGCTGTCGTTGCTCAGGCACTGCAGCATGTACTGGCTCATGTGTGCAAGGCTACCCCGAGACAATGATAGAATGTCTTCAGTGGGAGATGTATTGTCTGTGTCCTCATTAACCCCCATTCAGGCTCCAGTGATGTCCATTAGCTGCTCTGAGAGCCACCCTGTTGTGGACAGGGCTGTTGTTTATCCTCCTCCTCATTCTCCAAAACTGTCCCCTGGCTGTACACTTGTGTTCATGACAGGCCTAATAACGTTGCAAATGTGCCACCTTCCTAATGCTCCTCTTCTTGTTCTCCCATGTAATTGCCTTTAGTGTTTTTCCAAACAGACAAACAATTGCTATGTTGATGCTGATGATGGTGACATCAACACTGGCCATATTGCTGGAACATTCAAAGTAGCGCAACACGGCACACACGTACCGCATGGAGGCCCAGTCATTGGTGGTGAAGTGTGGTTGTTCTGCAGAGCAACTCACCTGTGCATGCTGAAGCTGGAAGTCTACAAATGCCTGTTGTTGCTCACACAGCCTCTGCACCATATGCAGGGGCAGGGTGGAGTTCCACATTGTTGGTACATCGCATATGAGGTCGTGAGCAGGAAGAGAGAATTGAAGCTGCAATGCAAACAGGCAAGAATGCTATAAGCTAGCCCACACTGCCCTCACTTTCACCAGCAAATCTGAGTAATTTTTGAGGAAACCTTCCATGACCAAATTAAGAACATGCACCAGACAAGGGATGTGCATCAACCTTGCTAGGCCCAGATGGTGCTAAATCTCACAAATTCAATCCAGGCTAGAGATGCAATGACACCAATCACTCATCTGTTTACTCTGTGATCCCAGTTCACAACTTCTGTGCGGTCTTGGATCTCTCCCGAAACACAACAGTTTCAAAACTGCTTGCTGTCATTTACCCTTTTTTTATTGTGAGCGGCTTATGAGGTGGTGGAGAAAGTGGCAACCTGGTGTTAGGTGTCGAGTTCCCGCCTCTGCACAGGGGGAATCTCGAACCATCTCTGCTGCGGTTTCCCATTCTTCTCCAGCCGCAGTGGAGCCTGCAATGCGGAGACGTACTACCTGCACCTAACACACAATACAGCATCTGTTTGCACTGAGCGCCAGTGCAGCGTCGTGCGCTAATAGAGCGATTTCCTGACCCAAGTCTGGGTGGTTAGTGGCGTCCGCCAGAGCGGCACTGCATGCACTCTTGTGCATTTAATCATTGTTTCTCTTTTACTCTGACATCCCAGTAGCGGTGTCGAGTGCAAGAGGTCTAGAGGAATTCTTTCCCTGAGTCTTGGGATAGAGTTCTGTGACTCCTTGCTTGCACTCTTTGTGTGGTACTGCGGCCCTTTGATGCAACAGGGTTCGCTTCCTTCATGCCCGGTGAAGCTAACCCGTGTGTGTATCCACATTATACCACCATATAGTCCATCATTACTCAGCAGCAGGTTCCATCTCTGCACGATAGACCCCGGGCTGCGAACGCACCTTATACCATCTTACTAGTGATTTAGTGCGTTCTGCTAGCTCTAACACCTGGCCAAAGGAATATCCAGCAAACATCGGTGGTTGTAGGACATCCATTAAAATGCCTTCTGCCTCTGGCTCAGCCACCGCTACATTTATCCAGTGGACAGTTAGGAAGATGTAACATCTCTGTCCGTGCTTACTGGTCCACATATCAGTCGTTATATGGACCTTGCCACTGATGGTATAGTGCACACCTGATTTTGTTTGCCACATGTGTGTACAGGGCAGGGATGGCCCACCTGGAGAAGTACTGGGAACATCGTACTGAGGGACAGCCACTGCAATCATATTTTTCAAACTGTCTATCTCCACCAGCCAGAATGGAATTATTTTGAAGTAGAAGCTCTCTCCAGGGTTTAGCGGATGAATGTTGCCCAATTCTGGTGTGGAGAAGCTCAATTACACTATTAATGGTATCAGTGCCACATCCTCTCTTTGCGGGAAGTCAGATGGCTCTGTTGATCATGAAAAGGGAAAGAGACTGAGCCTGCAGCAGAAGAGCGAGCCGGAGAAGGTTCTGATATGTCATACTTTTTAACATGTGTGCTCCACTGCAGCTCATGCTTGAATTTCAGAAACATGATCATGCAGTTGGTGCTCAGATTTAGAAGTCTTGGTCTGGGTCTGGGCCAGCATTTAGAGCTTTGAATTGAAGTTTCTATTAAGACCTGGTGGTTAAAGGAACAGTGTATGCTTTCTTTGCTGGGAGCCCTGAAAACTCATGCAACGGATCATTTTTTTTATTTTTTTCCCAGCCAAACTCGGGTGGCACAAACATCAGTTTCATAGAAAAATGGAAGGCAAGCAAACAAGTAGTTGACTGATCAATTGACCCACACTAGAACATCTTGTAATGGCACCGCAGCAGTCAGCCATGGCCAATTCATGAGGTATCAGAGTTTGGGCCAGCATTTAAAGCTTTGAATTAAAGTTTCAATTTAGACCTGGTGGTTAAGAGAGTGGTGTAAGCCTTCTTTGCTGGGAGCCCTGACTCCTCATGCAAAAGCTCAATTAATTTTTTTTCTGAGCCACACTCAGGTGGCACACACTGTTAAAATGGCATCAATTTCCCCAGAGTAGAAATAGTATAAAGGGAAACTAACACTTTTTCCACTACAGGCAACCAACCAGATGGAGACCCAACTTGAATTCTCCACATTTCAAAAAATTATTGTCACACACTACTAGAGTGGCACACAGATGCTTCTCACAAAATTAGAATAACATCAAAAGGTTAGTTTTTTTCAGTTCTTCAATATAACATTTAAAATTCATATCTATAATATAACGCTGGGAGCGTCACTCTGTCCGAAGCCTTAATAGACTGCGCAGGCGCGACGCTCCAAGCGTTACATTATAGAAAATGCCGCCGAGAGCAGGGGGTCGGGAGCACGGGGGCGACGTCTATTATAGATGCCGCCGAGAGCAGGGGGTCGGGAGCACGGGGGCGCCGTCTATTATTAGTGCCGCCGAGAGCAGGGGGTCGGGAGCACGGGGGCGCCGTATGTCTGTCGGCACAGTAAGTTTTTACTTACGGCATTTCCAGCGCCATTGTCTTGCTCCTCCTGGTGCTGGAACACAGCAGTGTGTCTTCAAGAAAATGGCACCGGAAAGCGCGGACTGCGCAGGCGCCGATTCCGGCACCAGGAGGAGCAAGACAATGGCGCCGGAAATTCCGTAAGTAACAAATTGCTGTGGCATGAAGTGCCACAGCCTCATGGCACAGTAAGTTTTTACTTACGGCATTTCCGGCGCCATTGTCTTGCTCCTTCTGCTGCCGGAATCGGCGCCTGCGCAGTCCGCGCTTTCCGGCGCCATTTTCTTGAAGACACACTCCGGCTCCACTGCAGGTGTGTCTTCAAGAAAATGGCGCCGGAAAGCGCGGACTGCGCAGGCGCCGATTCCTGCTGCCGGAATCGGTGCCTGCGCAGTCCGCGCTTTCCGGCACCATTTTCTTGAAGACACACCTGCAGTGGAGCCGGACGATAGGTGAGTATGGTATTTTTTTTTTTTTAAATGGCAGCAGCATACGGGGGCATGCACACTGGAGCGTCTTATGGGGGGCATATAATACAATGGTGGCGCAGGATGGGAGCAGCACATGACAGAACGGGGGCAGGATGGCAGCAGCACATGACAGAACGGGGGCAGGATGGCAGCAGCACATGATAGAACGGGGGCAGGATGGCAGCAGCACATGACAGAACGGGCGCAGGATGGCAGCAGCACATGACAGAACGGGCGCAGGATGGCAGCAGCACATGACAGAACGGGCGCAGGATGGCAGCAGCACATGACAGAACGGGCGCAGGATGGCAGCAGCACATGACAGAACGGGCGCAGGATGGGAGCAGCACATGACAGAACGGGCGCAGGATGACAGCAGCACATGACAGAACGGGCGCAGGATGGGAGCAGCACATGACAGAACAGGGGAGCAGGATGGGAGCAGCACATGACAGAACGGGGGTGCAGGATGGGAGCAGCACATGACAGAATGGGAGCAGCAAATGACAGAATGGAGGCGCAGGATGGGAGCAGCACATGACAGAATGGGGATGCAGGATGGAGCAGCACATGACAGAATGGGGGCGCAGGATGGAGCAGCACATGACAGGATGGGGACACAGGATGGAGCAGCACATGACAGGATGGGGACGCAGGATGGAGCAGCACATACCAGGATGGAGACCATATACCAATATAAATGCTCGCCACCCGGGCGTAGAACGGGTTCAATAGCTAGTATTATATATCATCATTACAAACAGAGTGATCCATTTCAAGTGTTTATTTCTGTTAATGTTAATGAATATGGCTTATAGCCAATGAAAACTCAAAAGTCATAATCTCAGTAAATTAGAATAATTAACAAAAAACACATGCAAAGGCTTCATAAGTGTTTAAAAGGGTCCCTTAGTCTGTTTCAGTAGGCTACACAATCATGGGGAAGACTGCTGACTTGACAGATGTCCAGAAGGCTGTCACTGACACACTTCACAAGGAGGGTAAGCCACAAAATGTCATTGCTAAAGAAGCTGACAGTTCACAGAGTGCGGTATCCAAACATATTAATAGAATGATGAGTGGAAGGAAAAAGTGTGGTAGAAAAAGGTGCACACGCAACTGGGATAACCATAGCCTTGACAGTATTGTTAAGAAAAGGCCATTCAAAAATTTGGGGGAGATTTACAAGGAGTGGACTGCTGGGGTCATTGCTTCAAGAGCCACCACACACAGATGTATCCAGGACATGGGCTAAAATTGTTGCATTCCTTGTGGAAAGCCACTCATGACCAATAGACAGCGCCAGATGCCTCTTACCTGGGCCAAGGAAAAAAACAAACTGGACTGTTGCTCGGTGGTCCCATGGTGTTGTTTTCAGATTAAATCAAATTTGGCATTTCATTTGGAAATCAAGGTACCAGAGTCTGGAGAAAGAGTGGAGAGGCACACAATCCAAGCTGCTTGAGGTCTAGTGTGAAGTTTCCACAATCAGTGATGTTTTGGGGAGCCATGTCATCTGCTGGTGTAGGTCCACTGTGTTTTATCAAGATCAAAGTCAGCTCAGCTGTTTACCAGTAAATTTTTAGAGCACTTTATGCTTCCCTCTACCGACAAGATTTTGGAGATGGAAATTTAATTCTCCAGCATTTACTTGGCACCTGTCCACACTACCAAAAGTAAAAATACCTGGTTTAAAAATGACTGTATCGCTGTGCTTGATTAGCCAGCAAACTCGCCTGACAATAACCTCATAGAGAATCTATGTGGTATTGTCAAAAAGAAGATGAGAGACACCTGACCCAACAATGCAAATGAGCTGAAGGCTGCTATCAAAGCAACCTGGACTTCAATAAAAACTCAGCAGTGCCACAGGCTGATCGCTTCAATTCTCCGCTGCACCGATGCAGTAATTGATGCAAAAGGAGTCCCGACCAAGTATCGAGTGCATTTACTGAACATACATTTCAGTAGGCCAACATTTTATAATCATTTTTAAAGCTGGTGTAATAAAGTATTCTAATTTACTGAGATCACCACTTTTGGGTTTTCATAGGCTGTAAGCCATAATCAACAACATAAACAGAAATAAACACTTGAACTAGATCACTCTGCTTGTAATGACTCTATACAATACGTGAGTTTCACTTTTGTCTTGAAGAACTGAAATAAGTTAACTTTTGATAATATTTTAATTTTGTGAGAAGCACCTGCAAATTTCCACAGAGTGCAAACAGTATGATAGGCCTCTGACACACCTTTCACTACTAGCAACCCACCAGATGGAGACCCAATGTCACAACACAGCTGTTGGGTGACCTGGGATCAGGGGCTCCTTCACTGTCCCTAACACTTGGGGCTGCCCTAGCTGGCCCTGCTCCCCAGGATGCCCTGCTACCTAGGATTGCCTTATCTCCTGAATTAGCACTCCGTCTGTTCTCTTCCCCATCCAGTGAAGAGGGAGCACTACTGTGCACCATAGTACCCCAACCCGACAAACAAGGGTTAACAGAATACTCCAGGCATACAAAATATTCACTCACATATAACAGAGGAATGCACTGGAGTGTGAAGTTTGGGGAATAAATCAAAACAGAGAATGATAAGGAATTACCACACATACAAACCAAGCAACAGTCACTAATAACTCCTTCAACTCTCCTTCTCAAACAAACTCCTCTCCCTCATTAGCCATGCAGCAATAAAGCTAGCTCTGAAAAGGATTAGTATCAGCCCAGATTATAAAGGGAAAAGGAGTGGCTAACTGAGCACAGCTGTGAGCACAGGGATTTCCAACCGAGCAAGAGATGCTCAACTCCCAGACCTACTGCCAGCTTCTGGAAGACAACTTCTTCAAGCAGTGGTACAGGAAGAACTTGGTATCGTTCAAGAAAAACATGATTTTCATTCAGGACAATGTTACGTCACATGCCTCCAACTACTCCACAGCGTGGCTAGCCAGTAAAGGTCTCAAAGAAGAAAAAATAATGACATGGCCCCCTTGTTCACCTGATCTGAACCCCATAGAGAACCTGTGGTCTCTCATAAAATGTGAGATCTACAGGGAGGGAAAACAGTACACCTCTCGGAACAGTGTCTGGGAGGCTGTGGTGGCTGCTGCACGCAGTGTTGATTGTAAACAGATCAAGCAGCTGACAGAATCTATGGATGGAAGGCTGCTGAGTGTCATCATAAAGAAAGGTGGCTATATTGGTCACTAATTTTGGGGAGTTTTGCTTTTGCATGTCAGAAATGTTTATTTCTAAATTTTGTGCAGTTATATTGGTTTACCTGGTGAAAATAATCAAATGAGATGGGAATATATTTGTTTTTTATTAGGTTGTCCAAGAATTCTGCACAGTAATAGTTGCCTGCATAAACAGATATCCTCCTAAGATAGCCAAATCTAAAAAAAACCCTACTGCAACTTCCAAAAATATTAAGCTTTGATATTTATGAGTCTTTTGGGTTGATTGAGAACATAGTTGTTGATCAATAATAAAAATAATCCTCTAAAATACAACTTGCCTAATAATTCTGCACACAGTGTAAAGTGGCATCAATTTCTACAGAGTAGAAACACTGTAATAGGCCTCTGACACACCCTTTCACTACAGGCAACCCACCCACCAGATAGAGACCCAAGTAGGAGTCTCCTCATTTAAAAAAAGTAATGTCACACACCATGAAAGTGGCGTCAATTTCCACAGAGTAGAAACAGGATAATAAGACTTTGACACACCTTCCACTACAGGCAACCCACCAGATGTAGACCCAACTTGTAGTCTCTATATTCCAAAAATGTATTGTCACATGCTACTAAACTTTCTTCAATTTCCACAGAGTAGAAACCGTATAATAAGCCTCTGACACACCTTTCACTAAAGCCAACCCACCCATCAGATGGAGACCCAAGTTGGCGTCTCCACATTTAAAAAAAATAATGTCACACACCACTAAAGTGGCATTAATTTCCACAGAGTAGAAACAGTATATTAGGCCTCTGACACACTTTCCACAACAGGCAACCCACCAGATGGAGACCCAACTTAGAGTCTCCACATCCCAAAAAATTATTGCCACACACCACTAAAGTGGAATCAATTTGTACAGAGTAGAAACAGCAAAACAGGCCTCTGACATACCTTCCACTGAAGGCAACCCACAAGACGAAGACCTAACTTGGAGTGTCCAGATTTCAAAATTTTTTTGTAGCATTAGCAGCAGTAGCAACAGCAGGCACAGAAGTCACAACAAAGGTGTCACAGACTGCAGTAATACAAGATCAATGCATGACAGTAATAACAACACCATCGCCTAGTCTGCCCAGTCTGTGACTGGGGTGCAAAAGTCATTGGCGATCCATGACTTGTTCTTTTTTATAAAAGTTAGGAGCTCTACACTTTCAAGTGACAGCCAAATGTGCTTATCCATCAGGATACCACCAGCAGCGCTGAACACACGTTCTGAGAGAACACAGGCTGCCGGGCAACTCAAAGCCTTCAAGTCATGACAGGCAAGCTCAGGCTACTCTTCCATTTTTGAATACCAAAATGCAAAAAGGTCCAAATTCCCATTGATATTGAGCTTGGGATACTCCAGCATCATCATTTCAAGTCGTTCATAACATGACAGACTTGTACTCTGTTCTGCTGGAGCATGGAGTGGTCTAAAATAATGTGTGAAATGACTCAGAGAAATTGCTCAACTGCTGCTGCTAATGTTTTTGCATTAATGACTTGACATTGACAGAGTTGGAAGTCTAGAACTGCAAAGCACACTGTGTGCCTCGCTGCTGTCTTGAGAAAAAAACACGCTTAAGATTGTCTATAAGCCTGTTTCATTACTCCACCATGCGCATATTCCTTTCTAGGGGGAAATGCATCTGGCAATATGTAATCTTGTACGTGGATCTATCAGAGTGACAACCCAGTAGTAAACACCATTTCTAGAAATACAGCCATAATGTTGCAGAAAGTACAGCAGGAAGGCGCTCATGTGTCAGGCACTTCCATGAGGTCCAAGTCCATGGTGTGCTGGTGGAGAGATAACACTCTAGCATGCTTCATCTGAACCCTCCCACCAACCATGGACAACAAAAAAGATCATTATCCTCTTCATCTTCTGACTGTTACATGCTCATCACCTTTTCTTCTTCATCCTCCTTAATTTGTTCCTCAACTCCTACAATCCTCCTCGATCTCTCTAATCCATCCTCTCAGGGCACATGCCAATGCGATGACAGTCTGGATTTTAGAGCTATTGTTATCCCTTCCACATCCTCCTCTGCTTTCACCTCTTCCTCTGGAACCACCACCTCCTCCCACAGACTATTCAAAGTGTGTTCCAGAATGTAGATGACTGGCATAGAGATGGCATCATCAGCGCTAACCATCTTAGCAGCCATTTCCAAACCGTGCAGAAGGGTGCAGGTGTCCTTCATCTGTGCCCACTCCGCAAGCAGGATTTGCATTACGTCTGGACTACGTTGTCTCATTCTGTGCAAAATAAAATAGTGCACCAGGGCTCCAACAGTCTCTGAAAAATGTGGAGAGTTGAATTCCACCATGTCAGAACATTGCAAATCAAACGGTTAACCAGTAGGCCGAAAGACTTCTGTAGCGATGCACGTCGATGACCTGCAGGGTGCGATTGTGGGAAGTAAGCACACAGCGACTATGCTTTTTGAAATAGCACATCCAGGCCGGGATAGTGGTGGAGAAATTAGTGTACCACCTGGTTGAGGACATGAGCCATGCAAGGCACCTGTTTAAGGGACCGAGGGCTGGCTGCTGTCCTGAGTAATGGTCAAGTGCAGAGAACAGGGCAAACTGCTGGACTGTGAGTGGGGTGCAGGTGGAGGTGTTATGGTTGATTGCGAAAGAAGTGCTTCTGCTAGGTGACACAGCAACAACTGTCATGTCCACTTCCGTAACAGCTGACGGGCTCTCCCTCACCATGACTGCAGGGAGTAAACAATTGGAGTTTCTGCTGCCGAAGACCTGTGTGAGAAGTCTTGGCTGGTAATGGTAAACTGACTGAACAACCAACTAGTCTTAACTGGTGCATAACCAAAAAACAACTTACATAGCAAATAGATCAATGGCTGCACTTAATTGTACTAAAGCAAGAAAATGTGTAATACATGAAATGTGAATAGCCTAACGGCTTGTGAAATCTATGAAAAAAATACATGAGATGCTTAGCACAAAATTTGGTCAAAAAATGTGAGCCCATCCACCAACGTCAAGGTGTTGGGGGACCGAGGGCTGGCTGCTGTCCTGAGAAATGCTGGAGTGCAGAGAACTGGGCAAACTGCTGGACTGTGAGTGAGGTGCAGGTGGAGGTGTTATGGTTGATTGAGAAAGAAGTGCTTTTGCTAGGTCACACAGCAACAACTGTCATGTCCACTTCCGTAACAGCTGACTGGCTCTCCCTCACCATGACTGTAGGGAGTAAACAATTGGAGTGTCTGCAGCCGAAGACCTGTGTGAGAAGACTTGGCTGGTTACGGAAGAGGAAGAAGCAGCAGATGTGGTTGATGGGACAGCATGTGGTTAGAGACGTACACTAGTCCCCATTTTAGTGCAGTGAGATTCCCAGACTAAGGCATGTTAATCATGTATGTGCCGATTCATGCACATAGTTATCAAATTATTGTAATTTTTGCCTCTACTGGTTTTTTTTACAAATGTGGCAGATAATGTGAGTTGGGACATCCTTTGCGGTTTCAAAAAAGGTTCAGGCTAGTCAACCCTTGTTGCCATTGCAAACTACACACTCATGATCGGTGCTGGCCAAAGCCAGAGTTGGGACTGAAGATGCAGTGCTTCTCATAGTTGCATCACTTCATGTCTGTGTGGGAACCCGCAACATAATCTCCTCTTCTTTCTCCTCACCCACTTTCTCTGCTGAGCTGCTCAACTGCATACCTCTGGGTTCTCATCAAGTGGGATCTACAACCTCATCGTCATCCGCTCTATTTTCACACTCCTCACCCTGGTAGTCACCCTCCTCCTCTTCCTGTTCTGACACCACAGTACAACCATCATGCGCTTCTGGTATCTGAGCCTCAACAGGGCCACTTGCACCCTGGTTGATGATGAAGGTATGAATTCTACTCGGAACCTAGTTCGTTGGACTCCAGATTCAACATAACATAATTAGGGGCATCATTGCAGATACTTTCCTCCTCTGGATTCTGTCAATCTTTTGAGCAGATCTCTGATGTCCACGGAATAGAATGTGTGAACGGCTCGGCAGAATGACACATATGTGGTTCCCTACAGTTAGTTGGGCGTTCGGAAATTAGTGACACGGGGGGACAAGGATTATTGTAATGCCACCTCTGAAGATTGTACTATGCGTGATGTTAAGTCGGAGAAAGAGGAGGAGAGGACATTTGATGCAACACTTGCCATCCACTGGAGCACATGCTCTTTCTGAATCTTGTCTGCAAGGCATACTGCTGTGCGACTGCCAAAGAAAGGGAGTCGAGAAGCCTGTCCAGTATAACAGATATTGTCAGTGATCTTTGGATAGGATGAATCAGTGTTTGCTCAGTTGAGCTTTCATTAACATTAAAACCTAACCCACGTACACATCAAACATCAATCCTATCCCCCCTTTCATCACAACCTCACTTTTTCCCACTTATGTTGTACAGTATGTAGTCTTCCCCTCTTGTAAACTGCTGTTTCACAACCTTAGGCCCACAACTTTTGATGAGCAAATGTTGTCTCCTTATTCCTCACTGCAACACTGCTACCATTTGTATTAGCAAAAAGGGCCTCCTGGCTGAACCCCTATATTAGGCCTAATAATTTTAACCCTGCTGTTCTGTTTGCATTTGCTATACACTTGTACTGTTCCGGGGTCAATATGACCCGACCTATTAATTCTTGATTTTTAGCTACTCTAAGTGTTTTATTTGAATACTTTTTTCATTATTATACTGTATGTGAACATGGTTGATCATAAACAAATGAAAAATTTAAATTTAAACTTAATATTTTTTTTTTTTTTCATAAAAAGGTTGCACAGGCTTTTTACAATTATCTTTGATTGTTGGCATTCTGCACACAAATAACAAAGCAGCTTTACATTACTATTACTAAAAACTGTAGAAAAAAATGGGCACTCACCATCTGCTAATATTCAGTCTTTATTGTGCCACATGCCAAATGCAGAAATAGCAGGGAGAAACGTGATATAAAAAGACGACGATCGTTTCGCGCTGCTGCGCTTCTTCGGGTCTTTACTATTACTAAAACATGACATTTAACTTTTTGTAAACAATATTTATAAATCAACAAATGAAAAATCATAAAAACTTCAACCTTTTTAGAAAGAAAAAAGAAAAACTGAGCATGTTCATGCGTTTTTACACTGAACACAATAATAAGACACATGTCCTTTACACAGATATTTTGAACATCCAGCACATGTCAGATTAGTCTTATTGTCACAGGAAGATAGACAGAAGCTACATCTCTTCCTTTTTTTGCTGGTAGCTGTGCTGCTGGTAGCTGTGCTGGTGGAGGCCGTGGATGTGGAGTTTCTTTCTTTAGCATGCTGGACACTTTTTACAATGGCTGTTGCTCCTTCACTTCTGGAGGTCACTTTTCTGCTCTTAATATATGGCCTAACCAGGGATTTGCCCAATTCCTCAAGAAATAATCTTCTTTCATGCAGCTTATTCCGGTTCCAATAAGGGTCGATTTCTCTCCATAAGACAAATGCATTGTATGCAGAAACGTCCAGTATGTTATAAAATAAAATCATTGGCCACCGATTGGTTTTGCGTTTGCATGTTTATATGTTGATATTGCTTGGTCTAACGTATCAACTGCTCCCTTTATGGCATTATAATCCAAAATAATGTCAGGCTTTCTGTCTTCTCTATCACTTACGGCATTGTCATGGTGCATTGTGCTCATTAGAATTACCGTACCTAAGTTTGGAAAAGAAAAGAATAGTTGTAAAGATATGTATTCACAGCGTCAGTCAATAGACATTTTAGAAACATTTTTATACAAGTTTTGAAAAAAAAGAATACCTGTAAAGATGTGTATTCACAGCTCAGTGTTCTCTCTCACAGATACCAGTGTCTCTTTCACAGGACTTAGCTTCAGGGTGTAAAGGTTCCTTCACACTGAGCAACTTTTGAACGATAGCGATCCGTGACGTTGCAGCGTCCTGGATAGCGATTCCGTTGTGTTTGACCCGCAGCAGCGATCAGGATCCTGCTGTGACATCGCTGGTTGGAGCTAGAAGGCCAGAACTTTATTTCGTCACTGGGTCACCCGCTGTCATCGCTGGATTGGCGTGTGTGATGCCGATCCAGCGGTCATGACGTCACCACTGGGCTCTGCTTTACGGCCGGCCAGCGCTGACAGTCAGTGCGGGAAGGTGACGGCGGGGGACGTGACAGACACCGAAATGTAAGTATGTAATGTTTTTTTTTTTTTACATTTACAATGGTAACCAGGGTAAACATCGGGTTACTAAGCGCAGCCCTGCGCTTAGTAACCCAATGTTTACCCTGGTTACCCGGGGACTTCTGCATTGTTGGTCGCTGGAGAGCTGTCTGTGTGACAGCTCTCTAGCGACCACACAACGACTTACCAATGATCATGACCAGGTCGTATCGCTGGTCGTGATCGTTGGTAAATCATTTAGTGTAACGGTACTTTAAGTCAAATGACTGGTGTCCAATTTATAAGACAACAGTGTCTTCTCTCACAAGCTGAAAATGCATTTGGCTAAATAAATACTTGATTACTGATTACAGTGAAACCCCCAGTCTTTGAATGATAGACAACCAGTCTCCTCTCTCACAAACAGCAAATGGATAATACTGGATAATTACTTGTTTACTGATAATAACAGTGAAACCACCACCATTTTGAGATGAAGTACACATAAAAAGCGTAACTTTTGCATTCAGAAATAATCAGAGACCTGTAGAACAGTATAAAATGCTATCGGGTCATATTGACCAGAACAGTACAAGTGTAACAATCAGCGTGTAGCAAAATGTAAACAAAACAAAAACAAAAATAATATACAGAGCTCCACAAATGAGGAGAAGTCAAGATACCACTAGTTTCAAATCCTCATATAAAAAAATCTACAGGGTCTCAAAAATCATTTCATGTCATATTGACCCGAACAGTACAGCAGGGTTAAAGTGGAAATCTGGCCATCTGATTTGCCATTGAAACACCACAGTTTTATCACAAACGATTTGGATTAGCAAATTGGCCCTCCTTGCTGCACCCCAATATTAGGCCTAACGATTTTTAAGTGGAAATCCGGCCTTCTAATTTGTCACTGAAACACAGCTTTTTCACAAATGTTTTGGATTAGCAAACTGTGACTCCTAGCAGCACATCAGTATTAGGCCTAAAGATTTTTAAGTGGAAATCAGATCTTTTGATTTGTCACTGAAACAGTTTTATCACAAATGAACAGGATTAGCAAATTGAGCCTCCTGGCTGCACCCCTATATTAAGCCAAACAATTTTTAAGTCGACATCTGGCCTTCTGATTTGTCATTGAAACACAATTTTATCATAAAGGATTTTGATTTGCAAATTGGGCCTCCTGGCTGCACCCCAATGTTAGGCCTAATGATTTTTAAGTGGAAATCTGGCCATTTAATTTGTCACTGAAACACAGTTTTATCACAAACGGTTTGTATTAGCTAATAGGCACTCCTGGCTGCACCCCAATATTGGACTAAATGAAGAAATCTGGCCTTCCGATTTACTACTGAAACACAGTTTTATCACTAACAAATTTTTATTAACAAATTGAGCCACCTGGCTGCAATCCATTATTAGGCGTAATAATTTTTAATTGGAAATCTGACCTTCTGATTAATCATTGAAACACAGTTTTATCACAAATGATTTGGATTAGCAAATTGGGCTTCCTGACTGCACCCCAATATTAGGCCTAATGATTTTTAAGTGAAAATCTTGCCTTCTGATTTCTCACTGAATCACAGTTTTATCACCAACAATTTGGATTAGCTAATTGGGCCTTCTGAGTGCACCTCAATATTGGGCCTAACAATTTTTAAGTCGAAATCTGGCCTTCTAATTTCTCACTGAAACACAGTTTTATCACAAACTATTTGGATTAGCTAATTGGCCCTCCATGCTGCACCCCAATATTAGGCCTAGCGATTTTTTAAGTGGAAATCTGGCCTTCCGATTTCTCAATGAAGCACAGTTTTATCACAATTGGTTTGAATTTGCTAAGTGAACCTCGTGTCTGAACCCCAATATTAGGCTTAACGATTTTTAAGTAGAAATTTGGCCATCTGATTTGTCACTGAAACACAGTTTTCTCACAAATGAATTGAATTAACAAATTGAGCCACCTGGCTGCACCCCAATATTAGGCATAACAATTTTTAATTTTAAATCTGACCTTTTGATTTATCATTGAAACACAGTTTTATAACAAACGATTTGGATTAGCAAATTGGGCCTTCTGGCTACACCCCAATATTGGGCCTAATAATTTGTAAATGGAAATCTGGTCTTCTAATTTCTCACTAAAACACAGTTTTATCACAAGCAATTTGGATTAGCTAATTGCGCCTCTTGGCTGCACCCCAATACTAGGCCTAACGATTTTTAAGTGAAAATCTGGCCTTCTGATTTATCACTGAAACATTGTGATAAAACTAACTATTTGGATTAGCCATTTGCCCGTTCTGGCTGCACTCCAATATTAGTCCTAATGATTTTTAAGTGGAAATACAGCCTTCTGATTTGTCATTGAAGCACAGTTTTATCATAATTGATTTGAATTAGCAAATTGGACCTAGTGGCTGCACCCCAATATTAGACCTAGTAATATTTAATTGGAAATCTAGCCTCTTGATTTCTCACTGAAACTTATATTGATCACAAATTATTTTTATTAGCTAATTGCGCCTCCTGGCTGCACCCCAATATTAGACCTAATGATTTTTAAGTCAAAATCTGGCCTTCTGATTTCTCACTGAAACACAATTTTATCACAAAGGATTTGGATTAGCTAGTTGGGACTCCTGGTTGTACCCAAGTATTAGGCCTAAAGATTTTTAAGTGGAAATCTGGCCTTCTGATTTCTCACTGAAACACAATTTTATCACAAAGGATTTGGATTACCTTATGGGGCCTTCTGAGACTGCAGCTCAGTTTTTACACAATCTAGTTAGATCCAGGAAGATAGATTTCACACAGGACAGAATCCTATCTAGCTAACTGACAAGTTCACTTGCAGCACTATAAGGAGCATCTTCTCTGCATTGTGATACTGAGAAAATGGCTCCAGCACAAAAAAAGATGTCCGGTTTTATATGGCCAAGGGACATGTGGTTTAGGAGGCCAATCACAGAAGACCTTTGTTTAATAATGTTGTAGATGGCTTCTGCGTCCTGATTGGCTGCTTGATTGTACACACATTAAGTTATTAAAGAAAAAAAAGAAAAAAAAATTAGACTCCTCTGCTCCTCTGTCCTAGACACACCCTGTCCCCTCATCAAACACATTCCTCTGTCCTCCCTGCTCATCATACAGCACCACTATCCTAGCCAAAGAAATATCAAAAGCAGTAGTGGAAATGCAATGATTTACCGAAGTGTGACCGAATTTTGCCAACTTTAAGCAAAAATGCTTGGGAAACCGAACACAAATCCTAGTGTGCTACGTCCATGCCAAATTTGAGATTGGCCAATGTTTTCAGAACAAATTTGCTCATCTCTACTGTACACATTGTCCTAAAGTCAGCTACAGCGGTGTAACTAGAGGATCAGCTCATTGGAGAAAAACATCTGACTGGGCCCCTAACCAGGTACCCCTGAGTACAACTGTAATAGTGATGCACCCTATTTGTCGGTATAGAGGAACTTCAGCAGATGATCATACTGTTACTGGAAATATATCTCTTTAAAAAGACAAACACTGATATACCACCATATTGTGTCCATATATTGGTGATTACCAGTTCTTGCAACCATATAAAATATTACAGTACAGTTATAGATGAAGTTCTTTGTTATGAAGTTTTTATTTTTACAATCTTTCCCACCTGGCCCAGACCGACATGACGACTTCTCTGATCATATTGCCTTTCACAATGCCTTTTAGATAGAGATGAGCAAATAAATTCATGCGGAATTACATTGTACTTGAACTTTCCAAAAACCCGCATTGGTCAAAATGCAGTTTTTGTAATTTGCTTCTGTGTGGATACAGTAAAAGTGTGACTGCTGGCTGTCATTTCCTGGAGCCACAATATGCCCTCAAATTGTTAAAAAAATGAAAATTTCCATATATTCATCTCAAAGCTCACCTCTCTGACCCTTCTGCTATTTACTGCTACCATCTGGTCTTCCCCACATCTTAAAATCCCACACTACTTGCATTGGAATTTTTGTTCCTCTCATGCTGCTCTTGACTATTGGTTTTCATGGTGACCAGGAGGGCTTTGCATGAGCACATGGGAGGTTGATGGCATCATGAAATCACAACATGTGCTGTTGACTTTCCAAGTACCTGCACAGAATCCTCTTGGGTGCCATGACACATGAAAGTCTGGTGCAGCATGAGAGGATTAAAGCAAGCTGCCTGAGATAAGAAGATGAAATGAGAAGTGGATTGGTGGCAGTGAGTAGTGGAGGGGCAGGAGAGTATATCAATGAGGTGAGTATTAAGAATTTTTTTTCACTTAATAATGATTAAGCTCTCGAGCCTAGAGAGACCTCAGATCATGATAAGAAACATTAAATTTGCAGAAAATATCTTCTCCATGAATTGAATTTTCTGGGAAAAACCATGCATATATGCAAATATTAATTTTGCCTGATCTGTTCATTTTTACTTTACCACCCTAGAGTACCCACTGAGTTCTTCTAGAGGAAGACTGATGGTGCTTTTTCTGAAGTATATTTTTTTTAGGTGGTTTTTTTGGACAGGGTTTTTTTCTCTTGTATGTATAAAATAGTGAGAAGCTTCTAAGCAGAAGCCCATAAACAGTGGTCAGGTCACTTCTTTAAATCACTTGGCATCTTTACAAATGTAAAGTGATAACAGAAGCTCAAAGATAGAAAATAAGCACAGCAAGGTGAGTTTACATTGCAGTACATATGTTTATTGCTTTTTGAGTTTCTTTAGTACTTTTTCATTGACAAAGCTGACCTGAAAGAGACATTGTACGCACATACCCTTAGGATGCAAATGAAAATAAGTTTTGGTTAGTTTAGGAATACACAACATTTGAATAAATTGGAAAATAAAAAAAATTATAATTCAAGAGGAAAAACATTTACATCAAAAAGCTCCTATTAAGTGAATTTATGAGGGAACTGCGGAAAGTTATAACAATTGTACATCCCCTTCAATACATTCCATTCAGTGAATATGTAAGTGGCCTTGAATCATTTATGCCTACATGCAGGAAACTGATAAATTTTGAACAAATTTAATTGAAATCACCCCTGGAGTGAGTTTGAAGGAAGGATTAAATTTAATGGTCTCACAGAGTGCCATAGCACAAGACTGCCTGCTTCTGAGGTCTATTTTTTCCTTCAAAGAAAAGCTAAACCTTAACCAAAGCGTAAATTTCAGTTTAATCACATCTCAGAAATGGAAATCACTTTACTTTCCTATGTAATGAGACTTAAATAAGATGTTCAACTACACAAATCACAAAGTTTAGTTTCACTTAAACAGTGTGATTCATAGATATTTTATCCACATTATGTATTAGTACTTTATTAGGTACCTAAGTCTGATAATTGAGATTACTTCAGCATAAAACAAGTTTGAAATTAAAGAAAAAAAAGCAAGGTTATTAGGATTTAATCATCCCTATTGTTGCTGTCTTAATTTAAAATACAATTGGAATTAGTGTTCTAATATGTGATAAAATGTTAACTGTTTATAGAAATGAGAGGGTCCAATGGTAAAGATTTAAATGGAAACCCAACAATGGAGACAAAGGGCAATTCATGCTTGTTAGCCTCCAAGTTTATTTTCCTCTACATTAGATAGAAAATGCTGACATTTCCTATGTTCCATAGGTCACTTGTCAGCTTAGCCATGTAGCTTTGGACAGGATAGGCAGATAGTGAGCTAATGACGGATATATTGCACTGAATAAGGCACAGTAAAGTTGAAGTCCCAACATTACGCTGTGCACATAAACAAGGCAGCTAAAGTGATTGCGGCCCCTGCCCTTCCATATTAGACATATACAATACACATTGCTTACATATTAAACACATACAGCAGACATGGCACACATATCAGACAAATACAGTACACACAGGGTGTACACATTTGACACACACTGTACACACCATTCACATACTAGACATATAGAGTAGACACAGTGCTTACATGTTAGACACATGCAGCACATACCACTCACATGTTGGACATTTACAGTACACACTGCTAACATATTAACCCCTTCCCGACCTTTGACGCCACGTAGGCGTCATGAAAGTCGGTGCCAATCCGACCCATGACGCCTATGCGGCGTCATGGAAAGATCGCGTCCCTGCAGACCGGGTGAAAGGGTTAACTCCCATTTCACCCGATCTGCAGGGACAGGGGGAGTGGTAGTTTAGCCCAGGGGGGGTGGCTTCACCCCCTCGTGGCTACGATCGCTCTGATTGGCTGTTGAAAGTGAAACTGCCAATCAGAGCGATTTGTAATATTTCACCCATTATAACGGGTGAAATATTACAATCCAGCCATGGCCGATGCTGCAATATCATCGGCCATGGCTGGAAATACTAGTGTGCCCCCACCCCACCCCTCCGATCGCCCCCCCACCCCCCCGATCTGGCCGGTACACTGCTCCGGCTCCCCTCCGTCCAGTGCTCCGCTCCCCCCCGTGCTCGTGTCCGCTCCCCCCGTGCTCCAATCACCCCCCCGTGCTCCAATCACCCCCCCTGCACTCTGATCCACCCCCCCCCCCGTGCTCCGTTCCACCCCCGTGCTCCATTCCAGCCCCCCCGTGCTCCGTTCCACGCCCCCCACGCTCCGTTCCACCCCTCCCGTGCTCCGATTCCCCCCCCCGTGCTCCGATCCCCCTTCGTGGTCCCCCCCCACCCTATCATACTTACCGATCCAGCCGTGGTCCCGTCCGTCTTCTCCCGGGCGCCGCCATCTTCCAAAATGGCGGGCGCATGCGCAGTGCGCCCGCCGAATCTGCCGGCCGGCAGATTCGTTCCAAAGTGCATTTTGATCACTGAGATATAATCTATCTCAGTGATCAAAATAAAAAAAATAATAAATGACCCCCCCCCTTTGTCACCCCCATAGGTAGGGACAATAAAAAAATAAAGAAATTTTTTTTTTTCCACTAATGTTAGAATAGGGTTAGGGTTAGGGTTAGGGTTAGGGTTAGGGGTAGGGTTAGGGTTAGGGTTAGGGGTAGGGTTAGGGCTAGGGGTAGGGTTAGGGGTAGGGGTAGGGTTAGGGGTAGGGTTAGGGCTAGGGTTAGGGTTAGGGTTAGGAATGTGCACACGTATTCTGGTCCTCTGCGGATTTTTCCGCTGCGGATTTGATAAATCCGCAGTGCTAAACCGCTGCGGATTTATGGCGGATTTACCGCGTTTTTTTCTGCGCATTTCACTGCGGTTTTACAATTGCGATTTTCTATTGGAGCAGTTGTAAAACCGCTGCGGAATCCGCACAAAGAAGTGACATGCTGCGGAATGTAAACCGCTGCGTTTCCGTGCAGTTTTTCCGCAGCATGTGTACAGCGATTTTTGTTTCCCATAGGTTTACATTGAACTGTACACTCATGGGAAACTGCTGCGGATCCGCAGCGTTTTCCGCAGCGTGTGCACATATCTTTAGAATTAGGCTATGTGCACACGGTGCTGATTTGGCTGCGGATTCGCAGCAGTGTTCCATCAGGTTTACAGTACCATGTAAACATATGAAAAACCAAATCCGCTGTGCCCATGGTGCGGAAAATACCGCGCGGGAACGCTGCGTTGTATTTTCCGCAGCATGTCAATTCTTTGTGCGGATTCCGCGGCGTTTTACACCTGTTCCTCAATAGGAATCCGCAGGTGAAATCCGCACAAAAAACACTGGAAATCCGCGGAAAATCCGCAGGTAAAACACAGTGCCTTTTACCCGCAGATTTTTCAAAAATGGTGCGGAAATATCTCACACGAATCCGCAACGTGGGCACATAGCCTTAGGGTTAGGGTTAGGGTTGGAATTAGGGTTGTGGTTAGGGTTAGGGGTGTGTTGGGGTTAGTGTTGTGGTTAGGGGTGTGTTGGGGTTAGGGTTGTGGTTAGGGTTATGGCTACAGTTGGGATTAGGGTTAGGGGTGTGTTGGGGTTAGTGTTGGAGTTAGAATTGAGGGGTTACCACTGTTTAGGCACATCAGGGGTCTCCAAACGCAACATGGCGCCACCATTGATTCCAGCCAATCTCGTATTCAAAAAGTCAAATGGTGCTCCCTCACTTCCGAGCCCTGACGTGTGCCCAAACAGTGGTTTACCCCCACATATGGGGTACCAGCATACTCAGGACAAACTGCGCAACAATTACTGGGGTCCAATTTCTCCTGTTACCCTTGTGAATCTAAAAAAATGCTTGCTAAAACATAATTTTTGAGGAAAGAAAAATGATTTTTTATTTTCACGGCTCTGCGTTGTAAACGTCTGTGAAGCACTTGGGGGTTCAAAGTGCTCACCACACATCTAGATAAGTTCCTTTCAGGGTCTAGTTTCCAAAATGGGGTCACTTGTGGGGGGTTTCTACTGTTTAGGCACATCAGGGGCTCTGCAAACGCAACGTGACGCCCGCAGAGCATTCCATCAAAGTCTGCATTTCAAAACGTCACTACTTCAATTCCAAGCCCCGGCATGTGCCCAAACAGTAGTTTACCCCCACATATGGGGTATCACCGTACTCAGGAGAAACTGGACAACAAATATTGGGGTCAAATTTCTCCTGTTACCCTTGGGAAAATTAAAAAATTCTGGGCTAAATAATTATTTTTGAGGAAAGAAAACGTATTTATTATTTTCACGGCTCTGCATTATAAACTTCTATGAAGCGCTTGGGGGTTCAAAGTGCTCACCACACATCTAGATAAGTTCCTTTGGGGGTCTAGTTTCCAAAATGGGGTCACTTGTGGGGGGTTTCTACTGTTAAGCCACATCAGGGGCTTTGCAAACGCAACGTGACGCCCACAGAGCATTCCATCAAAGTCTGCATTTCAAAACGTCACTACTTCACTTCCGAGCCCCGGCATGTGCCCAAACAGTGATTTACCCCCACATATGGGGTATCACCGTACTCAGGAGAAACTGGACAACAAATATTGGGGTCAAATTTCTCCTGTTACCCTTGGGAAAATTAAAAAATTCTGGGCTAAATAATTATTTTTGAGGAAAGAAAACGTATTTATTATTTTCACGGCTCTGCATTATAAACTTCTATGAAGCACTTGGGGGTTCAAAGTGCTCACCACACATCTAGATAAGTTCCTTTGGGGGTCTAGTTTCCAAAATGGGGTCACTTGTGGGGGGTTTCTACTGTTAAGCCACATCAGGGGCTTTGCAAACGCAACGTGACGCCCACAGAGCATTCCATCAAAGTCTGCATTTCAAAACGTCACTACTTCACTTCCGAGCCCCGGCATGTGCCCAAACAGTGATTTACCCCCACATATGGGGTATCAGCGTACTCAGGAGAAACTGGACAACAACTTTTGGGGTCAAATTTCTCCTGTTACCCTTGGGAAAATAAAAAATTGCAGGCTAAAAGATCATTTTTGAGAAAATAATTTTTTTTTTTATTTTCATGGCTCTGCGTTATAAACTTCTGTGAAGCACTTGGGGGTTCAAAGTCCTCACCACACATCTAGATTAGTTCCTTTGGGGGTCTAGTTTCTAAAATGGTGTCATTTCTGGGGGATCTCCAATGTTTAGGCACACAGGGGCTCTCCAAACGTGACATGGTGTCCGCTAATGATTGGAGCTAATTTTCCATTTAAAAAGCCAAATGGCGTGCCATCCCTTCCGAGCCCTGCCGTGCGCCCAAACAGTGGTTTACCCCCACATATGGGGTATCAGCGTACTCAGGACAAACTGGACAACAATATTTGGGGTCCAATTTCTCCTATTATCCTTGGCAAAATAGGAAATTCCAGGCTAAAAAATCATTTTTGAGGAAAGAAAAATTATTTTTTATTTTCATGGCTCTGCGTTATAAACTTCTGTGAAGCACCTGGGGGTTTAAAGTGCTCAATATGCATCTAGATAAGTTCCCTGGGGGGTCTAGTTTCCAAAATGGGGTCACTTGTGCGGGAGCTCCAATGTTTAGGCACACAGGGGCTCTCCAAACGCGACATGGTGTCCGCTAACAATTGGAGCTAATTTTCCATTCAAAAAGTCAAATGGCGCGCCTTCTCTTCCGAGCCCTGCCGAGTGCCCAAACAGTGGTTTACCCCCACATATGAGGTATCGGCGTACTCGGGAGAAATTGCCCAACAAATTTTATGATCCATTTTATCCTACTGCCCATGTGAAAATGAAAAAATTGAGGCGAAAAGAATTTTTTTGTGAAAAAAAATTACTTTTTCATTTTTACAGATCAATTTGTGAAGCACCTGAGGGTTTAAAGTGCTCACTAGGCATCTAAATTAGTTCCTTGGGGGGTCTAGTTTCCAAAATGGGGTCACTTGTGGGGGAGCTCCAATGTTTAGGCACACAGGAGCTATCCAAACGCGACATGGTGTCCGCTAACGATGGAAATAATTTTTCATTCAAAAAGTCAAATGGCGCTCCTTCCCTTCCGAGCCTTACCATGTGCCCAAACAGTGGTTTACCTCCACATGTGAGGTATTGGTGTACTCAGGAGAAATTGCCCAACACATTTTAGGATCCATTTTATCCTGTTGCCCATGTGAAAATGAAAAAATTGAGGCTAAAAGAATTTTTTTGTGAAAAAAAAGTACTTTTTCATTTTTACGGATCAATTTGTGAAGCACCTGGGGGTTCAAAGTGCTCACTATGCATCTAGATAAGTTCCTTGGGGCGTCTAGTTTCCAAAATGGGGTCACTTGTGGGGGAGCTCCAATTTTTAGGCACACGGGGGCTCTCCAAACGTGACATGGTGTCCGCTAAAGAGTGGAGCCAATTTTTGATTCAAAAAGTCAAATGGCGCTCCTTCCCTTCCAAGCCCTGCCGTGCGCCAAAACAGTGGTTTACCCCCACATATGAGGTATCAGCGTACTCAGGACAAATTGGACAACAACTTTCGTGGTTCAGTTTCTCCTTTTACCATTGGGAAATTAAAAAAATTGTTGCTAAAAGATAATTTTTGTGACTAAAAAGTTAAATGTTCATTTTTTCCTTCCATGTTGCTTCTGCTGCTGTGAAGCACCTGAAGGGTTAATAAACTTCTTGAATGTGGTTTTGAGTACCTTGAGGGGTGCAGTTTTTAGAATGGTGTCACTTTTGGGTATTTTCAGCCAAATAGACCCCTCAAACTGACTTCAAATGTGAGGTGGTCCCTAAAAAAAATGGTTTTGTAAATTTCGTTGTAAAAATGACAAATCGCTGGTCGAATTTTAACCCTTATAACTTCCTAACAAAAAAAAATTTTGTTTCCAAAATTGTGCTGATGTAAAGTAAACATGTGGGAAATGTTATTTATTAACTATTTTGTGTCACATAACTCTCTGGTTTAACAGAATAAAAATTCAAAATGTGAAAATTGCGAAATTTTCAAAATTTTCGCCAAATTTCCGTGTTTATCACAAATAAATGCAGAATTTATTGACCTAAATTTACCACTAACATGAAGCCCAATATGTCACGAAAAAACAATCTCAGAACCGCTAGGATCCGTTGAAGCGTTCCTGAGTTATTACCTCATAAAGGGACACTGGTCAGAATTGCAAAAAACGGCAAGGTCTTTAAGGTCAAAATAGGCTGGGTCTTGAAGGGGTTAAACACATGTAGCAGACAGTTCACATTTGACACATGCTGCTCATAAAGCAGTATGTTTTTCAAGACTACATCAAGCATCCCAGTAAAGAATACATGCTGAAATCAGCGTTTCTCTCTCCACATTATGCTACTTTCAGATTGGGTTGTAAAAACCTGCTGACAGAATCCCTATGAACGATCTGTGGAGCACCAATTAGGGTGGTTCCACACTTGCGTTTTTGTCTGCAGCGTTTTTTGCAAAAAAAAAGGCATGCATTTTTTTCCCTATATTTAACATTGAAAACGCATGCGTTTTTTGGTGTACGCGTTTGCATGCATTTTTGAACGCATGCATTTTTTTACTGCATGCGTTCATTTTCAGAAATGCAACTTGTAGTATTTTTGAGAGGCGTTTTTTGGACCAAAAAAAACGCATGCGTTTTCATGCGTTTTTTTGGGTCAAAAAATACATTGGAGTCAATGGGGACGCATGCGTTTTTTTGTGCATGCGTTTTTTTGCGTTAAAAACGCATGCGTTTTTCTATTAAAAAAACAGAAAACACACTGATATGCCACCCCCCAACATAAAGGTGATAAAGGGATCCTAACCCTAACCCTACCCCTAACCCTAACCCTACCCCTAACCCTAACCCTACCCCTAACCCTAAACCCTAAGGGATCCTAACCCTAACCCTACCCCTAACCCTACCCCTAACCCTAACCCTAACCCTAACCCTAAGGGATCCTAACCATAACCCTACCCCTAACCCTACCCCTAACCCTACCCCTAACCCTAATCCCTTTACGGTTAGGGTTAGGGTTAGGGGTAGGGTTAGGGGTAGGGTTAGGGTTAGGATCCCTTAGGGTAAGAGGTAGGGTTAGGGTTAGGGATAGGGTTAGGATCCCTTAGGGTTAGGGTTAGGGGTAGGGTTAGGGGTAGGGTTAGGGTTAGTATCCCTTAGGGTTAGAGGTAGGGTTAGCGGTAGGGTTAGGGTTAGGATCCCTTTAGGGTTAGGGTTAGGGTTATGATCCCTACCCCTAACCCTACCCCTAACCCTAACCCTAACTATTTCTGTTTATAGTGGGTTTTTTACTTTATTTTGATGATTGGCAGCTGTCACACATTTCTCAGTATGCGTTTAAAAAATGCAAACGCATGAAAAACGCATGTAAACGTGTCAAAACGCCGCGTTTTTTTCACCACATGCAAAAACGCATGCGTCAAAAAAACGCAGCGTTTGCACGTGTTTACATGTGTTTTTTCACCATGCGTTTTTTTGCGTTTTTTACCGCAAAAACGCACCCAAAAAAACGCAAATGTGGAACCAGCCTTACATGTACAATTGGAGACCACATGTACAATCAGATATAAAGGATATAGAATGTAAAAATAAAAATTAGCAAGTTTTAAAATAAGTATCAATATGGAAATCTAAGAAAACAGTAACTTTATGTAAAATTAGAACTTAGAACACAACTTACATGGAGAAATATCCAGAGTGCTTAGTGGTTGAGCAGCTTATATCAATATGCTGTATTTCAAAGTGGGAGATTCACTTTCTCCATGAATTGTAACCTATTGGTTGTATTGTTATCCTTATGCTGTTGGAAGAGGTGTAATGAAGCCAAGGATACATTATTACTTTGGTGCCTGTGTGCAATTACTAGAGATGAACAAATGTATTCAAGTGGAATTGAATTGTAATCAAATATTACAAAAAACACATTTGCCAATTTTTTGCAATTTGCTTTTGTGAGGATTCACCATAATGATGGCTGGTGGATACCTTTATTCTGAAACGCAAAGGGCCAACAAAATGTAAAAAAAAAAAATACTTATACTCACATAACTGCTTATTTGTGCAGCTCCTTCACTCAGTTTTACCCAACTGATCATCATTGCACCTTCAGGTCACCACCGCTAACATTGTACCACCAGAATGTACATCATGATGCCTTGGTGCTGTGACCGGATATGCACTTGCACTCTGCCATCCTGGGCCTCATCAGAGCTGGGAGTCCTAGAATAAGAAAGTATGGGGATTCAGCGCTCCCAACGATGATCAGAAGATGACAGATGATGGTGAGGAGTGGATGGGCAGAAGTGGTGAGCGGTGAGGTGAGTACAAGTATATTTTTTAATTTTTACATCTTTTGCGTACTGAAAGACCTTATTGCTGCTTTCCTTGTACTACTGTCTTAGCTTTAATTGGAAAATGTGGCACAATTGTGTTTTATATTGCAGCATTTCTCTAAAAAATTCCATTAAAAGTGATTAAAACAACATGTTTATTACACCAAAATTGTATCAATGAAAACATTGGCCCGCAACAATGAAAAATAAACCCCTTACACTGCTCCAATTACAGAGATTTTTTAGAAAGTCATGCATCTCAGAAAACAGAAGCTAACTTTGCTTTAGCAAGGTTCTGATTTTTTTAACAGCTAAAACAATAAAAAATATGTTTGGTATCACTGAAATCAAATTAATTTTGACCACATAGAGAACTGAGTAAAAACAAAAATAATGTCAGAATTACATTTTTTTCACCATTTCATTGCATTTGGATTTTTTCCCACGTTTTCCAGTTCATTGTATGGTAAAATTAAAGTAGTCAATCAAAATTTCAACTTGTCCAACATAAAAATCATATAAGCATATAACTATGTAAATGCAAAAAGAAAAAAAAGCTATAGATCTTGGAAAAAGGGGTGGAAAAAATGAAAGCCCCCAAAAATGAATATGACCTGGTTCTTAAAGCATCAAACCATGTTATCTCAGGTACGCAACAATGTTTCAGAGTAAACCATAATTCTTTGTAACAAACAAGCCTACCTTTGTTTCATGCTGCCTGATAGGTTTGCATAAATTTACATAATATGTCCTACCTTGTTAAAGCCCACCAGCAGCATCAACTAGTTAGGATGGTTCTCTTTTTTTTTACTCTTTGTTTGTGGTGCTCTTCAATATAGCTACGATGTAATATAGCTAGAGGAAAATATGTGTCTGAGATAACTTTAAACAATAGTAAAAGAGAAAAATAGTCAAAATTTGCATTTGCCAAAAATTAATAGCGATAGATAGATAGATAGATATGCAGCTGCACTTTGATTAATGATCTGGTTTTCATAGAGATGTGCCCCAAGTGTTACTCACTAAGCTTTCTTGGCTCTTGTTCATGAACACCTGACAGATGTCGGCTACCTACCCTGTCACCTTCAAGTAATCCTTCATGTTTAGTATCAAAGAATACCTACAGTAATTAAAAGAAAAACACCTTAGGGGAATTTATAGGAAATACAGTAATTCCTTTTCATATAAAGTCTGATTAATCCACCATCACATTAAATAGGCTATAATTCAAAGAAGAAGTGACAAACCTCAACTTTGTTTCAGATCAAATTATTTACTTGAAAGAATACAATTAATCCTTTAATTATAGTGTGAAACATATAGTTTCCTTTTTATCGCCATAAATAGAATTGCAAGCAGTTAAAAATTAATCTTAAGATGAACAAGAAAGTTATTTATTATGTCATTAATGTATTAGATAGACACATATTTTACTCTTGTTTAAAATTTGACCTCTTTGTTCAAGACAATCCTTCAAATGAGAAATAAATATATACATGTTTGAGGTTGAGTTCCCGCTTCTGCACAGGGGGAATCTCGGGCCGCTTCTGCTGCAGTCTCCCATTCTTCTCCTGCCGCTGGTAAACCTGCTCAGCAGAGACGTCGGTCCTTGCGTCTGGCTCAGTCTCACTCCATGCTTCTTCTTCTCAAAGACCTTCACACCAGCAAAGAGAAATTACTCCATCAGGGATAGGGAGTTGCTAGCAATGAAGTTGGCCTTTTCGGAGTGGAGACATCTTTTGGAGGGTACTCGGTTTCCATTCCAAGTCTTCACAGACCACAAAAATTTGGTCTATTTGCGTACAGCCCAGCGGCTGAATTCTCGTCAGGCCAGATGGTCCTTGTTTTTCTCCCGGTTCCACTTCACTCTACATTATCTCGCCGGGGAGAAGAACATTCGTGCTGACGCTCTCTCTCGCTCCCTTGTGTCAACTGAGGAGGAGGAGGAGGAGCCTCGGCTTCTTGTCCCTTCGGAGAGTCTGAGAACCGTAGCTCCGCTTTCGCTTGAGTCTGTGCCTCCGGGCAAGACTTTTGTTCCCATCAATTTGCGACCGGAGGTTCTCTCTTGGGCTCATTCGTCCAGAGTGGGTGGACACTTTGGGGCAAAGAGGACATCTGAGTTGCTGGCGAGAATGTACTGGTGGCCACATATGGTTCGTGACGTCGGAGACTATGTTCGGGCATGTGTCTCTTGTGCCAAAAATAAGTCTCTCTGTCAACGGCCAGCTGGTTTGTTATACCCTCTGCCAGTGGCAGACAGGCCCTGGGAGATGGTCGGGATGGACTTTGTGGTGGGTTTGCCCAAGTCTCGTGGCTGTGCCATCATTTGGGTAATCACCGACCATTTTTCTAAAATGGTGCATTTGGTGCCGCTTCCTCGGCTACCTTCTGCACGGGCCTTGGCAGCGTTGTTTATTAAACACATCTTCCGCCTTCACGGTATGCCAGACAAAATTGTCAGTGATCGGGGTCCCCAGATTGCGTCTTGGTTCTGGAGAGAGCTTTGTCATCTTCTCAGTATTGAGTTAAATCTCTCTTCGGCATATCATCCCGAGACGAATGGGTTGGTGGAGAGAGCCAACCAGACCTTGGTCACATATCTGCGACATTTTGTCTCTGCTAGGCAAGATGACTGGGCATCTTTGCTACCATGGGCGGAGTTTGCTCTGAACAATGCTGTAGCTGACTCCACTGGAAAGACCCCATTCCTCCTTAACTATGGTCAGCATCCGCGGGTACCTGTGCCCATGCCCGTGTCTTCCGCCGATTCCAGGGTGGCAGACTGGGCTGTGGAGGCACGGGAGATTTGGGATCGCACTCAGGATGCCATTCGGGCTTCCAAGGAGAGAATGAGGTCCTCCGCTGACGCACATCGGCGCCCCGCTCCAACCTTTGCTCCTGGCGACTTAGTGTGGCTCTCCGCCCGTAACATCAGGCTGCGAGTTGAGTCTACTAAGTTTGCACCTCGCTACTTGGGTCCTTTTAAGGTCCTCGAACAGGTTAATCCTGTGGTTTACCGTCTAGCCCTTCCTCCACGCCTAGGTATCACCGACACCTTTCATGTGTCCCTCCTTAAGCCCGTGTACATGTCACGGTTTTCTGAGTCATCTACTGGGACGTTGGGTTCGTCTACGGACGATAACGAGGTGAACGCTATTTTGGGGTACAAGGTGGTTCGTGGCAAAAAATTTTATTTGGTGGACTGGAGGGGTTATGGTCCTGAGGATAGATCCTGGGAGCCTACTGAGCACATTCGGGCTCCGCAGCTCATTGCTGCCTTCGAGCGTAGCGAGGCCCAAAGGGGGGGGTGATGTTAGGGGTCGAGTTCCCGCTTCTGCACAGGGGGAATCTCGGGCCACTTCTGCTGCGGTCTCCCATTCTTCTCCTGCCACAGGTAAACCTGCTCAGCAGAGACGTCGGTCCTTGCGTCTGGCTCACTCTCACTCTGTGCTTAGACTTGCTGTTGCTTCTCCAGCTTTTGCCATTAAAGCCAGTGCTGGGCAGCAGCGAGCGGACGCTTTTGGGACTAAGTCCTCCTTTTTCCCTTCTGAGCATGCCCAGGGTGAGATCTCCCATTGGAGATCAAGGGTCACATGCTCAGATGCTGCAGTGGTTCCCATTGGTCGTCCTGGCAGGTCCTGAAAGGGCTAACTTCTGTGGCAGCTGCCCATTGGTCCTTTATTGGAAGGTCCTGAAAGTACTACAGCTATATAAGCTTCGCATGACCGCACGGCCATGTGCTAGTGTACAATTGTATACGTGTGTTTGTTGTGAGTGCAAGTCGTTCATTAAATACCCCTACCCTATTGTATGACTGTTCGCGTATGGTGTATGGCTGCTATCTAGCGCCCGACTAAGCACTCAACGTGTCACACACGTATCAGCGTCTATTGCTGTGACCGCCAGTGCGGCGCCACACGCCAGTAGTGCGCTTCCTGACCCACTTCTGGGTGCTTAGTGGTGTCTGCCAGCACGGCACAGTTCGCACTTCGGTGCTCTAATTATAATAGTTACCTAACACACCCAGTTGCGGTGTTGTGTCAGCAAGTGGTCTAATCGGACTTCAATCCTGAGTCTTGGGGTTGTGTTCGCTGACTCCTTGCTTGCACTCTTTATTGCGGTATTGCGGACCTGTGGCTTTACCGGGTTCGCTTCCACCGCCATATTACGCTGCCATTTACTAGCAGCAGGTTTTCTCCTGCACGGTGGACCCCGGACTGCGAACGCATCTATTACATCTTTCTTGGTGCGTTCCGCCAGTCCTAAAAGAACACTAGCGCCAGGGTCTGGCTAGTAAATGGCAGACGATCAGCGTTTACAGCGGTACATCCAGCAGCTGGAGGGAAGGTTGGCGGCTCTAGAGCGTTCAACCTCAGCTGTGGATGTCACTGCTGTCTCTGTTCAGGCTGCAAGTGTAGCCGCAGCCAGTTTGTCCGCTGCCACCTCTGCCCCGACTTTATCCCGTCTCCCGCTTCCTGACAAGTTTGCTGGTGACAGTAAACAATGTCGCGGATTCGTAAGCCAGTGCTCCATACACCTCGAGCTCCTGGCGGCGCATTTCCCTACGGAACAGGCGAAAGTGGGATTTATTTTGTCTCTCTTGTCGGGCAGGGCGTTGGAGTGGGCAACGCCACTTTGGGAGCGTGATGACCGTGTGGTACAGAGTGCTCCGCTCTTTCTGGACGCTCTGAAGCAGGTCTTTTTGGGAACCCGTATTACACACGATACCGCGCTCCAGTTATTGACAATTACTCAGGGCTCGTCCGTGGTCAGCCAGTTTGCCATCCAGTTCCGGACTCTAGCATCGGAGTTAGAGTGGTCGGATAAAGTTCTAATTCCGGTGTTCTGGAGGGGGCTGGCAGACCACGTGAAGGACGCCTTAGCCACCAGGGAGATACCCGCCACACTAAAGGAGCTTATTTCTCTATCTACCCACATCGACCTCCGTTTTCACGAACGAAGGTTAGAGCAGACCCAGTGTAGGCAGAGGTTTAGACTGGCTCCCACCTTCGCCAGACCTCTTGAATCTTCCATTTTGGCGTCCGACTCCCATGAGGCCATGGAGGTTTCTCGAGCGGGACCTAAGTCTCAGGCCGCTCGAGTACCCATGGTTTGTAAAAATTGTCACCAACGAGGACATTACACTAATAAATGTACGGCGGTCGGGAAAACGATCGCGTCTAGTAACCTTAGGGGGAGGTTCACTAGACACAGCGGCTTTTTCCTCCAAACTGTCCTGACGAAGGAGTTGTTTCTCCGAAACGCGCGTCGGGTGACGTGCCGACTGTGACCGGGTTGCACCGTGGGTGATCCATAAGAGGTAATTTACTTCTGTGCAATATATACTGCTAGTGATTTTGGTTTGGATTGGCCGTGTGGGATCCTTTGCCTCTTATGGCAGCAGTGTGAGCATGGTGCACTCTACACCAGTGCACTTATATTTTGGCTGACTATGTGCGGCTTGTTGGTGGTTGTACTGATGTATAGGCAGTGGCCTTTCATTTGTAACCCAGTGGGGTATATATATATATATATATATATATAGTAGTATGGTCACCTTTTTGTGAGGTACCCTGGACACTAGCTATATTCTGCCCACCTGCCTTAATAGTACTTTCATCCGGTTGCTTTATCCCCCTATACATACATCGTTTACCTGGGGACCTGGGTCACACAGTCTGCATGTTTTTTTGCATGGTGACAGCTTGGTGTGGGGTTTCACACCATATGTCCATTTTTGTCTCATCATTGTTCGATTGCTTGTTTGCATATTTTTTTACTGTATGTTGTCAATAAAGAGTATTTTTATAGTTATTAACCAGGTTTGGTCGTTCTTTGTGATTCTCACATCCCCAGTTTGTGTCAGCAAGTAGTCTAATCGGACTTCAATCCTGAGTCTTGGGGTTGTGTTCGCTGACTCCTTGCTTGCACTCTTTAGTGCGGTATTGCGGACCTGTGGCTTTACCGGGTTCGCTTCCACCGCCATATTACGCTGCCATTTATTGCAGGTGGACCCCGGACTGCGAACGCATCTATTACATCTTTCTTGGTGCGTTCCGCCAGTCCTAACAATACATTTATAATAAACTATTATTTTTTTGCATAAACTTAGCAAGATAGATTTAATCAAATATTTTTCCTAAATTATTAAGATGAATATAGATTCAGGGAGTTGTTTTAGTAACAGTCATGAAAGAGAAATACTAAATGTTAAATTAAAAAAAGCAACAACTGCAGATGCCACTGCCGTTTTTATATTTGGTAACCTTTTTAACAGTAGCTTTATTTTCTACTTGCATTCTTCTTCCCATTCATTCCGAGATCACTTCAATGGTTAGCTAAGGCTACGTTCAGACTAGCGTTGTGCGCCGCTGCGTCGGCGACGCAACGCACAACGCACGCAAAAACGCGGCAAAACGCACGCAAAAACGCGGCAAAACGCACGCAAAAACGCTGCGTTTTGCGACGCGTGCGTCGTTTTTTGCCGAAAATCGGACGCAAGAAAAATGCAACTTGTTGCGTTTTCTTGGTCCGATGCTTGCGGCAAAAAAGACGCATTTGTCGCAAAACGCAACAAACAAAAACGCATGCGTCCCCCATGTTAAACATAGGGGCACATGACGCGTGCGTCGTCACTGCGTCGCCCGACGCTAACCCGACGCACACTAGCACAACACCAGTCTGAACGTAGCCTTAGAGACTCCTGCCTAACAACATTTTGGCTATGAAAAGGTCATGATTGCCACAGTTTTCCAGCAACCTATGGCTCATTGACTGCAAGTGATAATGAAGTGGATATAAACAAGCTCAAAAATCTAAATTAGTCAGGAGCGTAGAGGAGAAGCAGAGTTAAGAGTAAGTAGCAGCGCCATCCTCTGTCTCATACTGTCCTGTAGAGTGTAAACTCTTTTGATCAATGTTGTTCTCTCTTTCTCTCTTCTCCCCACATGTATTTTTTGAGTAATTACAAGTTTTCAAGCATTTGTGTGAATCAATTTTTTTTTTGGGGGGGGAAAATCAGTTGGGTGGGCAAAGTCAAATTTCAAAAGATTATCTCTAGTGAGGAACATTATTAAAGAAAGGGACCAGGATAAAGGATATTATTACAGGTGAGAACCAGGATGATGAACATTGATACAGGTTGAAGGCCATGTTAGGGGTCATTATTACAGGATTGGAGCCAGGACAGAGACATTAATTCCAGATGTAGGACATTTTACAGGATGTGGGTAACTGATGAGGACATTATTACAGGTTAGGGCCTGCCAGAGTATATTATTCCAGGATGGGGGTCAGAATGATTGACAATATTACAGGATAGATTACATTATTACAGGATATGGTCCAGGAGACACTATTGCAAGATGAGTTTTAAGATGAGGCATGTTACTACAGGCTGGGGCCAAGACATACGGCAATATTACAGGATGGGGGCTAAGATAGGAGACATTATTACAGGATGGTGCCAAGATGGAGGACATAGCTAAAGGAAGGTGCCAGGACGTGGGACATTATTGCAGGATGGGATCAGGAGAAAGGACATTATTACAGGATAAGGACCAGAAAGGGGGACAATTTTACTGGATAGGGGACGTTATTACAGGATAGGGGCTGAGATGCGGGCATTATTGCAGAATGAGGTTTAAGACAGCACCCATTATTATAGGATGGGATCACGACAGAGGAGATTATTACAGGATGGTGGCCAGAAGGGGGATAATATTACAGCTTAGGGGACATTATTACAATATACAGTATTTGCCAGATATTTGCCAGGATGAGGGTATTATTGCAGGATGGGGTTTAGGACAGGGTATACAGTATACAGGAAAGTGTTCATACCCCTTTACATTTTTCACTTTTTGTTTCATTGCAGCCATTTGGTAAAGTCAAAAAAGTTCATTTTTTTCTCATTAACGTATACTCTGCACCCCATCTTGACTGAAAAAAACAGAAATGTAGAAATTTTTGCAA
This sequence comes from Ranitomeya imitator, assembly GCF_032444005.1. Lineage (NCBI taxonomy): Eukaryota > Metazoa > Chordata > Amphibia > Anura > Dendrobatidae > Ranitomeya > Ranitomeya imitator. Next base: position 231,935,770 of record NC_091287.1, on the reverse strand, counting down.
ATTTATTAAAAAGGAAAAACTGAAATATCACAAAGAGTGAAAAAATTAAAGGGGTTTTGAATACTTTCCCTACCCACTGTATATAGGATGGGTTCAGGAAAGAGGAGATTATTACAGGACGGAGGCCAGAAAGGGAGTCATTATTATAGGATGGTTCCAGGGAAGAAGACATTACTGAGGGAATGGGCCAGGATGGGGGACATTGGGAATATTATTAAAAAAGGGTACAGGATGTGGAGCATTATTGAAGAATGGGTCCAGGATGGGGAGCATCATTTCAGTATAGGAGACAATATTACAGGATGAGGCCAAGGATGGAGGACATTGTTACAGGAATGGGGCCATGACATTGAACATTATTAAAAAAAACGGGCCAGAATGGAGGAAATTATTACAGATCGGGTCAACCATGTGGAGAAATTATTACAGGATGAGGGCCAGGTTAGTGAACATTATTACAAGATGAGGGCCAGTATGGAGGACATTATTAATGAAAGGTGCCACGATGGGTGACATTTTTAAAAAGAGGTCAAAATTTGAGGACAATATTATAGAGTTGTCAGGGGTGTCAGGAAGATTGACATTTCTAAAGTAAATAGCCAGGATGATGGACATTGTTACAAAAAGGGGGGCCAGGATGATGGACATTGTTCCGAGAAGGGGGCCAGGAGGTGGTGAATTATTGCAGGATAAATGGCACAATAGGGGACATGTTATAGGATTGGAGCCAGTACAGAGTCTTTAATGCAGGATGGGGTACATTTTTACAAAAAGTGGCTCAACATGGCAGACATTATTAAAGGTTGGGACCAGGACAAATGACAATGTTACAAGAAAGGGGCCAGAATGGGGGATAACATTACAGGATAGGTGACATTATTGCAGGATAAAAGCCTGGGTAGGGCATTATTGCAGGATAGGGTTTAGAACAGGGCACATTATTAAAGGATGGAGCCAGGACAGAGGCTCATTACAGATAGGGGTCCGAACCAAAATAGACTTTTGGTCCAAGAAAGGATTCATATTAGGTTCCCAGAGAGATGTAGACTGTCTAAGAGAGGATTGGTATTAGGTCCTGGCAGCGAGAAATCCCTTAACGTGGCTGCCAGGTACACATAAACTGGCCAATTTAAGCATTAATATTTTTTGATTTTTCATATTTCTAGTGTAGTAATGCAATTCAATTTTCATATTTCATATTTGCATGCTATAGCGCTACAGAGTGCTGCCTTGTCTGTTTGTATTGTACATGATTTGGCGACTTTAGGTAAGCACCTGTTCAGTCCTGATTTATGTTTGGATGTGACGGTCAGTTTTTTTTATATCAGTACCTGATGGCATCTTCTTCCACACCCAAATTGATTATGATGCTATGAAGGACTTATAATGACTAGGGGGGACACAGGACAGGGACTAAGGCTATGTACACACGTGCAGGATATGTAGGAGAGAATTCTGCTACATGTCCTAATGTGTTGGCAGGAAGAAAGTTGCGTAAAATAAAAAAAATTCCACATTTTTACCATGCTTTTTTATGTATTTTTCCCAATTAGTACAGGTGAAATACGCTGCAGGAATTGACAATATGCAGATTTTAATCTCCTGCAAATCTGTAAGGAAAAGTGCATGAGACTTCAGGGATCTCATTCTCTTCGTTTGTACTGTAAAACCTTGCATACTTCCATGTGTACATAGCCTTGGAGAGAGTAACAGACTGAATAATTTATATTATTAGGAGTCAGAGATTATTGTCAATGGCGGGACAGTGCTGCTTGTCACTTTATATTTTTAATGTGGGGTACATATCTGTATTGGGGGGACACAAATGTATGTACACAATGTATGTGACCTTGTTATTTTCAGGGCTGCGATGATCATCATCATGGCTGGGAGATGTCAACATGAAGGTCTTACAAATGGTGAACAAACAGGAGAAAGCGGCTCTAATCAGACGACATGTCATCGGTAAGTGGCTGGATGTAATCATTATTCTTTTATCTGCATTGTGGGACATGGAGTGATGTTTTTGTAAAATTCCTTATTCTGCATTGTCACATTTGTGTGAAATGTCTGTGTGCTTCCGGGATTTTTTATTTAATGGCTCACGGACTCATAGAGTTTTATAGGTCAATTCACACAAACATGAAAATCACAGATGTAAGAATGAGATATGTGAGGGTCAGAAAATGTTCTGATCTCATCCAATTTTGAGGATCAGAATAGAACATGCTCAATACTAGAGTTGAGCGACCTTGACCTTTTTAGAGTCGAGCCGGGTTTTGCGAAACCCGACTATGTCCAAAGTCGGGTCGAGTGAAATCGGCCGATTATGACGTAAAGTCGGGATCGACCGAAACACGAAACCCAATGCAAGTCAATGGGGCAGCATAGTCGGCAGTGAGTGGGGGCCAGGAAAACACCTAGAGTGGCCATTTTAATGTCAAAACCATCCATTCTTCTTAATGAAGCTTGTCAAGCGTAATTTACCTTATAATAATTGGAAGGCATTTGAAATTGGGGGTCATTTGGCTAAAGTTGTGGGGGGTAGGGCTGGTTCAAGTAATTAGTGGGCCCAGGAAATCTGGACCACGTCACGGCAGTGGAGCAGGGAGAGGTAAGTATTTCAACTTTGCAAGTGCTGTGAACCTGAGCAAGCAGGGGGGGCCCACTCGTTGGCATTGGCACTGGCACAGGGCCCCTCAAAGTACAGCGGTGTGTTTGCACGGCGGGGGCGCCTCCCACCGGCAGCAACACTTTTGCGTACTATGAGAGGCCCTGTGCCAGTGACGTCGCCAACTAGTATTCCTCCCCCCACCTGATGAAGGAACCTGCACTTTCATCTGCACCTTCCTCTTTGTCCCCGTGTAAGGTGGTATGGTATGCGGGAAGAGCAACCTGACTTTCAGCAGGGTCACAATGTTGTTGTGTAGCGTGCACGGGGAATGTTGCGTTATGGGTCAATGTACCAGCAGACTCATCTATCACTGGCTGGGCAATGGGCACGATGAAGTGGAAACACAGATATAGGCCCAAAGAAGAAAGTGGGCTAAATGCAGTTCAAAATTGGTAACACAGGAATAACCAGGGGGCATTGCAGTGGAGGACAACTGGAATGAGAGGCTGACACAGAGAGTAGGGCCAAATCAGTAAGTAGTCGAAATGCAGTTCAAAATTGGCAACCGTAGTAAACAGGCGGCACAGCTTTGTTCAGTGGAGGAGAACAGCAAGGAGTGGCAGACACCGATAGTAGGCCCCAAACCAACTAGTACGCCAAATGCAGTTGTTCCATTTAACCACAATTTAATGAGAGCCTGAAGATAGAAGCTCAGGAAAGGCAACCTGGGGAACACCTTGGAGTGTAACACACCATCTCTCTCCACCCCATACCCATTTTGTATGGCCTAATGCAGTGTACTTTTCTACAACTACTAAACGAGAGTCGGAAGACCGAAGCAATGGCAAGGAAACCTGGGGAACACCTTAGAGTGTAACACACCCTCTCTCTACACCCCATACCCAATTTGAAGGCCTAATGCAGTGTAGTTTCCAAGAACTACTAAACGAGAGCCGGAAGATCGAAGCTCAGGAAAGGCAACCTGGGGAACACCTTGGAGTGTAACACACCCTCTCGCTACACCCCATACCCAATTTGAAGGCCTAATGCAGCGTAGTTTCCAACAACTACTAAACGAGAGCCGGAAGATCGAAGCTCAGGAAAGGCAACCTGGGGAACACCTTGGAGTGGAACACACCATCTCTCTACACCCCATACCCAATTTGAAGGCCTAATGCAGAGTAGTTTCCAAGAACTACTAAACGAGAGCCGGAAGATCGAAGCTCAGGAAAGGCAACCTGGGGAACACCTTGGAGTGTAACACAACGTCTCTCTACACGACGGAAGGGCTGATTCTTAGGAAGGAAGGCTGTTGGAAATAAGCATTGCGCGTCCGAGGGTGATTATATTCTTATTAGGTATATACTCACCCTCGGACGCGCCCTGCTTCTTTATTTGGAATGAATGTTTATTTGCAATGTGGTGTTGACTTTCTCTATTATTTTGGTAATTAATGATTTTATTATTTTCATTATTTTGCATCTTCTCGGCAATAATATAAAGAAGACGCGACAGGACAACACTCGGTGGATGCCATATGTGTGTTTTCAATTTAAAAAAACTTTCAGTTAACTACTTGCAGGAGAAAGTAATTGTAGCTGGTGGCCATTTTTAGTACTGTACCAGATTAGAGTTGTGTGTTTGTTTTTAATGTTAAAATGTCTGCATTTGATATCTCACCAGTATTTTCTTTTTTATAAGCAAAATACTTATTTTTATATTTTCTGATGTTGGTTCCAGGGGTACACGGCCAGCAGTGCCCTGGTCAGTGTAGTAGTAGTTGAAAGAATGGACCGCAGACAGGCATCGAAGGCCTAAAATAATAACACATGGCTGTAGGCAATTTTAAATTGGTTCCAGGGGTACACGGACAGCAGTGGTGTGGTCAGTGGAGGCCTAGTGGAAGGAGTGACCGCAGACAGGCATCGAAGGCCTAAAATAATAACACATGGCTGTAGGCAATTTTAAATTGGTTCCAGGGGTACACGGACAGCAGTGGTGTGGTCAGTGGAGGCCTAGTGGAAGGAGTGACCGCAGACAGGCATCGAAGGCCTAAAATAATAACACATGGCTGTAGGCAATTTTAAATTGGTTCCAGGGGTACACGGGCAGCAGTGACCTGGTCAGTGTAGTAGTAGTTGAAAGAATGGACCGCAGACAGGCATCGAAGGCCTAAAATAAAAAAATTGGGCTGGCTGTAGGCAATTTTAAATTGGTTCCAGGGGTACACGGGCAGCAGTGACCTGGTCAGTGTAGTAGTAGTTGAAAGAATGGACCGCAGACAGGCATCGAAGGCCTAAAATAAAAAAATTGGGCTGGCTGTAGGCAATTTTAAATTGGTTCCAGGGGTACACGGGCAGCAGTGACCTGGTCAGTGTAGTAGTAGTTGAAAGAATGGACCGCAGACAGGCATCGAAGGCCTAAAATAAAAAAATTGGGCTGGCTGTAGGCAATTTTAAATTGGTTCCAGGGGTACACGGGCAGCAGTGGTGTGGTCAGTGGAGGCCTAGTGGAAGGAGTGACCGCAGACAGGCATCGAAGGCCTAAAATAATAACACATGGCTGTAGGCAATTTTAAATTGGTTCCAGGGGTACACGGGCAGCAGTGACCTGGTCAGTGTAGTAGTAGTTGAAAGAATGGACCGCAGACAGGCATCGAAGGCCTAAAATAAAAAAATTGGGCTGGCTGTAGGCAATTTTAAATTGGTTCCAGGGGTACACGGGCAGCAGTGGTGTGGTCAGTGGAGGCCTAGTGGAAGGAGTGACCGCAGACAGGCATCGAAGGCCTAAAATAATAACACATGGCTGTAGGCAATTTTAAATTGGTTCCAGGGGTACACGGGCAGCAGTGACCTGGTCAGTGTAGTAGTAGTTGAAAGAATGGACCGCAGACAGGCATCGAAGGCCTAAAATAAAAAAATTGGGCTGGCTGTAGGCAATTTTAAATTGGTTCCAGGGGTACACGGGCAGCAGTGACCTGGTCAGTGTAGTAGTAGTTGAAAGAATGGACCGCAGACAGGCATCGAAGGCCTAACATAACAAACTTGGGCTGGCTGTAGGCACTTTTAAATTGGTTCCAGGGGTACACGGGCAGCAGTGACCTGGTCAGTGTAGTAGTAGTTGAAAGAATGGACCGCAGACAGGCATCGAAGGCCTAAAATAAAAAAATTGGGCTGGCTGTAGGCAATTTTAAATTGGTTCCAGGGGTACACGGGCAGCAGTGACCTGGTCAGTGTAGTAGTAGTTGAAAGAATGGACCGCAGACAGGCATCGAAGGCCTAAAATAAAAAAATTGGGCTGGCTGTAGGCAATTTTAAATTGGTTCCAGGGGTACACGGGCAGCAGTGGTGTGGTCAGTGGAGGCCTAGTGGAAGGAGTGACCGCAGACAGGCATCGAAGGCCTAAAATAATAACACATGGCTGTAGGCAATTTTAAATTGGTTCCAGGGGTACACGGGCAGCAGTGACCTGGTCAGTGTAGTAGTAGTTGAAAGAATGGACCGCAGACAGGCATCGAAGGCCTAAAATAAAAAAATTGGGCTGGCTGTAGGCAATTTTAAATTGGTTCCAGGGGTACACGGGCAGCAGTGACCTGGTCAGTGTAGTAGTAGTTGAAAGAATGGACCGCAGACAGGCATCGAAGGCCTAACATAACAAACTTGGGCTGGCTGTAGGCACTTTTAAATTGGTTCCAGGGGTACACGGGCAGCAGTGACCTGGTCAGTGTAGTAGTAGTTGAAAGAATGGACCGCAGACAGGCATCGAAGGCCTAAAATAAAAAAATTGGGCTGGCTGTAGGCAATTTTAAATTGGTTCCAGGGGTACACGGGCAGCAGTGACCTGGTCAGTGTAGTAGTAGTTGAAAGAATGGACCGCAGACAGGCATCGAAGGCCTAAAATAAAAAAATTGGGCTGGCTGTAGGCAATTTTAAATTGGTTCCAGGGGTACACGGGCAGCAGTGGTGTGGTCAGTGGAGGCCTAGTGGAAGGAGTGACCGCAGACAGGCATCGAAGGCCTAAAATAATAACACATGGCTGTAGGCAATTTTAAATTGGTTCCAGGGGTACACGGGCAGCAGTGACCTGGTCAGTGTAGTAGTAGTTGAAAGAATGGACCGCAGACAGGCATCGAAGGCCTAAAATAAAAAAATTGGGCTGGCTGTAGGCAATTTTAAATTGGTTCCAGGGGTACACGGGCAGCAGTGGTGTGGTCAGTGGAGGCCTAGTGGAAGGAGTGACCGCAGACAGGCATCGAAGGCCTAAAATAATAACACATGGCTGTAGGCACTTTTAAATTGGTTCCAGGGGTACACGGGCAGCAGTGGTCTGGTCAGTGGAAGTCTAGTGGAAGGAGTGACCGCAGACAGGCTTCGAAGGCCTAACATAACAAAATTGGGCTGGCTGTAGGCACTTTAAATTGGTTCCAGGGGTACATGGGCAGCAGTGTATGGTCAGTGGAAGTCTAGTGGAAGGAGTGACGGCAGACAGTCTTCGAAGGCCTAACATAACAAAATTGGGCTGACTGTAGGCACTTTTAAATTGGTTCCAGGGTAACACGGCCAGCAGTGGCCTGGTCAGTGTAGTAGTTGTAGAAAGAAGGGACCGCAGACAGGCTTCGAAGGCCTAACATAACAAAAATGTCAAAACAATGGTATTGTCAGTGCCAGGCATTGAAGGATGTCAGCGGCTAGACTACACATTGGTGAAGCTGTGAGAGATAATTTTGCTAGTGGTAGAGCACTGTTTGAGCTGGGGGGGGGAACTGTCTTGTGGCCGGCGGTACAGGCACAGGGCCCCTCATATTACAACGGTGTGTCTGACGTTGGGTGCGCACCACCACCGCCAGAGACACTTTATTGTACTATGAGGGACCCAGTGGCAGTGCCGTCGACCAAAAGCGGCCACACCCACCTCTTCAGACAAACAGCACTCTCAAGGGTCCAAGCGCAAAGTGGCGATAGCACGGCCCCGTGTGGGGAGTTTGGCCATTTCGTGAGGTGGAAACATGTCGTATGCTGGACAATCAGGTGAAGAAAATTACGAGATTGGAAAAGTCATTCAGAATAGTCCACAGGCAAGACCTTTTCATAGGAAAGCTAGGTGTCAGCCGGGCAGGGTGGGGCAAAAGATTTTGAAATCCAGTTGTGGTTCATTTTAATGAAGGTTAGATCATCTACATTTTGGGTAGCCAGACGAGTCCTTTTTTCTGTTAGTATTGAACCTGCAGCACTGAATACTCTTTCTGATAGGACACTAGCTGCCGGGCAAGCAAGCTCCTGCAATGCATATTCTGCCAATTCTGGCCAGGTGTCTAATTTGGATGCCCAGTAATCAAATGGGAATGACGGTTGAGGGAGAACGTCGATAAGGGATGAAAAATAGTTTGTAACCATACTGGACAAATGTTGTCTCCTGTCACTTTGAATTGATGCTGCAGTACCTGTCCTGTCTGCGGTCATAGAAAAATCACTCCACAACCTGGTCAGAAAACCCCTCTGTCCAACGCCACTTCTGATTTCTGCCCCTCTAACACCTCTGGTCTGCTGGCCCCTGGAGCTCGTGTGAGAACGATCACGGGCGCTGTGTGCAGGGAATGCCAGAAGCAAACGGTCAACAAGAGTTGATTGTTTTGTTGCTAATATTAGTTCCAAGTTCTCATGTGGCATAATATTTTGCAATTTGCCTTTATAGCGAGGATCAAGGAGGCAGGCCAACCAGTAATCGTCATCGTTCATCATTTTTGTAATGCGTGTGTCCCTTTTGAGGATACGCAAGGCATAATCCGCCATGTGGGCCAAAGTTCCCGTTGTCAAATCTGCGGTTGTGCTTGGTTGAGGGGCAGTTGCAGGCAAATCTACGTCACTTGTGTCCCTCAAAAAACCAGAACCCGGCCTTGCCACGCCACCAATTTCCCGTGCCCCCGGGAAAGCTTCCTCATTAAAAATATACTCATCCCCATCATCCTCCTCATCCTCCACCTCCTCTTCGCCCGGTACCTCGTCATGTACACTGCCCTGACCAGACAATCGCTGACTGTCATCAAGGCTTTCCTCTTCCTCTGGTGCAGACGCCTGATCCTTTATGTGCGTCAAACTTTGCATCAGCAGACGCATTAGGGGGATGCTCATGCTTATTATGGCGTTGTCTGCACTAACCAGCCGTGTGCATTCCTCAAAACACTGAAGGACTTGACACATGTCTTGAATCTTCGACCACTGCACACCTGACAACTCCATGTCTGCCATCCTACTGCCTGCCCGTGTATGTGTATCCTCCCACAAAAACATAACAGCCCGCCTCTGTTCGCACAGTCTCTGAAGCATGTGCAGTGTTGAGTTCCACCTTGTTGCAACGTCTATGATTAGGCGATGCTGGGGAAGGTTCAAAGAACGCTGATAGGTCTGCATACGGCTGGAGTGTACAGGCGAACGGCGGATATGTGCGCAAAGTCCACGCACTTTGAGGAGCAGGTCGGATAACCCCGGATAACTTTTCAGGAAGCACTGCACCACCAGGTTTAAGGTGTGAGCCAGGCAAGGAATGTGTTTCAGTTGGGAAAGGGAGATGGCAGCCATGAAATTCCTTCCGTTATCACTCACTACCTTGCCTGCCTCAAGATCTACAGTGCCCAGCCACGACTGCGTTTCTTGCTGCAAGAACTCGGACAGAACTTCCGCGGTGTGTCTATTGTCGCCCAAACACTTCATAGCCAATACAGCCTGCTGACGTATGCCAGTAGCTGCCCCATAATGGGAGACCTGGTGTGCAACAGTGGCAGGTGCGGATGGAGTGTTTGTGCGACTGCGGTCTGTGGACGAGCTCTTGCTTCTGCAGGAGGACGAGGAGGAGGAGGAGGAGGGGGTGCGAACGGCTACAGACAACTGTTTACTAGACCGTGGGCTAGGCAGAACTGTCCCAAACTTGCTGTCCCCTGTGGACCCTGAATCCACCACATTTACCCAGTGTGCCGTGATGGACACGTAACGTCCCTGGCCATGCCTACTGGTCCATGCATCTGTTGTCAGGTGCACCTTTGTGCTCACAGATTGCCTGAGTGCATGGACGATGCGCTCTTTAACATGCTGGTGGAGGGCTGGGATGGCTTTTCTGGAAAAAAAGTGTCGACTGGGTAGCTCGTAGCGTGGTACAGCGTAGTCCATCAGGTCTTTGAAAGCTTCGCTTTCAACTAACCGGTAGGGCATCATCTCTAACGAGATTAGTCTAGCTATGTGGGCGTTCAAACCCTGTGTACGCGGATGCGAGGCTAAGTATTTCCTTTTTCTAACCATAGTCTCATGTAGGGTGAGCTGGACTGGAGAGCTGGAGATCGTGGAACTAGCGGGGGTGCCGGTGGACATGGCAGACTGAGAGACGGTGGGAGATGGTATTGTTGCCGCCGGTGCCCTAGATGCAGTGTTTCCTACTACGAAACTGGTGATTCCCTGACCCTGACTGCTTTGGCCTGGCAAAGATACCTGCACAGATACAGCAGGTGGTGCGCTAAATGGTGGTCCTACACTGCCGGAAGGGATGTTGCGTTGATGACTAGCTTCATTGGCCGAGGGTGCAACAACCTTAAGGGACGTTTGGTAGTTAGTCCAAGCTTTCAAATGCATGGTGGTTAAATGTCTATGCATGCAACTAGTATTGAGACTTTTCAGATTCTGACCTCTGCTTAAGGAAGTAGAACATTTTTGACAGATGACTTTGCGCTGATCAATTGGATGTTGTTTAAAAAAATGCCAGACTGCACTCTTTCTAGCATCGGATACCTTTTCAGGCATTGCAGACTGAGCTTTAACCGGATGGCCACGCTGTCCTCCACCAGGTTTTGGCTTTGCCACGCGTTTTGGGCAAGATACGGGCCCGGCAGATGGAACCTGTGGCGATGTTGATGCCTGCTGCGGCCCCTCCTCCTCCTCTGCTTCAGAACTGCTGCCGCCTGCACCCTGTTCCCCCAATGGCTGCCAATCGGGGTCAAGAACTGGGTCATCTAATAACTCTTCTTGTACCTCCTGCGCAACTTCGTCTGTGTCACCGTGTCGTTCGGTGGTATAGCGTTCGTGATGGGGCAACATAGTCTCATCAGGGTCTGATTCTTGATCAGCACCCTGCGAGGGCAATGTTGTGGTCTGAGTCAAAGGACCAGCATAGTAGTCTGGCTGTGGCTGTGCGTCAGTGCACTCCATGTCAGATTCAATTTGTAATGGGCATGGACTGTTAACTGCTTCACTTTCTAAGCCAGGGACGGTATGTGTAAAGAGCTCCATGGAGTAACCCGTTGTGTCGCCTGCTGCATTCTTCTCTGTTGTTGTTTTTGCTGAAGAGGACAAGGAAGTGACTTGTCCCTGACCGTGAACATCCACTAACGACGCGCTGCTTTTACTTTTACCAGTTTCACGAGATGAGGCAAAAGAGCTAGAGGCTGAGTCAGCAAGATAAGCCAAAACTTGCTCTTGCTGCTCCGGCTTTAAAAGCGGTTTTCCTAATCCCAGAAAAGGGAGCGTTCGAGGCCTTGTGTAGCCGGACGACGAACCTGGCTCCACAGCTCCAGACTTAGGTGCAATATTTTTTCCCCCACGACCACCTGATGCTCCACCACTACCACTACCCTCATTACCAGCTGACAATGAACGCCCCCGGCCACGACCTCTTCCACTAGACTTCCTCATTGTTTTAAAAACGTAACCAAACTAACGTTATTTGTTGCAGTCACACAACTTACACGGTGAGCTATAACTTCTGTATGATTTAGCTACCCCTTTACAGGTTGGTGAGACCACAGCGAAAATCAGGCCCAATGTTACACACTCTTTTTTTGGTGGCTGCAAATTAGAGAGATGCCCCACACGCAGGACTGTCACTGAAGCACAAATGTTAATATTAATGTCACACTATTATTTTTTTTTTATTTTTATTTTTTTCAGGAACACTTTAGAAACCCCCCAAAAAAAAAAAAATAGATTTTTGCAGGGAGAATTTAGAAAACAAATGTAACAAACTATATGCTTTCTATGGGCCACTGAGTGAGAGATGACGCACACAGGAATCAGGAGTGGCACACAAGCCCAGAGGCCAATATTTTTCTACCAATGATTGATGGAGTTATTTTCTCTGGTAGATTTTGGAACCCAAATCAAGGAAAAAAAATGTAGGCTTTCTATGGACCACAATTGGAGAGAGAGAGAGAGAGAGATGGCACACCCAGGAGTCAAGACTGGCACACAAGCAGAAAGGCCAATATTAATCTCCCACTGTTTTTTTTGGTTGTTTTTTTTTTTTTTTTTTTCAGGGAGACTTTAGAAAAAAAAATAATAAAAAAAATATGATTTTATCAGGAAGAATTTAGAAACCAAATAAAATAAAATGATTTTTTCAGGGAGAATTTAGAAAACAAATAAAACCAAAAATAGGCGTTCTATGGCCCACTGACTGAGAGATGACGCACCCAGGAGTCAAGACTGGCACACAAGCAGAAAGGCCAATATTAATCTCCCACTGTTTTTTTTGGTTGTTTTTTTTTTTTTTTTTTTCAGGGAGACTTTAGAAAAAAAAATAATAAAAAAAATATGATTTTATCAGGAAGAATTTAGAAACCAAATAAAATAAAATGATTTTTTCAGGGAGAATTTAGAAAACAAATAAAACCAAAAATAGGCGTTCTATGGCCCACTGACTGAGAGATGACGCACCCAGGAGTCAAGACTGGCACACAAGCAGAAAGGCCAATATTAATCTCCCACTGTTTTTTTTGGTTGTTTTTTTTTTTTTTTTTTCAGGGAGACTTTAGAAAAAAAAATAATAAAAAAAATATGATTTTATCAGGAAGAATTTAGAAACCAAATAAAATAAAATGATTTTTTCAGGGAGAATTTATAAAACAAATAAAACCAAAAATAGGCGTTCTATGGCCCACTGACTGAGAGATGACGCACCCAGGAGTCAAGACTGGCACACAAGCAGAAAGGCCAATATTAATCTCCCACTGTTTTTTTTTTTTTTTTTCAGGGAGACTTTAGAAAAAAAAATAATAAAAAAAATATGATTTTATCAGGAAGAATTTAGAAACCAAATAAAATAAAATAATTTTTTCAGGGAGAATTTAGAAAACAAATAAAACCAAAAATAGGCGTTCTATGGCCCACTGACTGAGAGATGACGCACACAGGAGTCAGGAGTGGCACACAAACCCAGAGGCCAATATTTTTCTACCAATGATTGATGTAGTTATTTTCTCTGGTAGATTTTAGAACCCAAATCAAGGAAAAAAAATATAGGCTTTCTATGGACCACAATTGGAGAGAGAGAGAGAGAGAGAGAGAGAGAGAGAGAGAGAGAGAGAGATGGCACACCCAGGAGTCAAGACTGGCACACAAGCAGAAAGGCCAATATTAATCTCCCACTGTTTTTTTGGTTGTTTTTTTTTTTTTTTTTTTTCAGGGAGACTTTAGAAATAAAAATAATAAAAAAAATATGATTTTATCAGGAAGAATTTAGAAACCAAATAAAATAAAATGATTTTTTCAGGGAGAATTTAGAAAACAAATAAAACCAAAAATATGCGTTCTATGGCCCACTGACTGAGAGAGAGAGAGAGATGGAACGCTTAGTACTGGCACACAAGCCCAAAGGGCAATATTAATCTCCCTTTTTTTTTCCAGGGAGAATTTCTGAAACCCAAAAAAAAAATAAAATAGGCTTTCTATGGCCCACTATTTGTGAGAGAGATGGGACGCTCAGGACTGGCACAGATGGCACGCTCAGGACTGGCACAGAAGCCCAGAGGCCAATATTAATCTCCCTTTTTTTCTGGGAGAATTTATAAAACCAAAAAAATATTTAAATAGGCTTTCTATGGCCCACTATTTGTGAGAGAGATGGCACGCTCAGGACTGGCACAGATGGCACGCTCACAACTGGCACAGAAGCCCAGAGGCCAATATTAATCTCCCTTTTTTTCTGGGAGAATTTATAAAACCAAAAAAATATTTAAATAGGCTTTCTATGGCCCACTATTTGTGAGAGAGATGGCACGCTCAGGACTGGCACAGATGGCACGCTCACAACTGGCACACAAGCCCAGAGGCCAATATTAATCTCCCTTTTTTCAGGGAAAATTTATAAAACCAAAAAAAAAATTAAATAGGCTTTCTATGGCCCACTATTTGTGAGAGAGATGGCACGCTCAGGACTGGCACAGATGGCACGCTCACAACTGGCACACAAGCCCAGAGGCCAATATTAATCTCCCTTTTTTCAGGGAAAATTTATAAAACCAAAAAAAAAATTAAATAGGCTTTCTATGGCCCACTATTTGTGAGAGAGATGGGACGCTCAGGACTGGCACAGATGGCACGCTCAGGACTGGCACAGAAGCCCAGAGGCCAATATTAATCTCCCTTTTTTTCAGGGAGAATTTATAAAACCCAAAAAAAAATAAAATAGGCTTTCTATGGCCCACTATTTGTGAGAGAGATGGCACACTCAGGACTGGCACACAAGCCCAAAGGCCAATATTAATCTCCCACTGTATTTTTATCAGGGAGAATTTATACACCCCACAAAAAAAAATACAGAAAAATGAAAAGGCTTTCTATGGCCCACTATGTGAGAGAGATGGCACACACAGGGATGGCACTCTAGCAGAAATGCCAAATTGCCAATCTTAATCTCCCACCAAAAAAAAAAAAAAAAAAAAAACAGGGAATGTCCTACAATTACTATCTCCCTGCCTGCAGTAATCTCAGCCAGGTATGGCAGGCAGCTACTATCTCCCTGCCTGCAGTAATCTCAGCCAGGTATGGCAGGCAGCAATAAGGAGTGGACTGATGCACAAATGAAATAAAAAGTGTGGACAAACAAAAAAGATAGCTGTGCAGAAAGGAAGGAACAAGAGGATTTGTGCTTTGAAAAAAGCAGTTGGTTTGCACAGCGGCGTACACACAGCAATGCAGCTATCAGGGAGCCTTCTAGGGCAGCCCAATGAGCTACAGCGCTGAGGGGAAAAAAAAAAAAAAAAAAAATTCCACTGTCCCTGCACACCGAGGGTGGTGTTGGACAGTGCAAATCGCTGCAGCACAAGCGGTTTTGTGGTTAATGGACCCTGCCTAACGCTATCCCTGCTTCTGACAAAGCGGCAGCAACCTCTCCCTAAGCTCAGATCAGCAGCAGTAAGATGGCGGTCGGCGGGAACGCCTCTTTATAGCCCCTGTGACGTCGCAGACAGCAAGCCAATCACTGCAATGCCCTTCTCTAAGATGGTGGGGACCAGGACCTATGTCATCACGCTGCCCACACTCTGCGTTTACCTTCATTGGCTGAGAAATGGCGCTTTTCGCGTCATTGAAACGCGACTTTGGCGCGAAAGTCGCGTACCGCATGGCCGACCCCGCACAGGGGTCGGATCGGGTTTCATGAAACCCCGACTTAGCCAAAAGTCGGCGACTTTTGAAAATGTTCGACCCGTTTCGCTCAACCCTACTCAATACATCTGTAAAAGCAGGCAGCACATCGACACTGCACACGGTGCATAGAGATGAGCGGTGTTCGAGTCGAACTGTTCGCCAATTTCAAATTTGAGCTGTTTTGGGCGGTGTTCGAGTCGTTCGATGAACTCAAACAATTTGCTTAAAATTCGGCTGTTCGAGTTTCTGTTCGATAACTGTTCATTCACCAAAAGCCTAACTTGATTTGCACATTAAAACTGTTTATCATTGTTAATAGACTGTTTCAGTGTATAGTGGGCGGGGGATACAACTGTGCTGAAATAACGCCGATCTCCATTTTTTTTCCCGCATTTACAGTGGGGCGGAGCAGTCTCTAAGCCTATCAGCAGTGCACACACACACACAGCAATGTGCATGTGATGCACACAAGCAAGGGCATGTGTCATTGGCTGTGTATGTCACATGTCCTTGCCCGATAAGAACCAGCCATTTGCCCCGTCGCCACCATTTCCTCACTGCTGCAGCTTAGTGTTAGACGGCACCGCTGCTGCTGTGGGCGCTATGCAGTCTAAGAGTGTTTTTTTGGAGCGAATTTTCAGAGAGATTGGTTTAGGGAGTTGGAAGGAGTCGGGACTAGTTGTAATATCAGCCCTTTTAAAGGTAGGTTGCAGCAGTTCATAGCACTGTTTGCCAGGCAGGTCTGTGCCAGTGCTGTGCAAGTGTTTGTCACAGCATTTGGTGTAATCTAGCTCAGCCAATCCTTTTGGGCTAGTAGAATTTTCTGATAGTCATCTGAGTAGCCCGCCTGTGAAGCTAGATACACCGCCTGTTTATCTCAATTTTAACTGCATCTATTCCAGTTAATAGTTTTGTGCCTAGGAGCAGTGTCTGCACGTCAGCACAGTAGCTCAACTGTGAAACTAACTATACCGCCTGTGTATCTAAATTTTTACTGCATCTAATCCAGTTAATATTTTTGGACCAAGGAACAGTGTCTGCACGTCAGCAGAGTAGCCTGCCTGTGAAACTAACTATACCGCCTGTGTATCTCAATTTTTACTGCATCTAATCCAGTTAATATTTTTGGGCCTAGGAGCAGTGCTTGCGCATCAACAGAGTAGCCCGCCTGTGAAACTAACTATACCTCCTGTGAATCTACATTTTTACTGCATCTAATCCAGTCAATAGTTTTTGACCTAGGAGCAGTGTCTGCACGTCAGCAGAGTAGCCCGCTGTTAGAAATCCTATATAGAAAAGAAATACCAAAAAATTTTTTCAAAATATAACCAATTTAGTAAATATTACTCATAAGACATATACCCCCAAAAAATATTTACTGACAAACCAATCATAAAATATTGATCAAATAATTTTATTTATTAAAAAGGACATAACACAACAAATAACACTCTTTTAATATTGTACAAAACAGTATCTCAATGTTTAAAAAATAGATTAAAAATGCAACAAGTATGTGAGGGGGCCTGGGCATGCCAAAACTGATTGGTAAAAAATAAAATATAACATCAATTAGATATACATAATCATACAAGAAGTCTTGATAATCAATAAAAAGATGATAATACGGCTGAAACAAAGGGAAAACAGATATATACTTACACAATGAAATACAATAAAATTATTATAAAAAATATTAAATAAACAATATTTCATGTGATGATAAAAAACAATATTTCTATTGATCTACACACTTGATCACTGCTAATGGATTTTATATAATTCATATAATCGGTAACATGATGTAAATAATTAATAAACAGGATAAAAAATAAATAATGGAAAAAAGAAAAAATAGATAAAAAAATAAAATAAAAAATAAAAAATGAAAAATAAATGAAAAATAAAAAAATGAGAAATAAAAAATAATAAATAAATAATAATGGATAATGAATAATAAAAAATTATAAATACAAAATAAAAATAAAAAATAAAATCTATGTATGTGAAATAAAAATATATATGTGAAGTGAAAAAATAATGTGTCTATGCAAAAATATAAATAGGAAAAATGTGTGAATCCAATTAAAAAACCTCTGTTGAAATCAATGTGAAAATATATCAAAATAGTATGTGCAAATAATTTATTTCTAAATGTATATAAAAATATGTGAAATAAAAAATAAATGAACAAGGTGAAGAAAAAAAAAAATTTCTTTGTTGGTGCAATAAAATGAGAGGTATAATACTATGAATTTATATTCTGTTCGAGAACCTTGAAGGGACCCATGTAGCGAGGTGCAAACTTAGTGGACTCAACACGCAGCCTGATGTTACGGGCGGAGAGCCACACTAAGTCGCCAGGAGCAAAAGTCGGAGCGGGGCGCCGATGAGCATCGGAGGAGGACCTCATTCTCTCCTTGGAGGCCGGAATGGCATCCTGAGTGTGGTCCCAAATGTCCCGTGCCTCCACAGCCCAGTCTGCCACCCTGGAGTCGGCGGAAGACACGAGCATGGGCACAGGGACACGCGGATGCTGGCCGTAATTTAGGAGGAATGGAGTGTGACCGGTGGAGTCGGCTACGGCGTTGTTAAGCGCAAACTCTGCTCACGGTAGCAAGGATGCCCAGTCATCCTGCCTGGCAGAAACAAAATGTCGTAAATATGTGACCAGGGTCTGGTTGGCCCTCTTTACCAACCCATTTGTCTTGGGATGATATGCCGAAAAGAGATTCAACTCAATACTGAGTAGACGACAAAGCTCTCTACAGAATCGAGACGCAAACTGGAGACCTTGGTCACTAACAATTTTGTCTGGCATACCGTGTAGGTGAAAGATGTGTTTGATGAACAACACAGCCAGAGCCCGTGCAGAAGGTAGCCGTGGAAGAAGCACCAAGTGCACCATTTTGGTAAAATGGTCGGTGATCACCCAGATAATGGTGCAGTTACGAGACTTGGGTAAGCCCACCACAAAATCCATCCCGACCACCTCCCAGAGCCTGTCCGCCACCGGCATGGGGTAAAGCAACCCAGCTGACCATTGCCAAGGAGACTTGTTCTTGGCGCAGGAGACACATGCCCGAACATAGTCTGCGATGTCACGAGCTATATGCGGCCACCAGTGCGTCCTCGCCAAGAGCTCAGATGTCCTCCTGGTCCCGAAGTGTCCACCCATGATGGACGCTTGAGCCCAAGAGAGAACTTCCGGTCGCAAATTAGATGGAACAAAAGTCTTGCCTGGGGGCACAGACTCCAGCGAGACTGGAGCCACCGTTCTCAGGCTCTCTGAAAGGGACAATAAGCCGAGGCTCCTCTGATGATGATGATGATGATACTGCAGAGCTAGAAAGAGCGTCGGCATGAACGTTCTTCTCCCCGGAAAGAAAATGGAGGGTGAAATGGAACCGGGAGAAGAACAGGGACCATTGTTGTGAATTCAGCTTTTGGGCTCCCTCCGGTGGTTGTAGAGGGTAATGCAGTTGTGCTTGGACTGCAGGAGTAGACAGGTGCATCTACTAATTGCAAAACTGACTGGGGTATATAGCTTTGCAGGATCCTTTAGTCAGTGCCAGTTGTCCATTGTCCTGGAAGGATTCACTTCCCTGCTGGTCCATCCAGTTTGCTGTGCTTTTCTACAAAGATAAGTCTTGCTTGGTTTTTTCTGTCCACCTGCAGTAGACTTTATAGTTCTGTGCATTTTTCATGTTTTTGTTTTGTCCAGCTTAGTCTGTGAAGGATTTTTTGCAGCCTAGATATTTCTCTGGAGATGCAGATATACCCCCCATGTCTTTAGTCAGATGTGGTGATCCGTATTTTCTGCGGTGGATATTTTCTAGTGTTTTTGTACTGACCGCATAGTACTCTGTTCTTTTCTTTCTTTTTAGCTAGTATGGCCTCCTATTCTAAAATCTGATTTCATATCTGTGTATGTTATTTCCCTCTCATCTCACAGTCAATATTTGTGGAGGGCTATCTATCCTTTGGGAATTTTCTCTGAGGCAAGATAGGTTTCCTGTTTCTGCCTTTAGGGGTAGTTAGATCTTAGGCTGTGCCGAGGGGTCTAGGGAGTGTTAGGTACCCCCCACGGCTACTTCTAGTCGCGCTGCTAGTTCAGGGTTTGTGGTCAGTACAGGGACCATCTTCTCCAGAGTCCGTCTCATGCTGCTCCTAGGCCACCAGATCATAACAGACCATGGGTTAACTTCACCCTGTATGAAGGAAGCAAACCCTGTTAAGACACAGGGCAGTGGTACCGCACACAAGTGCACAAGCATAGTAACATAGTAACATAGTTAGTAAGGCCGAAAAAAGACATTTGTCCATCCAGTTCAGCCTATATTCCATCATAATAAATCCCCAGATCTACGTCCTTCAACAGAACCTAATAATTGTATGATACAATATTGTTCTGCTCCAGGAAGACATCCAGGCCTCTCTTGAACCCCTCGACTGAGTTTGCCATCACCACCTCCTCAGGCAAGCAATTCCAGATTCTCACTGCCCTAACTGTAAAGAATCCTCTTCTATGTTGGTGGAAAAACCTTCTCTCCTCCAGACGCAAAGAATGCCCCCTTGTGCCCGTCACCTTCTTTGGTATAAACAGATCCTCAGCGAGATATTTGTATTTTCCCCTTATATACTTATACATGGTTATTAGATCGCCCCTCAGTCTTCTTTTTTCTAGACTAAATAATCCTAATTTCGCTAATCTATCTGGGTATTGTAGTTCTCCCATCCCCTTTATTAATTTTGTTGCCCTCCTTTGTACTCTCTCTAGTTCCATTATATCCTTCCTGAGCACCGGTGCCCAAAACTGGACACAGTACTCCATGTGCGGTCTAACTAGGGATTTGTACAGAGGCAGTATAATGCTCTCATCATGTGCATCCAGACCTCTTTTAATGCACCCCATGATCCTGTTTGCCTTGGCAGCTGCTGCCTGGCACTGGCTGCTCCAGGTAAGTTTATCATTAACTAGGATCCCCAAGTCCTTCTCCCTGTCAGATTTACCCAGTGGTTTCCCGTTCAGTGTGTAATGGTGATATTGATTCCTTCTTCCCATGTGTATAACCTTACATTTATCATTGTAAGGTTATACACATTTATCATAAGCAAGGAGCACATTTACATTTATCATAAGCAAGGAGTCTCCGAGCTCAGTCCTAAGACTTGGGATCTGAGTCTGTCTAGACAACTTGCGGTTGACATCGCAACTGAGGTGTCAGCATAACCAAAATAATAACTAAAGAATGCACGAGAGTGCGTGCAGTGCCGCACTGGCGGACGCCACTAACCACCCAGGCTTGGGTCAGGAAAGTGCTGTGAAAGCACACGGCGCCGCACTGGCGGACACAGCAACTAGACGCTGTATTGGTGTGTAATGTTCTGGTGGGTAAGACGGGCGCTAGACAGCAATCATCCACCTTCCGCGAACAGTCATCCAATAGGGAGGGTTTTTTAAAGAGCGACTTTCACTCACAACACACACACGTTTACAAATGTACACTAGCGCATGGCCGTGCGGTCATGCGCAGCTTATATAGCTGCAGCACATTCAGGACCTTCCAATAAAGGACCAATGGGAAGCTGCCACAGAAGTTTAGCACCTTCAAGACCTTCCTGGAGGACCAATGGGAACCGCTGCTGCATCTGAGCATGTGACCCTCGATCTCCAACGGGAGATCTCACCCCGGGCATGCTCAGAAGGGAAAAGCAGGACTTAGTCCCAAAAGCATCTGCTCGCCGCTGCCCAGCACTGGCCTCAATGGCAGAAGCTGGAAAAGCAGCAGTAACCCTATGCACAGAGTGAGACTGAGCAAGATGCTGGGACCGACGTCTCCGCTGAGCAGACTCCACTGCAGCTGGAGAAGAATGGGAGACTGCAGCAGAGAAGGTTCGAGATTCCACCTGTGCAGAGGCGGGAACTCGACACCTAATACCCGCCTGTGAAACTAACTATACCGTCTGTGTATGTCAATTTTTACTACATCTAATCCAGTTAATAGTTTTGGGCCTAGGAGCAGTGTCTGCACGTCAGCAGAGTAGCCCGCCTGTGAAACTAACTATACTGCCTGTGTATCTCAATTTTTACTGCATCTAATCCAGTTAATAGTTTTGAGCCTAGGAGCAGTGTTTGCACGTCAGCAGAGTAGCCCGCCTGTGAAACTAACTATACCGCCTGTGTATCTCAATTTTTACTGCATCTAATCCAGTTAATAGTTTTGGGCCTAGGAGCAGTGTCTGCACGTCAGCAGAGTAGCCCGCCTGTGAAACTAACTATACGCCTGTGTATCTCAATTTTTACTGCATCTAATCCAGTTAATAGTTTTGGGCCTAGGAGCAGTGTCTGCACGTCAGCAGAGTAGTTAAACAGAGGCACAACAAAACTCAGCATGATACAGATTAGTGCCTGGAACCACATACATATATCATATGCTGAACATAAAAAAGGACTGAGTAAACGGACTAGTCGCTAATGAACCTAAAACAAAAAAATGGGTCACAAGGACCCGAAAAAATGACCTCAAAGTCCATATAATACAAAATATATCAAGAATCTTTATTAACCGTTAAAACAATATTTTAGACAGTACAGAAACAGGTAGGATAGGGTACCACATGGTGTACATGAACACCGCACCGACGTATGATGTACCACAGGCGCACGGAGCCAGGGAAAACACGTGCATATGTCAACTGCTTACAATAAAGTTAAAGCTTATCCAAGCCAGATGTCTAATTACAGATAGTCTATATAGATAAAAAATGCCATCTTTTAGCAGGAGCATAGGTACATAATGTTAGATAAAGTTATCAGCCAAAGCCCTGCATGCAGCATGGTAATGGCTCTAAGACAGATATGTAGAAATAGACTCTGGGATATAAATTACCTTTGAATAGAGCACAGTGTGCAATTTTCTCCCGGGTCCGTTCGCCCACACCGACGCCCGTTTCGGTCACACACCTTCTTCAGGGGGCATAGGGAAGAGACGCCGAACGTGTGCTTATATATTAGTCCATCCCAGAAGTGCTATACAGCAACCCGGAAATGAACCTCTGTAGCCATGGAAACCCCGTAACCAATCACCCCTCCAACATGACAGCGGGCTTCATAAGGTAACATCTATTGTGTTGGTATAGTCGTCCATCCCATAGGCGCCTGCATCACAGCGTACCAGCCACCAGACAGTCACAGGGCCCTGTGAAGCCGGGCGGTGGACGCGTAGCCGGAACAGGCACCCGACAGGGCGGGGAAAGACAGCGCGCATGCGCAGCGTAAATTAAAAGCCAAATCTGCCATATTGGAACAGGGAAGTAAGAAAGGGCCTCCCAAAAGACTAAATATAACCAAATAACAAAAGACAAAATGCCAAAAACAGAGACATATTAGCAGATAATAATAATAATAATCTTTATTTTTATATAGCGCTAACATACTCCGTAGCGCTTTACAGTTTTGCACACATTATCATCACTGTCCCAATGGGGCTCACAATCTAGAATCTCTATCAGTATGTCTTTGGAATGTGGGAGGAAACCGGAGTGCCCGGAGGAAACCCACGCAAACACGGAGAGAACATACAAACTCTTTGCAGATGTTGTCCTGGGTGGGATTAGAACCCAGGACTCCAGCGCTGCAAGGCTGCAGTGCTAACCACTGCGCCACCGTGCTGCCCTGCAGATATATGGATGCTGCACATTATTAAATATACATACATAAATAAACAAAATCCGTACATGGCTAAAAATACAGCCCCAGTCCGATTTCATATATCCCCAGAAGTCCATAAATAGCTGGCATAGATTCATCGCACCGGTCACTTTGAAATGTCCAAGGGGAACTTCCTCCATTATAAAACGCATCCAAACGGTGCATCCACCAAGGCAATTCAAAGTTCAATGGAGATGACCACCCAATGTCAATCCGATGTCTGATCCATCAGCCAGCTTGATTGCGCAGACAGATGTCAAAGGACAACTCATTCCATGTAACTGCAAGAACCAAACACAATTATATAGAACACACAGACATCTATATCAAGACCTAAAACACAAAAAATAATTAATAGAAATGCAATAAAAATCAAGTTAAAAACACGAAACACACCCGTTGCGGCAATGAGATGAGTAAAGTTCCAGATGTACATCGAGCGGTGATCACAAGAAGGGTGAGAAGCTTAAACTCTCGTTCAAACCGCGTGGGTGAACCGTGCCCAACGTCCAAATCCAGCGGGACTCTAGCTGAGCCATTCGTTGAGAGACATTCCCTCCCCGAATACCCAGATCAATAACATCAATACCTCTAACACGCAGCCCTTTGCTATCACACTCATGGTGTAGCTTAAAGTTTCTGGGTATTGTTTTTAGGAGGGCTGCATCCTCCTGGCCACTGGCCGCCTGGATGCCACGTACGTGCTCCCTGACCCTGATCTTAAGTTGGCGTGTGGTTAGACCAATATAGATCAGGGAGCACGGACAAGTGGCATAGTAGATCACATTCGTAGTCATACAAGTTATTGATTTCTCAATTTTATAATTCCTATGACCCGTAGAATCCTAAAACGAGTCACCACGGTCGATATTAGCACAGGCGACACAGTGGCCACAGGGCCTGCAGCCTCCCCTAATGGGTACATCACTCAGGAACTTCCTATTAGATCCACCATTATAGTGGCTGCGTACCAAACAGTCACGTAAATTTTTAGACCACCGAAAAGTAATGGCAGAACTTGAGGGGAAGATTTTAGCAATAGTCGAGTCGGTCATAAGGATTGGCCATGCCTTCACCAAGGTTGTCCGTATTGATTCAGAACATGAATTGAAGCTGGTGACAAATCTCACCACTCCAGAATTTTTGATACCAATCTTGTTCTAATATAACAATGGATTCCTATCTGACCATTTCGCTCTACGATAAGCCCTTTTTATCAATCGATGGCTATAACCCCTCTCAATGAACCATTGTTTGAGTTTATCGGCCTCTACTTCAAACAATGCTTGTGTGGAGCAGATACGTCGAAGCCGTAAAAATTGCCCCACTGGCACTGAACCTGATCATATGAGCTGGATTTGAGGAGGAGGCATGTAGTAACATGTTAGTGGACGTTGTTTTACGGTAGATATTGGTGCAGATGTTACCACCCACAACTCTCCGAAGAACAACGTTCAAAAACTCAATTTCATCCGGATGGTGTTTATCAGTAAGCCGTATATTCAAATCGTTACTGTTAACAACCTCAAAGAATTGATCCAGGGACAAAGAAGTACCCTGCCAGATGAGAAAGACGTCGTCGATGTACTGCATCCAAGTAAGGACGCAGTTTATTGACGACGGCCGCTCATCTGACAGGAGGAGGTCCCTCTCCCACAGCCCCAGGAACAAATTTGCATAGGAGGTGGCAAAGGCCGCCCCCATGGCAGTGCCCTGGAGCTGTAGGTAGAGGGACCCCTTAAACATGAAAAAATTATGTGTCAGAGTATACTCTAACAACTCAAGTACCAAAGCCCTGAAAACAGGGGAGTAGTCAGACGAATCCAAGAAAAATTTAACAGCCCGTAATCAGTCACAATGACGAATACTAGAATACAAAGATTCAACATCAGCCGCCACCAGGAGGGTATCCGGATCCAGTGAGAGTCCATCAACCATCCGGAGCAGCTGAGTCGTATCCTTTAAAAAGGAAGGAAGTCCCATGACCAATGGTTGTAAAATGAAATCAATCCATTTATTAATATTCTCCAGGAAGTTTCCCCAACCTGAAACAATTGGGCGTCCTGGGGGGACACTGATGTTCTTATGTATTTTAGGGAGGAGGTAAAACGTTGAAATAGTAGGTTCTTTGACCATCAAAGCAGTGGCCAAGTCCTTCGTGATGACTCCACCATCAACAGCGGCAGAAAGAATACTAGATAGATTTGGGCTATAAGCGGACAAGGGATTAAATGTGAGTTTCTTATAACACACCGGGTTCTTCAACTGGTGGAAGGCCTCATGTTCATACATGGCTATGGGCCAAATAACAACGTTACCCCCCTTGTCCGCTGGTTTGAGCACCACATCAGGAAGCTGCAGGAAGCCGCTGCAGATGATGGAGACGTTGCCGTTCCGCCCTAGTTAAATTGTCCCCCCGCATGTGCTGCGGAATTTTCAAACATTCATTGGTAACCACCTGCACAAACAAATCAATCGCGCTACAATTGGACAGAGGGGGAAACCTCCTGGAGCGTGGTCTTATGGATTGGGGTATCCTACCTCCCTCAGTAAACTTGTGTTCATCCGACAATTCCTCCAATACCCTCAGGGCTGCTTGTTCTTCTTCTGTTGGAAAAAGGGCATGCAAATTATCATCAAAAAAATACCTTTTAAAAAGAAGGGACCAAGCAAAAAGATGGAGGTCCTTGACAAGTGTAAACGTGTCAAGGCCTGCCGATGGAGAAAAGGAGAAACCTCTATTAAGTAGAGATAGATCAGCAGATGTTAACTGGTGTCCACTAAGGTTTATTACCTTATTGCCACTCTGTCCATCATCTGGTGAATGAAAGTCCTGGCGTCTGTATGGATGATAATTGCGTTTACGAGATCTCTTATAAGCTACTCCAGAACGAGTCACCATAGAGGATCCAGATGCATCGGAAATTTCACCAGCTGATGACAGTGATGAAAAGGAACTAATCCGATTTCTAGAATATAGTTGTGGTATAGTCTTGGCCCATCGATATACTGTCTTAAGCTGATAGTCTTTAGTGTCTCTATTAAATTTGTGTGTTTGGTTATCTTGTATTTTCTTCAGAGTCTGATCTAATGCTTTCTCCAAACTCAATTCAAAAGCTTGAATTTTCTCTTCAGTGCTGTTCGCACGGAGATCCACCTGTGCTACATCGATCTGTTTGTCAAGGTCCTCAATAGATTTTGTGTTTAATTTGATGAGTAGCTGCATCAATATTTTAGAACAGCCACTACATGCCTCCTCCCATTCACTAATAAATGCCCTATCCTCAACCGGATATGCAGGAACCACTCGCACCCTCAAATCTCTAGGGATCATGACACATATTTTTCTAGGAATGCTCGATTCCACCAGAGTTTAGTACGCTTGACTAGTAGAGTCTGGAACAAGGTACACTTCTCATCCCACAAGTGATCACCAACCCGCTGAACACCAGAGGCACCCTCCTCAATACCTGTTACATTTGTCCAAGCCAGACCCGTTCTCTGGCCCTATAGTCCATTATGTCGTGCAGGACACCTGTGCAAAACACAGTAAAGATACAACAGTTAAACAGAGGCATAACAAAACTCAGCATGATACAGATTAGTGCCTGGAACCACATACATATATCATATGCTGAACATAAAAAAGGACTGAGTAAACGGACTAGTCGCTAATGAACCTAAAACAAAAAATGGGTCACAAGGACCCGAAAAAACGACCTCAAAGTCCATATAACACAAAACATATCAACAATCTTTATTAACTGTTAAAACAATATTTTAGACAGTACAGAAACAGGTAGGATAGGGTACCACATGGTGTACATGAACACCGCACCGACGTATGATGTACCACAGGCGCACGGAGTCAGGGAAAACACCTGCATATGTCAACTGCTTACAATACAGTTAAAGTTATCCAAGCCAGATGTCTAATTACAGAGAGTCTATATAGATAGAAACGCCATCTTTAGCAGGAGCATAGGAGCATGGTGGTGCAGCATGGTAATGGCGCTAAGACAGATATGTAGAAATAGACTCTGGGATATAAATTACCTCTGAATAGAGCTCAGTGTGCAATTTTCTCCAGGGTCTGTGTGCCCACCCCGACGTGCGTTTCGGTCACACACCTTCTTCAGGGAGCATAGGGAAGAGACACCGAACGTGTGCTTATATATTAGTCCATCCCAGAAGTGCTATACAGCAACCCGGAAATGAACCTCTGTAGCCATGGAAACCCGTAACCAATCACCCCTCCAACATGACAGCAGGCTTCATAAGGTAACATCTATTGTGTCGGTATAGTCATCCGTCCCATAGGCGCCTGCGTCACATCGCGCCAGCCAGTCACAGGGCCCTGTGAAGCCGGGCAGTGGACGCGCAGCCAGAACAGGCGCCCGACAGGGCGGGGAAAGACAGCGCGCATGCGCAGAGTAAATTAAAAGCCAAATCTGCCATATTGGAACAGGGAAGTAAGAAAGGGCAACCCAAAATACTAAATATAACCAAATAACAAAAGACAAAATGCCAAAAAACAGAGACATATTAGCAGATATATGGATGCTGCACATTATTAAATATACATACATAAATAAACAAAATCCGTACATGGCTAGCGGGGCAATTTTTACGGCTTCGACGTATCTGCTCCACACAAGCATTGTTTGAAGTAGAGGCCGATAAACTCAAACAACGGTTCATTGAGAGGGGTTATAGCTGTCGAGTGATAAAAAGGGCTTATCATAGAGCGAAATGGTCAGATAGGAATCCATTGTTATATCAGATTCTGGAGTGGTGAGATTTGTCACCAGCTTCAATTCATGTTCTGAATCAATACGGACAACCTTGGTGAAGGCATGGCCAATCCTTATGACCGACTCGACTATTGCTAAAATCTTACCCTCAAGTCCTGCCATTACTTTTCGGCGGTCTAGAAATTTACGTGACTGTTTGGTACGCAGCCACTATAATGGTGGATCTAATAGGACATTCCTGAGTGATGTACCCATCAGGGGAGGCTGCAGGCCCTGTGGCCACTGTGTCGCCTGTGCTAATATTGACCGTGGTGACTCGTTTTCAGATTCTACGGGTCATAGGAATTATAAAATTGAGAAATCAATAACTTGTACGACTACGAATGTGATCTACTATGCCACTTGTCCGTGCTCCCTGATCCATATTGGTCTAACCACATGCCAACTTAAGATCAGGGTCAGGGAGCACGTACGTGGCATCCAGGCGGCCAGTGGCCAGGAGGATGCAGCCCTCCTAAAAACAATACCCAGACACTTAAGGCTACACCATGAGTGTGATAGCAAAGGCTGCCTGTTAGAGGTATTGATGTTCTTGATCTGGGTATTTGGGGAGGGAATGTCTCTCAACGATTGGCTCAGCTAGTGTCCCGATGGATTTGGACCTTGGGCACTGTTCACCCATGGGGTTTGAATGAGAGTTTAAGCTTCTCAATCTTCTTGTGATCACCGCTCAATGTACATCTGGAACTTTACTCATCTCACTGCCGCACCGGGTGTGTTTCGTGTTTTTAACTTGATTTTTATTGCATTTTTATTAATTATTTTTTTGTGTTTTAGTTCTTGATATAGATGTCTGTGTGTTATATATAATTGTGTTTGGTTCTTGCGGTTATATGGAATGAGTTGTCCTTCGACATCTGTCTGCGCAATCCAGCTGGCTGATGGATCAGACATCGGATTGACATTGGGTGGTTATCTCCATTGAACTTTGACTTGCCTTGGTGGATGCACCATTTGGATGCATTTCATAATGGAGGAAGTTCCCATTGGACATTTCAAAGTGACCGGTGCGATGAATCTATGCCAGCTATTTATGGACTTCTGGGGATATATGAAATCGGACTGGGGCTGTATTTTTATACTAGCCATGTACGGATTTTGTTTATTTATGTATGTTTATTTAATAATGTGCAGCATCCATATATCTGCTAATATGTCTCTGTTTTTGGCATTTTGTCTTTTGTTAATTGATTATATTTAGTCTTGCCCTTTCTTACTTCCCTGTTCCAATATGGCAGATTTGGCTTTTAATTTACTCTGCGCATGCGCGCTGTCTTTCCCCGCCCTGTCGGGCGCCTGTTCCGGCTACGTATCCATCGTCCCGGCTTCACAGGGCCCTGTGACTGTCTGGCGGCTTGCGCGATGTGACGCAGGCGCCTATGGGACGGACGACTATACCAACACAATAGATGTTACCTTATGAAGCCTGCTGTCATGTTGGAGGGGTGATTGGTTACGGGTTTCCATGGCTACAGAGGTTCATTTCCGGGTTGCTGTATAGCACTTCTGGGATGGACTAATATATAAGCACACGTTCGGCGTCTCTTCCCTATGCACCCTGAAGAAGGTGTGTGACCGAAACGCACGTCAGGGTGGGTGCATGGACCCGGGAGAAAAATGCACACTGCGCTCTATTCAGAGGTAATTTATATCCCAGATTCTATTTCTACATATCTGTCTTAGTGCCATTACCATGCTGCATGCAGGGCTTTGGCTGAAAACTTTATCTAACATTATGTACCTACGCTCCTGCTAAAGATGGCATTTCTATCTATATAGACTATCTGTAATTAGATATCTGGCTTGGATAAGTTTTAACTTTATTGTAAGCAGTTGACATATGCAGATGTTTTTCCTGGCTCCGTGCGCCTGTGGTACATCATACGTTGGTGCGGTTTTCATGTACACCATATGGTACCCTATCCTACCTCTTTCTGTACTGTCTAAAATATTGTTTTAACGGTTAATAAAGATTCTTGATATATTTTGTATTATATGGACTTTGAGGTCGTTTTTTCGGGTCCTTGTGAACCATTTTTTGGTTTAAGTCAGCAGAGTAGCCCGCCTGTGAAACTAACTATACCGCCTGTGTACCTCAATTTTTACTGCATCTAATCCAGTTAATAGTTTTGGGCCTAGGAGCAGTATTTGCACGTCAGCAGAGTAGCCCGCCTGTGAAACTAACTATACCGCCTGTGTATCTCAATTTTGACTGCATCTAATCCAGTTAATAGTTTTGGGCCTAGTACCACAGTTTGGCCACTCAGTTTTGCTCGGTTTTCATCCATCGGTTGTTGTGGCAACAACTACAGATACAGAGTTGCCAATTAGTTAACCACTAAAATGAGTGGCAAAAGGCCTGATGCTGGTGGAAAGGGGAATAGGCATGTTGGAAAGGGAAAAAAAGGTTGTGTCCATGTGGTAGGTGGTAAAGCAACAGTAACATCTGCAGAAGAAAGACCATCTTCCAGCCAAAGTAAGATGTCTACTTCTTTTCGTGGACAATTTGATATGATCCCTTTCTTACGACCATCGCTACAAGCATCGCCAAAAATTCCAGATGAGGCACAAAAACAGCAGGTGCTTGAACGGATATCAAGTGCTCATTCAAGTGAGCTCTCCTCCATGTCAGCTTCAACATCACAACTACTCTAGTCCTCAGAGTTGTCACCCCAATCGCACTTGCTTCCTCACAGCTCCCAAGTCTCCAGCCGCCCGTCTGAGCATGGGGTAACACACATGGTTGAGTCTGTAGAGCTGTTTACGCATACTATAGCCTGGGAATCATTGGTCTGCTCCAGAGCTTCTGTTAATCCAGATGAGTAAATGATCTGCACTGATGCCCAGAATCTTTGTGAGTCGGATCCAGGCCCAGATGAAGAAGGATCTGAGCATAATGTAGACCGTCGTTCCCAATCTGTAACTCCTGTTGGTGGAGACAATGAGGAAGATGATGATGAGACTGAGATACCTCATTGGAACGAAAACTTGAGTTTTCGGTCATGGCAGGAATAGGTTGGCTCTGAGGACGACGGGTGTGAGAACACACAGGATGATGATGACGAGGTTGTAGACCCCACTTACTGTCAACCCCCAGTCCGCCAGTCCATGAGGTCAGCAGAGGAGGTGGAGGAGGATGCTAGTGATGAGTCTGATGACGAGGTAATGTTGCACCTTCATGGACAGAGACAGAGTACTGGAAGCACGTCAACAACTACATCCTCAACCTCAACTGTGCCTCAGACCAGAAGTTGTGGTGGCTCTTCAGGTCGCATGGGCTCTAAGCCTTGCATAGCCTGGGCATTTTTTGACATTGCAAAGGATGACCCAGCTCATGTTGTCTGTAAGATTTGTCAACAAAATCTCAGTAGAGGACAAAAAATGACTAGCTTGAGTACTTCATGCATGAACCGTCACATGGATATGAGGAATAAGTTGCAGTGGGAAGTTCACTGTGCTACATTGCGGCCTAGTGGACCAGCTCAACCACCGTCTGCCCCATCAAGTGCATCTGCGTCCTCTTCATCCTCTGTGACTGTGGGGACAGCAGTCGCACATGGTTTTGAACGCAGACCTTACACCTTTTTACCCACAACAACCAGTGTGATTGGCAGGTCGTCAGGACATTTGCAAGTGGAAACACTTGCTGTTGATGAGTGCTCTCCGACATCGACACCACATTTTGATCAAGGCAACATAACATTTCCGCCTGCACCTTCCTCACAGACCAGCAGTTTGCCGGGGACATCCTACTCAACTCCGTCTAAGCACGGCAGCCAGCCCTCAGTCCCTCAGATGTGGACATGTAAAAGACCATTTCCTCCTAGCCATGACAAAGCTAAGAGGTTGAATTTCTCCATCTGCAAGCTGTTGGCTACAGAAATGCTGCCTTTCCGCCTGGTGGACACAGAGTATTTTCGAGACCTTATGTCCGTCGCAGTGCCCCAGTACCAGATGCCCAGTCGCCACTACTTCTCAAAGAAAGCTCTGCCTGCGCTACACCAGCATGTCGCACACAACATCACCGCTTCCTTGAGTAACTCTGTGTGTGACAGGGTGCATTTCACCACAGACACTTGGACGAGTAGACATGGACAGGGGCGTTACATGTCGGTGACTGGGCACTGGGTAACTATGACGACATCAGGAGAAGGGGCTGCTGTCCAAGTTTTGCTGTCCCCACAAGTTGCTCGTCAATCCTCTGTATCTAGAAATTCCTCCACCGCTTCTGCCTCCTCAACCTCCTCTCGGTCCTCCACCTGCACCCAAAGCCTGTCTGGTAATGCCACCCGCTTTGTAACTTTGCAGAAGGAATCCTGCACACCGCCTCACTATGCTGTCACCAGGGCTCAACGGTATCAGGCAGTGTTTACATTGAAATGTCTAGGAAATGTGAGTCACACATCTGAAGAGTTGTGGTCAGCTCTGGAGACCGAGTTCCATCAATGGTTGTCTCCACTCAACCTGCAGCCTGTGTGCGACAATGCTGCAAACCTGGGTGCAGCCCTTCGCCGGAGCAATGTCACACACGTGCCTTGTATGGCTCACGTTTTGAACCTGGTTGTCCAGCAATTTTTATCCCACTATCCCAGTCTAGATGGGCTTCTGCAGAGGGCACGGTCGCTGTGTGCTCACTTCCGCCGTTTGCATCCCGCAGCTCAATGACTTACATCTCTACAGAAGTCGTTGGGCCTGCCAGTTCACCGGCTGAAATGCGATGTGCCTACACGGTGGAATTCAACTCTGCACATGTTGCAGCGACTGTGGCAGCACCGACAAGCCCTGGTGCAATACGATATGACGTATAGCCTGGGCCAACGAGATCAAGAGGTGGGGCAAATCACGCTGCAGAAGTGGTCTCAGATCAGGGACCTATGCACCCTTCCGCACAGTTTTGAAATAGCAACGAAGATGTTTAGTGCTGACGATGCCATTGTCAGCATGACCATTCCGGTGATTTACATGCTGGAGCACACCTTACACAGTGTTCGGAGTCAGGTGGTGGAACAAGAGGAGGAGGAGGAGCAACAGTAGGAGTCATATACGGAAGAGATAATATCTCCAAAGTCAAGAAGGTTGGCAGCACCAAGGCGGCTGGCATTGGAGGCTGGGGGAGAGGGATTACCAAGGGCATATGGTAGCAGCCAAACTGTTGAGGAAGGTGCAGGAGGCAAGGAAGAAGTGGAGGACGAACTGGCGCTGGGCATGGAAGACTCATCAGATGAGGGAGACCTTGATCAAATTTCTGTTGTGCGAGGTTGGGGGGAAAGGGCAGATGAAGGAAGCATGATTCTCACCTTGCCACCACTAAGACAAAAAGGAGTTGGTTCCCCTGAATGCGCAAGACACATGAGTGCCTTCTTGCTGCACTACCTGCAACATGACCCTCGGATTGTCAGAATCCAAAGTAATGCCGACTACTGGGTTGCCACACTCTTAGATCCGTGGTACAAAAGCAAATTTGGCGAAATAATTCCTGCCATAGAAAGGGATTCACGCATGCAGGAGTATCAGCAGAGACTATTACAGAATCTAATCTGCTTTTCCACAAAACACCAGTGGTGCACGTAGTCAATCTCTGAGTTCTAAATTGCCAACCTTGGGACTATCGAATCATCACTCAAACCGTAACAGTAACATCGTATCTGGTGGTAACAGCAATTTTTTCCAATCGTTTCAAGATTTTTTTTAGACCATCCTTTGCAAGGCCAGAGGAGATAAGAAGTCTGACGCACAGCCAACGCCTAGAGAGGATGGTACAAAAGTATCTCCAAGTTAACATCGATGCCATGACTGTGGAACTGGACCCTTGCTCATTTTGGGTTTCCAATCTTGAAAAATGGCCTGAGCTCGCCACTCACGCCTTGGAGATCTTGTCGTGCCCCGCAGCCAGCGTTCTCTCTGAATGTGTGTTCAGCGCTGCTGGTTGTGTGCTG
Source organism: Ranitomeya imitator (assembly GCF_032444005.1). NCBI lineage: Eukaryota > Metazoa > Chordata > Amphibia > Anura > Dendrobatidae > Ranitomeya > Ranitomeya imitator. The sequence continues at coordinate 231,902,288 of NC_091287.1, read as the reverse complement.
ACATATAAGCGCACGTGGCTGTCCAGTAACAATGTAGACAGACTAATGTTCATCAAGATGAACAAATCCTGGATCCGCAAGGACTTTTCTACCCCTGTGTCATCCTGGGGAGACTAAAAGCTTGATGTTTTTTGAAAATCACCTCACCAACCATTTTAAAAAACTTTTGGCGAAATTGATGCCATTTAAGTGGTGTCTGTGGCCGAATTTTTGGAAAAAATGGAGACTCTTATTTAGTCCCCTTGCTCAGTTAGTTTTACAGGACGTTGCCATTGTCAATTCCAGGTGGGTGGGGTCGTCTGCAGAGTTGTTTCCTCATACTATGGCCTGGGATTCAGAGGTCTGCTCCAAAGCTTCAGTGTCTGCTAGTCAGCAGAGTAGCCCAGCCACCCACCGCCTGTTTACCTAAGTACTATTTTTAATGACATCTGGCCCAGGAAATACTTTCGGGCATAGTAGAGTTTGGAGCTACTCAGCAGCGTACTTCACCCATGAAGCAAGCTACACCACCTGTTTACCTAACTACTATTTTGTAACGGCATCTAGCCCAGGAAATCCTTTTGGGCCCAGTAGAATTTAGTGCTACTCAGCAGCATACCCCACCCATGAAGCAAGCTATACCGCCTGTTTACCTAACTACTATTTTGTAATGGCATCTAGCCCAGGAAATCCTCTTGGGCCTAGCAGAATTTAGTGCTACTCAGCAGCGTACCCCACCCATGAAGCAAGCTACACCGCCTGTTTACCTAAATACTATTTTGTAACGGCATCTAGCCCAGGAAATCTTTTTGGGCCTAGTAGAATTTAGTGCTACTCAGCAGCTTACTTCACCCGTGAAGCTAGCTACACCACCTGCTTACCTAACTACTATTTTGTAACGGAATCTAGCCCAGGAAATCCTTTTGGGCCTAGTAGAATTTGGTGCTACTCAGCAGCGTACCCCACCCATGAAGCAAGCTAAACTGCCTGTTTACCTAACTACTATTTTGTAACAGCATCTAGCCCAGGAAATCCTTTTGGGCCTAGTAGAATTTTGTGCTACTCAGCAGCGTACCCCACCAATGAAGCAAGCTACACTGCCTGTTGATCTAATTACTAATTTTTAACTGCATCTAGCGCAGGAAATTGTTTTGTACCTAATAGCATTTTGTGCTACTCAGCTGAGTACCCCACCCATGAAGCCACCAACACCGCCTGTTGATCTAATTACTCATTTTTAACTGTATCTAGCCCAGGAAATCGTTTTGTACCTAATAGCATTGTGTGCTACTCAGCAAAGTACCCCACCCATGAAGCAAGCTACACCGCCTGTTTACCTAAGTACTATTTTTTAACGGCATCTAGCCCAGGAAATCCTTTTGGGCCTAGTAGAATTTAGTGCTAATCAGCAGCGTACCCCACCCATAAAGCAAGCTACACCGCCTGTTTACCTAACTACTATTTTGTAACGGCATCTAGCCCAGGAAATCCCTTTGGGCCTAGTAGAATTTAGTGCTACTCAGCAGCGTACCCCACCCAAGAAGCAAGCTACACCGCCTGTTTACCTAAGTACTATTTTTTAACGGCATCTGGCCCAGGAAATCCTTTTGGGCCTAGTAGCAATTTCTGCTACTCAGCAGAGTACGCCACCCATGAAGCAAGCTATACCACCTTCTTTCTTTCTCAATCTAACCCCTCGGCTCTGGGGTGTCCACTCTCCCTTCAGCTCTCTCCTTCTCACAGGTGGATTAACGCGTGTTTTCACACTGTGGCAAATATTTTGGGCCCAGGCATAAGAAGTCGTCGAGGTAATGGATAATATGTGCCGCCTTACAAAAGTCCATGACGACACATTCGAGAAAGCAACTAAACGCCTTAAATAGTGAGCAGGATATGGAGCACCCCATGGGCAAACAGCGATCTATGTAGCATGCTCCTTCACAGATGCAGACCAATGCGAGGACACTATTCGGAGGCACAGGTAGTAACTGGAACGCCCCCTCAATGTCTGTTTTGGCCATTAGGGTGCCCCTTATCAACCTCTTGTCCCGCCTGATTGCCTCGTCAAAGGAGGTACAGTACATAGTACAGTACTTGGTTCCGCATCGATGTTGTCGTTTACTGACCTGCTTCTTGTATGTGACAAATGGTGGATTAGTCTGAATGTATTGGGTTCATTTTTTGGCACAACTCCCAATGGGGGTACCACTACGTCTTCTAAGGAAAGTGTTTAGAATGGACCCGCCATCATTCTACCTAAAGATATTTCTTTTTTTATTTTCTTTGTCAAGACGTCTGGGTGTTGGTAGAGTGATTTTAGATTTTTACTCCAGCCTTTCTTGATTTGAGAAGGGCATGACATGCCTATATCAGTGACTCCTCCTTTTACTCCTCCACCTCTTTTCGTATGACTATATATAGTTGTGACTAGGGTTGAGCAAAACGGATCGGACATTTTCAAGTCACCGACTTTCGGCAAAGTCGGGTTTCGTGAAACCCGACCTGATCCTAGTGTGGGATCGGCCATGAGGTCGGCGATCTTTGCGCCAAAGTCGCGTTTTGTATGACGCTTCAGCGCCATTTCTCATCCAATGAAGGAGGACGCAGAGTGTGGGCAGCGTGATGACATAGGTCTCGGTCCCCACCATCTTAGAGAAGGGCATTACAGTGATTGGCTTGCTTTCTGTGGCATCACAGGGGCTATAAAGGGGCGTGCATGCCGACCGCCATCTTACTTCTGCCAATCTTAGCATAAGGAGAGGTTGCTGCAGCTTCATCAGAAGAAGGGATATAGTTAGGGAGGGAATATTAACCCCGAAACTGCTTGTGCTGTAGCGATTTCCATGGTCCAACACCACCTTTTATTTGCAGGGACAGTGGAGTTTTTTTTGTGCATCAGCTCTGTGGCTTATTAGGCTGCCCTATAAGGCTCCCTGATAGCTGCATTGCTGTTTGTACGCCGCTGTGCAAACCAACTGCTTTTTTAAAAGCAAAAATCCTGTTGCTCCTTTCTGCACAGTTCTCTTGTTTCTTTGTCCACATTTTTGTGTGCAGCAGTCCTTTATATTGCTGCCATACTTGTCCTAAGATCATTGTAGGGAGATTGAAATTGTACTACAGCCCTTGTATTTTTTCATATATATTTTCCAGCCACGTTCTGCCACTTACATTGTATAGTGTAATACACTGGGCCTGAGTTTTGGTGCATTCTCCCCCCCAAAAAGGGAGATTGAAATTGGCACTAAGTGGATCTACGTCACAGTTCTGTTAGTTTGTCGTACATCTAGCAGCCACGTTCTGCCGCTTACATTGTGTAGTGTAATACACAGGGCCTGTTTTTTGCTGCAGTCTCCCCCCAAAAAATGGAGATTTAAATTGCCAACAAGTTTATATATGTCAGTTCTGTTTGTTGTATATCTGCCAGCCATGTTCTGCCACTTACATTGTGTAGTGTAATACACAGGGCCTGTTTTTTGCTGCAGTCTCCTCCCCAAAAAAGGGAGATTTAAATTGCCAACAAGTTTATATACGTCAGTTCTGTTTGTCGTATATCTGCCAGCCACGTTCTGCCACTTACATTGTGTAGTGTAATACACAGGGCCTGTTTTTTGCTGCAGTCTCCCCCCCAAAAAAGGGAGATTTAAATTGCCAACAAGTTTATATACACCCTCTACCTTGTTTTACAGTACCATATAACAGTTGTTATTTTGGTTAGATTTTCCCAAAAAATGAGGAAGTCTGGTGGAAGAGGCCGTGGGGGGTCGTTGCCAGCTGGTACTGATGGTGGTGGTGGGGGAGCATCTGGTGGTAGTGGGAAAAGCAAAATAGCACCTAAGGTTGGAGGTGTTGAGCCAGCATCATCGTCTGGCTACACAAGTCCTCGAAGGCTCCCTTATCTGGGAGTAGGAAAACTGCTTTTAAAGCCGGATCTGCAGGAAAAAGTTTTGGCTTTCCTTGCTGACTCAGCCTCTATCTCTTTCGCCTCCTCTTCAGAAAGTTCAAAAAATAAAAGCAGCGAGTCGTCAATGGATGCTCTCGGTCAGGAACAAGTCGCTTCCTTGTGTCCTTCACCAAAAGCAAAAGTGAAGGATGCGGCAGACAACACTACAGTTTACTCCATGGAGCTCTTTACAGATACCGTGCCAGGGTTAGAAAGGGAAATAGTTAACAGCCCATTACAAGATGAATTGGACATGGAGTTGCACAGATACACAGCCACAGCTAGATTATTATGCTGTTCCATTGACTCAGATCACTACATTGCCCTCACAGTGTACTGAGCCAGAATCTGACCCTGATGAGACTATGGTGTCCCGTCCCGAATGCTATAGCACCTTTCACGGTGACACAGAGGAAGGTGCACATGACATTGAAGAGGAGGTGATAGATGACCCAGTTGTTGACCCAGATTGGCAGCCATTGGGGGAACAGGGTGCCGCTGGCAGTAGCTCTGAAGCGGAGGAGGATGATGCGCAGCAGGCATCTACATCGCAACAGCTTTCATCTGGCAGGCCCGTATCTGGCCAAAAATGTGTGGCTAAACAAAAACCAGTTGTAGGACAATGTGGTCATCCGGTTAAAGTAGCTCAGTGTGCAATGCCTGAAAAGGTATCCAATAGTAGGAAGAGTGCAGTCTGGCATTTTTTTAACCAACATCCAAATGATCAGTGCAAAGTCATTTGTAAGAAATGCTCAAGGACCTTCAGCAGAGGTCAGAATGTTAAAAGTCTAAATACAAGTTGCATGCGTAGACATTTAAACACCATGCACTTGCAAACCTGGACTAACTACCAAATGTCCCTTAACGTTGTTGCACCCTCTCACAATGAAGCTAGTCAGCAACGCTACATCCCTTCCCTCACTGTAAGCCCAACGTTTACCACACCACCTGCAGCAAATGTGGAGGTTTTGTCGCAAGGCCAAAGCAGGTCCGTATCTGGCCAAAAATGTTTGACAAAACCATAAACACTTTTAGGACAGCATGGCCATCCGGTGAAAGGAGAACAGCGTGCAATGCCTGAAAAGGTATTCGATAGTAGGAAGAGTGCAGTGTGGGAATTTTTTAACCAAGATCCAAATGACCAGTGCTAAGTTATTTGTAAGAAATGCTCAAAGACCTTTAGCAGAGGGAAGAATGTCCAAAATTTAAATACAATGTGCATGCGTAGACATTTAACCAGCATGCACTTGCAAGCTTGGACTAACTACCAAATGTCCCGTACCGTTGGTGCACCTGCTCAGAATGAAGGTAGTCAGCAACGCTACATTGCTTCCCTCACTGTAAGCCCACCGGTTAGGACACCACCAACAGCAAATGTGGAAGTATCGTCAAAAGGCAAAAGCAGTCAGGGAATCACAAGGTTCTTGGTAGGAAACACTGTATGTAGGCCAACATCAAGAATACCATCACCAACCCTCTCTCATTCTGCCATGTCCACCATCACCCCCGCTAGTTCCACCATATGCAGCTCTCCAGTCCAGATCACCCTATAAGAGACTCTCGCTAGGAAAAGAAAGTACTCATCCTCTCATCTGCGTACACAGGGTTTGAACGCCCACATTGCTAGACTAATCTTGTTAGAGATTATGCCCTACCGGTTGGTTGAAAGCAAAGCTTTCAAAGCCCTGATGGCCTACGCAGTACCACGCTTTGACCTACCCAGTCGACACTTCTTTGCGAGAAAAGCCATCCCAGCCCTCCACCAGCATGTCAAAAACCGCATTGTCCATTCACTCAGGCAATCAGTCAGTAGAAAGGTGAACCTCACAACAGATGCATGGACCAGTAGACATGGCCAGGGATGTTACATGTCCATCACGGCACACTGGGTTAATGTGGTGGATGCAGGGTCAACAGGGGACAGCCATAGTGGGACAGTTCTGCCTAGCCTACGGTCTAGGAAACAGTTGGCAGTAGGCGTTCGACAACCCTCCTCCTCCTCCAGAAGCGAAAGCTTGTCCACAGAGTGCAGTCGCCCGACCACTCCATCCGCAGCTGCCAGTGTTGCACATGTGGTGTCACATTATGGAACAGCTATTGGTAAGCGTCAGCAGGCTGTGTTGGAAATGAAGTGTTTGGGTGACAGACACACCGTGGAAGTACTAGCCGAGTACTTGCAGCAAGAAACTCAGTCATGGCTGGGCAGTGTACATCTTGAGGAAGGCAAGGTAGTTAGTGATAACGGAAATAAATTTATGGCTGCCATAGCCATTTCAGAACTGAAACACTTACCTTGCCTGGCTCACACCTTGAACCTGGTGGTGCAGTGCTTCCTGAAAAATTATCTGGGGTTACCAGCCCTGCTCCTGAAGGCGTGAAGACTTTGCTCGCACATCCGCTGGTCGCCCATACACTCCATCCATATGCTGAACCATCAGCGATCGCTGAAGCTTCCCCAGCACTGCCTAATAATTGAGGTTTCATCAAGGTGGAACTCCACACTGCACATGCTTTAGAGGCTGTGCGAACAGAGGCGTGCTGTCATGTATTTGTGGGAAGATACACATATACGGGCAGGCAGTTGGATGGCAGACATGGAGTTGTCTGGTGTGCAGTGGTCGAAACTCCAAGACCTCTGTCAAGTCCTTCAGTGTTTTGAGGAATGCACATGGCTGTTAAGTGCAGATGACGCCATCATGAGCATTAGCATCCCACTAATGCATCTGCTGATGCAAAGTTTGATACACATTAAGGAGCAGGCGTCTGCGGCCGAGGAGGAGGGAAGACTTGATGACAGTCAGCCATTGTCTGCTCAGGGAACTCTCCTAGATGAGGTGGTGGACGAAGAGGAGGAGGATGATGGGGATGAATATTTATGGGAGGAGGATGCTTCTCAGGGGGCAATAGAAACTGGTGGCGTTGCAAGGTCACATACAGGGCTTTTGCGGGAGACAAGTGATGTTGATTTGCAAGAAAGTGCTCCAAAACCCAGCACAAGCAGTGAATTGACACCAGGAACATTGGCCCACATGGCTGATTATGCCTTGCGTATCCTAAAAAGGGACCCCCACATTATAAAAAGGATGACCGATGACGATTACTGGTTGGCCTGCCTCCTGGATCCATTATATAAAGGGAAATTACAAAATATCATGCCACATGAGAGCCTTGAGCAAATATTGGCTACCAAACAAGCAACTCTTGTAGACTGTTTGGTTCAGGCATTCCCAGCACACAGTGGCGGTGATGGTTCTCATACAAGCCGTAGGGGGCAACATGGCAGAGGTGTTAGAGGTGCACAAATCAGAAGTGGCATTGGACAGAGGGGTTTTATGACCAGGTTGTGGAGTGATTTCGCAATGACCGCAGACACGACAGGTACTGCTGCATCGATTCAAAGTGACAGGAGACAGCATTTGTCCAGTTTGGTTACAAACTATTTTTCCTCCCGTATCAATGTTCTCCCTCACAGGTCATTCCCCTTTGATTACTGGGCATCAAAAATAGACACCTGGCCTGAATTGGCAGAATGTGCATTACAGGAGCTCGCTTGCCCAGCTGCTAGTGTGCTATCAGAAAGAGTCTTCAGTGCTGCTGGTTCAATACTGACCGAAAAAGGACTTGTCTGGCTACCCGAAATGTTGATGATCTAACCGTCATTAACCCCTTCATGACCCAGCCTATTTTGACCTTAAAGACCTTGCCGTTTTTTGCAATTCTGACCAGTGTCCCTTTATGAGGTAATAACTCAGGAACGCTTAAACGGATTCTAGCGGTTCTGAGATTGTTTTTTTGTGACATATTGTGCTTCATGTTAGTGGTAAATTTAGGTCAATAAATTCTGCGTTTATTTGTGATAAAAACGGAAATTTGGCGAAAATTTTGAAAATTTTGCAATTTTCACATTTTGAATTTTTATTCTGTTAAACCAGAGAGTTTTGTGACACAAAATAGTTAATAAATAACATTTCCCACATGTATACTTTACATCAGCACAATTTTGGAAACAAAAATTTTTTTTGCTAGGAAGTTATAAGGGTTAAAATTTGACCAGCGATTTCTCATTTTTACAACGAAATTTACAAAACCATTTTTTTTAGGGACCACCTCACATTTGAAGTCAGTTTGAGGGGTCTATATGGCTGAAAATACCCAAAAGTGACACCATTCTAAAAAATGCACCCCACAAGGTACTCAAAACCACATTAAAGAAGTTTATTAACCCTTCACGTGCTTCACAGCAGCAGAAGCAACATGGAAGGAAAAAAATGAACATTTAACTTTTTAGTCACAAAAATGATCTTTTAGCAACAATTTTTTTATTTTCCCAATGGTAAAAGGAGAAACTGACCACGAAAGTTGTTTTCCAATTTGTCCTGAGTACGCTGATACCTCATATGTGGGGGTAAACCACTGTTTGGGCGCACGGCAGGGCTTGGAAGAGAAGGAGCGCCATTTGTCTTTTTGAATTAAAAATTGGCTCCACTCTTTAGCGGACACCATGTCACGTTTGGAGAGCCCCCGTGTGCCTAAAAATTGGAGCTCCCCGACAAGTGACCCCATTTTGGAAACTAGACACCCCAAAGAACTTATCTAGATGCATAGTGAGCACTTTGAACCCCCAGGTGCTTCACAAATTGATCCGTAAAAATGAAAAAGTACTTTTTTTCACAAAAAAATTATTTTAGCCTCAATTTTTTCATTTTCACATGGGCACAGGATAAAATGCATCCTAAAATTTGTTGGGAAATTTCTCCTGAGTACACCGATACCTCACATGTGGGGGTAAACCACTGTTTGGGCACATGGTAATGCTCGGAAGGGAAGGAGCGCCATTTGACTTTTTGAATGAAAAATTATCTCCATCGTTAGCGGACACCATGTCGCGTTTGGAGAGCCCCTGTGTGCCTAAACATTGGAGCTCCCCCACAAGTGACCCCATTTTGGAAACTAGACCCCTCAAGGAACTTATCTAGATGCCTAGTGAGCACTTTAAACCCTCAGGTGCTTCACAAATTGATCTGTAAAAATGAAAAAGTACTTTTTTTTCACAAAAAAATGTTTTTCGCATCAATTTTTTCATTTTCACATGGGCAATAGGATAAAATGGATCCTAAAATTTGTTGGGCAATTTCTCCCGAGTACACCGATACCTCATATGTGGGGGTAAACCACTGTTTGGGCACACAGCAGGGCTCGGAAGGGAAGGCGCGCCATTTGACTTTTTGAATGGAAAATTAGCTCCAATTGTTAGCGGACACCATGTCGCGTTTGGAGAGCCCCTGTGTGCCTAAACATTGGAGCTTCCCCACAAGTGACCCCATTTTGGAAACTAGACCCCCCAAGGAACTTATCTAGATGCATATTGAGCACTTTAAACCCCCAGGTGCTTCACAGAAGTTTATAACGCAGAGCCATGAAAATAAAAAATAATTTTTCTTTCCTCAAAAATGATTTTTTAGCCTGGAATTTCCTATTTTTCGAAGGGTAATAGGAGAAATTGGACCTGAAATGTTGTTTTCCAGTTTGTCTTGAGTACGCTGATACCCCATATGTGGGGGTAAACCACTGTTTGGGCGCAAGGCAGGGCTCGGAAGGGAAGGCACGCCATTTGGATTTTTAAATGGAAAATTAGCTCCAATCATTAGCAGACACCATGTGACGTTTGGAGAGCCCCTGTGTGCCTAAACATTGGAGATCCCCCACAAATGACCCAATTTTGGAAACTAGACCCCCAAAGGAACTAATCTAGATGTGTGGTGAGGACTTTGAACCCCCAAGTGCTTCACAGAAGTTTATAACGCAGAGCCATGAAAAAAAAAAATTATTTTCTCAAAAATGATCTTTTAGCCAGCAAATTTTTATTTTCCCAAGGGTAACAGGAGAAATTTAATCCCAAAAATTGTTGTCCAGTTTCTCCTGAGTACGCTGATACCCCATATGTGGGGGTAAACCACTGTTTGGGCACATGCCGGGGCTCGGAAGTGAAGTAGTGACGTTTTGAAATGCAGACTTTGATGGAATGCTCTGCGGGCGTCACGTTGCATTTGCAGAGCCCCTGATGTGGCTAAACAGTAGAAACCCCCCACAAGTGACCCCATTTTGGCAACTAGACCCCCAAAGGAACTAATCTAGATGTGTGGTGAGGACTTTGAACCCCCAAGTGCTTCACAGAAGTTTATAACGCAGAGTCATGAAAATAAAAAATAAAAATTATTTTCTCAAAAGTGATCTTTTAGCCTGCAATTTTTTATTTTCCCAAGGGTAACAGGAGAAATTTGACCCCAAAAGTTGTTGTCCAGTTTCTCCTGAGTACGCTGATACCCCATATGTGGGGGTAAACCACTGTTTGGGCACATGCCGGGGCTCAGAAGTGAAGTAGTGACGTTTTGAAATGCAGACTTTGATGGAATACTCTGCGGGCGTCACGTTGCATTTGCAGAGCCCCTGATGTGGCTAAACAGTAGAAACCCCCCACAAATGACCCCATTTTGGAAACTAGACCCCGAAAGGAACTTATCTAGATGTGTGGTGAGCACTTTGAACCCCCAAGTGCTTCACAGAAGTTTATAATGCAGAGCCGTGAAAATAATAAATACGTTTTCTTTTCTCAAAAATAATTATTTAGCCCAGAATTTTTTATTTTCCCAAAGGTTACAGGAGAAATTGGACCCCAAAAGTTGTTGTCCAGTTTCTCCTGAGTACGCTGATACCCCATGTGTGGGGGTAAACCACTGTTTGGGCACATGTCGGGGCTCAGAAGGGAAGTAGTGACTTTTGAAATGCAGACTTTGATGGAATGGTCTGCGGGCGTCACGTTGCGTTTGCAGAGCCCCTGGTGTGCCTAAACAGTAGAAACCCCCCACAAGTGACCCCATTTTAGAAACTAGACCCCCCAGGAACTTATCTAGATATGTGGTGAGCACTTTGAACCCCCAAGTGCTTCACAGACGTTTACAACGCAGAGCCGTGAAAATAAAAAATCATTTTTCTTTCCTCAAAAATGATGTTTTAGCAAGCATTTTTTTTATTTTCACAAGGGTAACAGGATAAATTGGACCCGAGTAATTGTTGCGCAGTTTGTTCTGAGCACACTGATACCCGATATGTGGGGGTAAACCACTGTTTGGGCACACGTCGGGGCTCGGAAGTGAGGGAGCACCATTTGACTTTTTGAATACAAGATTGGCTGGAATCAATGGTGGCGCCATGTTGCGTTTGGAGACCCCTGATGTGCCTAAACAGTGGAAACCCCTCAATTCTACCTCCAACACTAACCCCAACACACCCCTAACCCAAATCCCAACTGTAGCCATAACCCTTATAACAACCCTAACCCCAACACACCCCTAACCACAACCCTAACCCCAACACACCCCTAACCCTAACCACAACCCTAATTCCAACCCTAACCCTAAGGCTATGTGCCCACGTTGCGGATTCGTGTGAGATTTTTCAGCATCATTTTTGAAAAATCCGTGGGTAAAAGGCACTGCGTTTTACCTGCGGATTTACCGCGGATTGCCAGTGTTTTTTGTGCGGATTTCACCTGCGGATTCCTATTGAGGAACAGGTGTAAAACGCTGCGGAATCCGCACAAAGAATTGACATGCTGCAGAAAATACAACGCAGCATTTCCGCGTGGTATTTTCCGCACCATGGGCACAGCGGATTTGGTTTTCCATATGTTTACATGGTACTGTAAACGTGATGGAAAATTGCTGCGGATCCGCTGCCAAATCCGCACCGTGTGCACATAGCCTAATTCTAAAGGTGTGTGCACACGCTGCGGAAAACGCTGCGGATCTGCAGCAGTTTCCCATGAGTTTACAGTTCAATGTAAACCTATGGGAAACAAAAATCACTGTACACATGCTGCAGAAAAACTGCACGGAAACGCAGGGGTTTACATTCCGCAGCATGTCACTTCTTTCTGCGGATTCCGCAGCGGTTTTACAACTGCTCCAATAGAAAATTGGAACCGCAGTGAAATGCGCAGAAAAACCGCGGTAAATCCGCAGCGGTTAGAGGAAAAGAATACGTGTGCACATACCGAAACCCTAACCCTAACCCTAACCCTATTCTAGCCTTAGTGAAAAAAAAAATCTTTATTTTTTTTACTGTCCCTACCTATGGGGGTGACAAAGGGGGGGGGGTCATTTATTATTTTTTTATTTTGATCACTGTGATAGATTATATCTCAGTGATCAAAATGCACTTTGGAACGAATCTGCCGGCCGGCAGATTCGGCGGGCGCACTGCGTATGCGCCCGCCATTTTGGAAGATGGCGGCGCCCAGGGAGAAGACGGACGGACCCCGGCAGGATCGGTAAGTATGATCGGGTGGGGGGGGAGCACGGGGGGGGGGATCGGAGTGCGGGTGGGGTGGAACGGAGCACGGGTGGGGTGGAACGGAGCACGGGTGGGGGTGGATCGGAGCACGGGGGGGTGGATGATGCACGGGGGGGTGGATGATGCACGGGGGAGTGGATCGAGTGCAGGGGGGTTGGATCGGAGCACGGGAGAGTGATTGGAGCACGGGGGGAGCGGACAAGACCACGGGGGGAGCCGGAGCACAGGACGGACGGGAGCCGGAGCAGTGTACCGGACAGATCGGAGGGCTGGGGGGGCGATCGGTGGGGTGGGGTGGGGGCACATTAGTGTTTCCAGCCATGGCCGATGATATTGCAGCATCGGCCATGGCTGGATTGTAATATTTCACCAGTTATAATAGGTGAAATATTACAAATCGCTCTGATTGGCAGTTTCACTTTCAACAGCCAATCAGAGCGATCGTAGCCACGGGGAGGTGAAGCCACCCCCCCTGGGCTAAACTACCACTCCCCCTGTCCCTGCAGATCGGGTGAAATGGGAGTTAACCCTTTCACCCGATCTGCAGGGACGCGATCTTTCCATGACGCCACATAGGCATCATGGGTCGGATTGGCACCGACTTTAATGACGCCTACGTGGCGTCATGGGTCGGGAAGTGGTTAAAATGAACCAATCATGGATTTCAAATTATTTTGCCCCACCTTCCCCTGCTGACACGTAGCTTGCCTGAAAAATGTCTTTTGGCCTCCTATTCCAGACTGCTCCAATTCCTCCATTTGGAGCTGCTGAATGTCTACCATAAGCCATTTTATACCTCCTTAAATGGTCTGACTTCCCCCACAGGGCAGTGGTCACCACTTGGCGCAAGCACCCGTGCGAGTGCCGTTTGCCTGGACAGGTGGGTGTGCCCACTTTTGGGTGAAAGGCACTAGCACAGGGTCCCTCATAGTACAATGAAGTGTCTCTGATGGTGGTGGTGCACACCCAACGTCAGACACTCTGTTGTAATATGAGGGGCCCTGTGCCAGTAACGATGCCCACGAGAGAGTGTCCCCCCCCCAGCTTAAACAGTGCTCTACCAATTGCAATACTTACCTATCCCTGCTCCACCACTGTGTAGTCTGTGCTGTTAAATCCTTCAATGGCACTGCCAATACAAATTTGTTGAAATGATAGATGATAGTTAAAATATACAGGGGACCTAGCCTCCATTTTGACCAGTTAATACTTTGCGCCCACTACCACTGTCTGCTACTCAGCAGAGGAGCCCACCCCAGTACCTAGCTATGCCGCCTATTTAGTCCTGTTACCAATTTTGAACACCTTTGAGCCTACTTTTGTATTTTAGCCTACTAACCTTGTCTGCGCCACTCATTACAGTTGTCCTCCACTGAACAAAGCTAAGCCGCCTGTTTACTCCTGTTACCAATTTTGAACTGCTTTTAGCCTACTTTTTTTATTGTGGGCCTACAAACTGTGTCTGTGCCACTCATTACAGTTGTCCTCCACTGAACAAAGCCAAGCCGCCTGTTTACTCCTGTTACCAATTTTAAACTGCTTTTAGCCTACTTTTTTATTTTAGGCCTACTAAGTCTGTCTGCGCCACTCATTACAGCTGTCCTCCATTGAACAAAGCTATGCCCCCTGTGTACTCCAGTTACCAATTTTGAACTGCATTTAGCCTACTTACTTATTTAGGCCTACTAACTGTGTCTGCCTCCCATTACAGTTGTCCTCCACTGAACAAAGCTGAGCCGCCAGTTTACTCCTGTTTCAAATATTAAACTGCATTTGGCCTACTTTTTTGGTTGGGCCTACTAACGGTGTCTGCCGCTCCTTGCTTTTCTCCTCCACTGAACAAAGCTGAGCCTCAATTTTCATCCTGTTTCGGATATTAAACTGCATTTGGCCTACCTGTTTGGTTGGGCTTAATAACGGTGTCTGCCGCTCCTTGCTTTTCTCCTCCACTGAACAAAGCTGAGCCTCAATTTTCATCCTGTTTCAGATATTAAACTGCATTTGGCCTACCTGTTTGGTTGGGCTTACTAACGGTGTCTGCCGCTCCTTGCTTTTCTCCTCCACTGAATAAAGCTGAGCCTCAATTTTCATCCTGTTCCGGATATTAAACTGCATTGGCCTACTTGTTTGGTTGGGCCTACTAACGTTGTCTGTCGCTCCTTGCTTTTCTCCTCCACTGAACAAAGCTGAGCCTCAATTTTCATTCTGTTTTGGATATTAAACTGCATTTGGCCTACTTGTTTGGTTGGGCCTACTAACGTTGTCTGTCGCTCCTTGCTTTTCTCCTCCACTGAACAAAGTTGAGCCTCAATTTTCATCCTGTTTCGGATATTAAACTGCATTTGGCCTACTTGTTTGGTTGGGCCTACTAACGGTGTCTGCCGCTCCTTGCTTTTCTCCTCCACTGAACAAAGCTGAGCCTCAATTTTCATCCTGTTTCGGATATTAAACTGCATTTGGCATACTTGTTTGGTTGGGCCTACTAACGGTGTCTGTCGCTCCTTGCTTTTCTCCTCCACTAAACAAAGCTGAGCCTCAATTTTCATCCTGTTTCAGATATTAAACTGCATTTGGCCTACTTGCTTGGTCGGGCCTACTAACGTTGTCTGCAGCTCTTTGCTTTTCTCCTCCACTGAACAAAGCTGAGCCTCAATTTTCATCCTGTTTCGGATATTAAACTGCTGCACAAGAGCACAAGAGCCCGAGCCTCCTGTGACTGCTGTCTTGTGAGCATATCAATAATTTTAGCCTGACCCCTGGCTGTGTCCTTGCCCAGTGCCAGTGGGATCCCCGGTGGTATGACCGGAGTCGCCATCAAGACCAAACATTCCCAGTCCTTCCAGGCTTTTAGCAGGTTAACATGATACAGTTGCTCGGGTTTCCTTTTACCCGGTTGGTACACCCTATAATTCACTTTTCCCACCTTCCCCCATATCAAATAAGGCCCCTGCCACTTGGCCATGAGCTTTCTTTCTGTGGTGGGCTCCAGTAACAACACCCGGTCCCCTTCTTTAGAGGACCCCTCGGATGCCTACCATACAACAGCCCAATCAGGGAAAAACCTGTGGATGGGTGTGATACCTCATGAATAGCGAACATCAGATAGGGCAATAATATGTCCCATTCCCTCCCATTTTTGACGACCACCTTTTTGAGCATGGCTTTGAGGGTCTTGTTAAACCTCTCCTCCAACTCATCTGTTTGTGGGTGGTACACCGACATTCGAGCTGTTTAATCCGGAGCAGCTTACATAGCTCCCTGGTCACCTTGGACATAAAAGCAGTCCCCTGATCTGTAACGATCTCCTTTGGTAGCCCAAGGCAGCAAAATATCACAAATAGCTTGCGGACTATTAGCTTGGCAGAGGCATAGCGGAGAGGTATCACCTCTGGATACCGTGTGATGTAGTCCACTATGACCAAAATATGTTGATGGCCGTGGCCGCATTTTACCATGGGACCTACCAGATCCATTGCTATTCGCTCAAATGGTACCTGTATGATGGGCAGAGGTACCAGTGGAAGCTGGCAATTCATGGTGGGTGAGGTTAGTTGACACTCTGGACACATGTCACAGTACTTCTGTACCTTTGTGTAGTCCTCAGGCCCAAAAAAATGCTGCAGAATGTTCTTCTACATCTTTTTGGCCCCCAAATGTCCTCCTAGCATGTGGGTGTGAGCCATGTCGAGCACCGCCAGATGATAGGATTGGGGCACCACGAGCTGTTCCACCATCTCATCCTGGACTTTATCCACCTGAGATAACAACCCCTGGAGTATAGCCATGTGGGGAAAAACAGTCTCAGCACCTGGGTGATGAGCTACTCCATTAATTTCAATCACCCTTTCTCGTGCCTGCACCAGGGTGGTATCCTGGAGCTGAGCTGTCCTGATCTTACCAGGTAACTCTTCCATCTGGGGGATCGGTGGCATCTCCTCGACCTCTCCTACAAATACCTCAAGGGAAAGCCTATCAGGGTTACACCCTGTCCCTATGTTGGCGACCCCTATGGCAGGTATCCCTGACTTGGGATCTTCAGGTTCCACATGCAGAATAGCATTTACCCTGGGAGGATTAACCTTGGTCTACCACAGGGACCAGAACAGGTGCAAGTCTCTTCCCAATACAGTCCCATATGGAAGAGTCTTTACCACTCCCACCACATGTCTTATTTTTCCACACAGGAAGGAAAATGTAACCTCCACGTTCGGGTACTCTTGGAGTTCCCCATGTATGCACACCACCCCCACTTTCCATCCATTGGAGTTGTCCCCGGCAACCAGGGACCCATGGACCAGAGTCACTAGGCTCCCAAGGTCCAGGGAAACCTCCGTCTGGTTCCCGAGAATGAGTACCTTGCACAGTTGGAGCTCGCTGCTGGCTGTGCTTGTAGTGGTAGTGCAGACTGGCTGGGCATAGATAGATGTACTGTGAATATACCCACAGTCCATGGGTTCAGCAGTCAGGGTTAATTTGCAGTTATATCTCTGGGCCCTTCTCTCCACCAAGACTTGATTTAGGGGACATGGGTCTGCTGTCACTCTTATAGGATACCCCCTCAGTATGGGCTCAGTAATGATTGGCCCCAGTAGAGGGCTGTGGACTTTTCCCAGGCTCCTGGGATGGTGGGGCTTGACGTAACAGCCAAAGTGGAGCAGTGTCCCATATGAAGTCCTGAGTGGCTGTATACCACTCAATCAGTTCCACTACTTGGTCCAGAGCGCCTGGGTCCCCTTGCCCCAACCAACACAGTATACTGTAGCTGCTGGCAGAGCCATCACCAGCTAGTCGAACACCACCCTCTCTACTCTCTGGGGTGGGGTTAAGGTCTCAGGTTGAAGCCATTTTTTTTTACCAGCAACAGTAAGTCATATGCCTGAGACCAGGCATGACAAGACTCCACAAAGTACCATTGGTACACCCGCTGAGCCTGCACATATATATTAACTCCCAGTCTGGCAAGGATCTAATCTCTCAGATTCTTGTAGTCCAGTGCATCGTCCAGACTAAGATCCAGGTAGACCTTCTGGGCATTTTCCATCAGGAAGAGGGCCACCACTTCAGTCCACTGGGTCACCGGCAAGCTCTCCCGCTCTGCAGTGCATTCGAAGCCAGTGAGGAAGGCATCCATTCCATCCTCAGGACACACCTTCCTCAGCGCTGACTGGACTTTGTACCGGGCCACCGATCGGAACGTGATCGTTGATGTGGATGTCTCTAGAAAAGCCACCATCTGCTGCATGAACAGGTTAGTTATCCACTGCTGTAACTGCAGCTCCTTTTGCTGCTGTCATTGCTGAAGGCCGCACTGCTGCCACTGCAACTGCAGCGCCTCTTGCTGATGTCACTGGAACAGTAGCTGCTGCTGCTTTTGCTGCCATTGCTGAGTGAGATCAAACTGTGCCTAAAGATCCTCCATCTTGTCGGCAGTCTTGGCCTTCAGTGTCAAAGGTCTAATCACTGACATGCAGCACATTTTCTGGTATGCCTCAGTTCACCCTGCCGGCATTCTCCAACCACATGTAGTGCAGCAGGCTTGATGCAGTGTGATAAACAGGCAGTGACCACAGGAAGTTCCAAAACCAAAAGTCACTTTAATGTTCAGCGTACTGACAAAGTTAAAAACAAAAGGTTATCCTCCGGATCACAGCCGGGAAACAAGATAATCCGTAAAAGGGATCTGTTTCCGTGGGCAACTGCACCATTGTGTACGCTGAGGATGCAAGGCCTTTTGGCTCTGCTTGGCTCAATGTTGCTTCACATAGGTGGAGCTCTGTAGGTCCTTCTGCTCTAAATGCTTGCAAAAACCAAGCTGACACATCCAACCATCTACTGCAGTGGTTTCTATTTCTACCAAAGAACCTGTGGCCGTAAGCCACATGGAAAACCCGGGTCGGGGAGGAATCGAACCACCACACTGCCTTCCTGCAGTCCATTTCAAATATAAAAGCCCATGGCAGGTTTTCCTAAATCTGCCGTGGACACATAGCTTACCCAAGACCAATACTCACTTTCATTTTACATTGCAATCACAGCTGCAATGCACTCCAGAGGCCTCAATATGCTTCTTTGCACATCCTGGAGGACACATAGCAACCCTAGCATATGACCCCGGTCTCTGCCTCACAGTGCCATAATTAGTCTATTGGGTCCAGAAGGAGTAATATACTTTATTAGTTTAATTTAGCAAATAAAGAACATAATCACTGTAGGAGGCTAATTGGGGGACATTATTACTCACTCACCCTCGCAGAAATTCCAAACACCTCAATTTGCAATCACTCTCTGAGTCTCTTCTCCCTCCCTTCATGATACAGATGCTGCTGCCCTTTCTATAACACCACAATAACAGCAACACTCGATTCGGCCGCCCATCTCATGCATAGCAAAACGCGTACACTCAACAGGCAGCCGTGGCTGAACAACCTGACCAAAGTACTGAAAAGGCCTTCCAGGATCGCTGAGCAGAGATGAAAGGGATCTGGCTCGCCTGACCACTTCACTGCATACAAGCAGTCCCTCACCTTCTTCAAGTTCGCGCTCACTGCCACAAAACAAACTTACTTCTCATCTTTCATATTCTCCCTGTCTCACAACTCTAAACAGCTTTTCACCACTTTCAATTCTCTACTACGTCCCCCCGCACCTCCTTCCTCCCCTGTAATTTCTGCTGAAGACTTTGCCTCCTTCTTTAAACAGGAGATCAATGCGATCAGAGAAAGCTTTGGCCCACAGCGCCCTATGCCCTTCTTAGCTGCTCAACCCTGTTCCTCCAAAACCAGCTTCTCCACCATGGCAGAAGATCAGCGCTCCACCCTCCTGTCAAGATCACACCTCACCACTTGCACGCTTGACCTGCTCCTGTCCCACCTCATCCCTAACCTCACCACAGTCTTCATCCCAACACTAACACATCTATTCAACCTATCACTCACAACAGTGTCTTCTCGTCATCCTTCAAACATGCCAAGATCACACCCATCCTCAAAAAGCCCTCCCTCGATGCATCCTCTGTGTCTAGCTATCGCTTGATATCTCTTCTCCTTTATACCTAAAAATTACTGGAACAACATGTCCATCTTGAACTATCCTCCTGCTCCCTCTTTGACCGGTTACAATCTGGCTTCCGACCCCATCACTCAACTGAAACTGCCCTAACTAAAGTGACCAACGACCTACTAACTGCCAAAAGCAAGTGACACTACTCTGTCCTCCTTCTCCTGGACCTGTATTCTGCCTTTGACACAGTAGAACACTCCCTTCTGATGCAGATCCTTTCATCTCTCGGCATCACAGACTTGGCCCTATCCTGGATCTCGTCATATCTGACAGACTGAACATTCAGTGTCACCCTCCCCCACACCACCTCCTCACTCCGCCCCTTGTTTGGCGGTGTTCCTCAAGGCTCAGTCCTGGGACCCCTACTCTTCTCCAGCTACACCTTCGGCCTGGGACAGCTCATAGAATCCCACGGTATGCAGTACCATCTGTACGCCAATGACACGCAGATCTACCTATCCGGACCTGACCTCACCTCCTTACTTACCAAAATCCCACACTGTCTGTCTGCTATCTCAGCCTTCTTTTCTGCTCTCTTTCTAAAACTGAACATGGACAAAACAGAATTCATCATCTTTCCCCATCTCACTCTACCCTTCTCCAGACCTATCTATCAATGTCAATGGCTGCTCACTTTCCACAGTCCCACATGCCCAGTGCCTCGGGGTGATCCTCGACTCTGCCCTCTCTTTCAAGCCACATATCCAAGCCCGTTCCTCCTCCATCCATCTCAAACTCAAAAATATCTCCCGGATCTGCGCATTCCTTGACCGCGACACCACAAAAACACTAGTGCATGCCCTTATCATCTCCTGCCTCGACTACTGCAACCTCCTACTCTCTGGCCTCCCCTCTAGCACTCTGGCACCACTCCAATCCATCCTACACTCTGCTGCCCGACTAATCTACCTGTCTCCCCGCTATTCCCCAGCCTCTCCCCTATGCCAAGCCCTTCACTGGACTCCTATCACCCAGAGATTCAAGTTCAAAACCCTCACAATGACATACAAAGCCATCCACAACCTGTCTCCTCCATACATTTGTGACATGGTCTCCTGGTACTTACCTACACACAACCTCTGATCCTCTCAAGATCTCCTCCTCTACTCCCCTCTCATCTCTTCTCACAACCGCATTCAAGACCTCCCGTGCTTCCCCATACTCGAACTCTCTCCCACAACACATCAGACTCTTGCCTACCAGAGAAACCTTGAAAAATAACCTGAAGACTCACCTCTTCCGACAAGCCTACAGCCTGCAGTGATCCTCAACCTACTCAACAGCCGCACAACCAGGTCTACCCGCTCCTAGTGTATCCTCACCCATCCCCAGCAGACTGTGAGCCCTCGCAGGGAGGGTCCTCCCTCCTTATGTAATTGTATTCCTTATTTTTTGCTCATGTTTAACTGTATTTGTCTATATTTGCCCACTTTTTCATGTGTAAAGCGCCAAGAAATATATGGCGCTATAAAAATGTATAATAATAATAATAAAAAAATTATTACAGTATGGAGCCAATTTTTGGGACGTTATAGCTATGTGAGTCTAATTGGGAATACTATTAATCCACAATGAGATACATTAACCCCTTTCAGACATATGACGTACTATCCCGTCGAGGTGGGGGGGGGGCCCGTATGACCACCGACGGGATAGTACGTCATAGCGATTGGCTGCGCTCACGGGGGAGCGCGGCCGATCGCGGCCGGGTGTCAGCTGACAACCGGAACAATGTGCCAGGAGCGGTCACGTAATATGATGTCACTGGTGGTATAATTAGTTTTAGCATAGGTTTTTGGATAATAACGAGTATGGTGTTCTTATTTGGCCCCTATTTGTTATTAATATGTGGTCCAGTCTTGTATTTATACCTTGTAAGTGATATTATTAGCATTCTGGTCTTGAAATAAAGGTCTTTGTTCAGTAGCAGGATGGACACTATGTGGTTATAATACATGCTCATAGTGTGGCAGTACGTTTTCTCTTTATATAGTTTAATATTGATATATTAATTTTGTTTAGAGGACTTATTCAGTAACAATATGAGTATAGTTTTTATTTGGTAACTGTATGACTAATACTAATTGCTGTGTTTTCTATGACTTTTATATATTTTATCTGTAGTCCTTTTTTAAATCATGGGGAGTGGGGAGAGACCAAATGTCATTATAAGATCTAGAATGCTACAGGGGCCCATACATCTGAACAACATGCTGGTGGTAGCCCAGGACCAAATTTTGCACTTGGACCCTTAGGACTCAATTTTCTTTCACATTTAGACAACAGTTATATTTAGTTTTAATACCAATCAATTTAAAGAGCTGAAATATAATACAATTCTGTTTTTAGTGGATTTCTGTAAATCACTGGTTGTTGTCCATATTGTGAGAAAAGAATGATTTAATAAGTCCTTAAAATATCATAAAAGGAACATGGAACACATTCTTAAGCTGTTGTCACCAATTAAACCACCTTCAGCATATTGGGTTCTGGCCAGTTCAATTTATTAGGCTGCATAAGAACATTTATCTTATAAATGAGTCTAAAGTAAAATTAACAAGTAAGATTATCATTGTGCAGAGAATCCCATGTGGAGGTCCAGATTTTTGATCAGATGTTCTTGGCTTTCACACAAGTGGACATGTCATAACATAAACACTGGGAAGTTATTGCTGCCATGATCCTAATGTACAAAATGAAAAAAGACAAAGAACAGCTTATGTATCAGCCTTGATTAATATAAAAACAAAAACACACACACACACACATATATATATATAATATATATATATATATATATATATATATATATACAGTATGTATATATTATAATGTAGGAGTGCTATTGAAAAAAGTGTATATATATATATATATATATATATATATATATATATATATATATATATATATATATATATACTGTATATACACACATATATACACGGTTGTGCTAAAAAATTTACATAACCCGGCAGATTTTTTGCTCTCTTGTACTTATTTCAGAGAATATGAATGATAACATCAAAACTTTTTCTCCACTCATGGTTATTGGTTGGGTGAAGTCATTTCTTGTCAAACTATTGTGTTTTCTCTTTTAAATCATAATGACAACCTAAAACATCTAAATGACACTGATCAAAAGTTCACGTACCCTGGTGATTTTGGCCTGATAACATGCACAGTAGTTGACACAAATGGGTTTGTAATCAGTGTGTGTGCACAGAAGCTGAGTGAGTTTCTGGGATCCAGACAGACTTTTGCATCTTTCATCCAACTACTGACATTTCTGGATTGTGAGTCCTGGAGAAAGCAAAAGAATTGTCAACGGATCTACAGGAAAAGGTAGTTTAACTGTATAAAACTGTATAAAACAGGAAAGGGATACAAAAAGATATCCAAGGAATTGATAATGCCAGTCAGCAGGGTTCAAACTGTGATTAACAAATGGAAAATCAGAGGCTCTGTAAAAACAAAACCACAGCCAGGTAGAGCAACAAAAATGTAGTCTACAACTGCCAGGAAAATTGTTTGAGATGCAAAGAAAAACCCACAAATAACATCAGCTGAAATACAGGACTCTTTGAAAACTAGTGGTGTGGCTGTTACAAGATGCACAATAAGGAGGCACTTGAAGAAAAATGAGCTGCATGGTCGAGTCGCCAGAAGAAAGCCATTACTGCGCAAATGCCACAAAGTACCTACAATGCGCAAAACAGCACAGAGACAAGCCTCAAAATTTCTGGAACAATGTAATTTGGAGTGATGAGACCAAAATTTAACTTTTAGGTCAAAACCATAAACGTTACATTTGGAGAGAGGTCGGCAAGGCCTATGATGAAAGAAAAACCATTCCTACTGTAAAGCACGGAGGTGAATCGCTGATGTTTTGGGAAGTTGTGAGCTACAAAGGCACAGGAAACTTGGTCAAAGTTGATGAAAAGATGAATGCAGCATGTTATTAGCAAATTCTGGACACGATACTGGAGGCAAATTTGCACTCATCAGCCTGAAAGCTGCGCATGCAACGTACTTGGACTTTTCAATATGACAATGATTCAAAATGCAATTCCAAGTCGACCTTTCATTGGCAATAGCAGAACAAAGTGAAGGTTCTGGAGTGGCCATCTCTGTCTCCTGACCTCTATAACATTGAGCCACTCTACGGAGATCTCAAGCATGCAGTTCATGTTAGACAGCCCAGGAATTTACAGGAACTGGAGGCTTTTTGCCAAGAAGAGTGGGCAGCGTTACTATCTGAGAAAATAAATAACCTCATCTACAACTACCACAAAAGACTTCAAGTTGGCGTTAAAGGGGGCAATATACGGTATTAAGAAATGGGGTAAGTGAACTTTTGATCAGGTTTATTAGAATGTTTTGGGTTGTCATTATGTTTTAAAAAGAGGAAACACAGTAGTTTGATAAAAATTGGCTTCACCCAACCACAAACCATGAGTGGACAAAAAAAATTTGGTATAATCATTCATATTCTCTGAAAAAAGGCCAAGAAAGCAAAAATTCTGCAGGGGTATATAAACTTTTGAGCACAACTGTAATACAGGTCCTTCTCAAAAAATTAGCATATAGTGTTAAATTTCATTATTTACCATAATGTAATGATTACAATTAAACTTTCATATATTATAGATTCATTATCCACCAACTGAAATTTGTCAGGTCTTTTATTGTTTTAATACTGATGATTTTGGCATACAACTCCTGATAACCCAAAAAACCTGTCTCAATAAATTAGCATATCAAGAAAAGGTTCTCTAAACGACCTATTACCCTAATCTTCTGAATCAACTAATTAACTCTAAACACATGCAAAAGATACCTGAGGCTTTTATAAACTCCCTGCCTGGTTCATTACTCAAAACCCCCATCATGGGTAAGACTAGCGACCTGACAGATGTCAAGAAGGCCATCATTGACACCCTCAAGCAAGAGGGTAAGACCCAGAAAGAAATTTCTCAACAAATAGGCTGTTCCTAGAGTGCTGTATCAAGGCACCTCAATGGTAAGTCTGTTGGAAGGAAACAATGTGGCAGAAAACGCTGTACAACGAGAAGAGGAGACCGGACCCTGAGGAAGATTGTGGAGAAGGACCGATTCCAGACCTTGGGGAACCTGAGGAAGCAGTGGACTGAGTCTGGTGTGGAAACATCCAGAGCCACCGTGCACAGGCGTGTGCAGGAAATGGGCTACAGGTGCCGCATTCCCCAGGTAAAGCCACTTTTGAACCATAAACAGTGGCAGAGGCGCCTGACCTGGGCTACAGAGAAGCAGCACTGGACTGTTGCTAAGTGGTCCCAAGTACTTTTTTCTGATGAAAGCAAATTTTGCATGTCATTCGGAAATCAAGGTGCCAGAGTCTGGAGGAAGACTGGGGAGAAGGAAATGCCAAAATGCCTGAAGTCCAGTGTCAAGTACCCACAGTCAGTGATGGTGTGGGGTGCCATGTCAGCTGCTGGTGTTGGTCCACTGTGTTTCATCAAGGGCAGGGTCAATGCAGCTAGCTATCAGGAGATTTTGGAGCACTTCATGCTTCCATCGGCTGAAATGCTTTATGGAGATGAAGATTTCATTTTTCAGCACGACCTGGCACCTGCTCACAGTGCCAAAACCACTGGTAAATGGTTTACTGACCATGGTATTACTGTGCTCAATTGGCCTGCCAACTCTCCTGACCTGAACCCCATAGAGAATCTGTGGGATATTGTGAAGAGAAAGTTGAGAGACGCAAGACCCAACACTCTGGATGAGCTTAAGGCCGCTATTGAAGCATCCTGGGCCTCCATAACATCTCAGCAGTGTCACAGGCTGATTGCCTCCATGCCACGCCGCATTGAAGCAGTCATTTCTGCCAAAGGATTCCCGACCAAGTATTGAGTGCATAACTGAACATTATTATTTGTTGGTTTTTTTGTTTGTTATTAAAAAACACTTATTTGATTGGATGGGTGAAATATGCTAATTTATTGAGACAGGTTTTTTGGGTTATCAGGAGTTGTATGCCAAAATCATCAGTATTAAAACAATAAAAGACCTGACAAATTTCAGTTGGTGGATAATGAATCTATAATATATGAAAGTTTAATTGTAATCATTACATTATGGTAAATAATGAAATTTAACACTATATGCTAATTTTTTGAGAAGGACCTGTATATATACAGTCATGGCCAAAAGTATTGACACCCCTGCAATTCTGTCAGATAATACTCATTTTCTTCCTGAAAATGATTGCAAACACAAATTCTTTGTTATTATTATCTTCTTTTAATTTGTCTTAAATGAAAAAAACACAAAGAATTGTCCTAAAGCCAAATTGGATATAATTCCACACCAAACATAAAAAAGGAGGTGGACAAAAGTATTGGCACTGTTCGAAAAATCATGTGCTGCTTCTCTAATTTGTGTAATTAACAGCATCTGTAACTTTCCTGTGGCACCTAACAGGTGTTGGCAATAACTAAATCACACTTGCAGCCAGTTGACATGGATTAAAGTTGACTCAACCTCTGTCCTGTGTCCTGGTGTGTACCACATTGAGCATGGAGAAAAGAAAGAAGACCAAAGAACTGTCTGAGGACTTGAGAAACCAAATTGTGAGGAAGCATGAGCAATCTCAAGGCTACAAGTCCATCTCCAAAGACCTGAATGTTCCTGTGTCTACCGTGCACAGTGTCATCAAGAAGAGTAAAGCCCATGGCATTGTGGCTAACCTCCCTAGATGTGGACGGAAAATAAAAATTGACAAGAGATTTCAACACAAGATTGTGTGGATGTTGGATAAAGAACCTCGACTAACATCCAAACAAGTTCAATCTGCCCTGCAGTCCGAGGGTACAACAGTGTCAACCCATACTATCCGTTGGTGTCTGAATGAAAAGGGATTGTATGGTAGGAGACCCAGGAAGACCCCACTTCTTATGCCGAGACATAAAAAAGTCAGGCTGGAGTTTGCCAAAACTTACCTGAAAAAGCCTAAAATGTTTTGGAAGAATGTTCTCTGGTCAGATGCGATAAAAGTAGAGCTTTTTGGGCAAAGGCATCAACATAGAGTTTACAGGAGAAAAAAAAGAGGCATTCAAAGAAAAGAACACGGTCCCTACAGTCAAACATGGTGGAGGTTACCTGATGTTTTGGGGTTGCTTTGCTGCCTCTGGCACTGGACTGCTTGACCGTGTGCATGGCATTATGAAGTCTGAAGACTACCAACAAATTTTGCAGCATAATGTAGGGCCTAGTGTGAGAAAGCTGGGTCTCCCTCAGAGGTCATGGGTCTTCCAGCAGGACAATGACCCAAAACACACTTCAAAAAGTACTAGAAAATGGTTTGAGAGAAAGCATTGGAGACTTCCAAGGTGGCCAGCAATGAGTCCAGACCTGAATCCCATAGAACACCTGTGGAGAGATCTAAAAATGACAGTTTGGTGATGGCACCCTTCAAATATCAGGGACCTGGAGCAGTTTGCCAAAGAAGAATGGTCTAAAATTCCAGCAGAGCATTGTAAGAAACTCATTGATGGTTACCGCAAGCGGTTGGGCGCAGTTATTTTGGCTAAAGGTTGTGCAACCAAGTATTAGGCTGAGGGTGCCAATACTTTTGTCTGGCCCATTTTTGGAGTTTTGTGTGAAATGATCAATGCTTGGCTTTTTGCTTCATTCTCTTTTGTGTTTTTTCATTTAAGACAAATTCAATGAAGATAATAATACCAAATAATTTGTTTTTGCAATCATTTTCAGGAAGAAAATGAGTATTATCTGACACAATTACAAGGGTGTCAATACTTTTGGCCATGACTGTATATATATATGCAGTTAAGTCCATATATTTTTGGACAGAGACAACATTTTTTCTAATTTTGGTTATAGACATTACCACAATGAATTTTAAACAAAACAATACAGATACAGTGAAAGTTTCAGCTTTCATTTGAGGGTATCCATATTAAAATTGAATGAAGGTTTTAGGAGTTTCAGCTCCTTAACATGTCCCTGTTTTTAAAGGGACCAAAAGTAATTGGACAGATTAAATAATTTTAAATAAAATGTTCATTTCTAGTACTTGGTTGAAAACCCTTTGTTGGCAATGACTGCCTGAAGTCTTAAACTCATGGACATCACCAGATTCTGTGTTTTCTCCTTTTTGATGCTCTGCCAGGCCTTCACTGCGGTGGTTTTCAGTTGCTGTTTGTTTGTGGGCCTTTCTGTCTCAAGATTAGTCTTTAACAAGTGAAATGCATGCTCAATTACCGTATATACTCGAGTATAAGCCGACCCGAGTATAAGCCGACCCCCCTAATTTTGCCACAAAAAACTGGGAAAACTTATTGACTCGAGTATAAGCCTAGGGTGGAAATGCAGCATTTACCGGTGAATTTCAAAAATAAAAATAGATCATTATTTCCCCCTAGCTGTGCCATATAGTGCTCTGCACCGTTCATATTTCCCCATAGGTGTTAACCATATAGTGCTCTGCACCGTTCATTGTGCCCCCTAGCTATGCCATATACGGTGCTCTGCACCGTTCATTGTGCCCCATAGATGTGCCATATACGGTGCTCTGCACCGTTCACTGTGCCCCATAGCTGTGCCATATACGGTGCTCTGCACCGTTCACTGTACCCCATAGCTGTGCCATATACGGTGCTCTGCACCGTTCACTGTGCCCCATAGCTGTGCTGTGCCATATACGGTGCTCTGCACCGTTCACTGTGCCCCATAGCTGTGCTGTGCCATATACGGTGCTCTGCACCGTTCACTGTGCCCCATAGCTGTGCTGTGCCATATACGGTGCTCTGCACCGTTCACTGTGCCCCATAGCTGTGCCATATACGGTGCTCTGCACCGTTCACTGTGCCCCATAGCTGTGCTGTGCCATATACGGTGCTCTGCACCGTTCACTGTGCCCCATAGCTGTGCTGTGCCATATACGGTGCTCTGCACCGTTCACTGTACCCCATAGCTGTGCTGTGCCATATACGGTGCTCTGCACCGTTCACTGTACCCCATAGCTGTGCTGTGCCTTATACGGTGCTCTGCACCGTTCACTGTGCCCCATAGCTGTGCTGTGCCATATACGGTGCTCTGCACCGTTCACTGTGCCCCATAGATGTGCCATATACGGTGCTCTGCACCGTTCACTGTGCCCCATAGCTGTGCCATATACAGTGCTCTGCACCGTTCACTGTGCCCCATAGATGTGCCATATACGGTGCTCTGCACCGTTCACTGTGCCCCATAGCTGTGCCATATACGGTGCTCTGCACCGTTCACTGTACCCCATAGCTGTGCTGTGCCTTATACGGTGCTCTGCACCGTTCACTGTACCCCATAGCTGTGCTGTGCCATATACGGTGCTCTGCACCGTTCACTGTACCCCATAGCTGTGCTGTGCCTTATACGGTGCTCTGCACCGTTCACTGTGCCCCATAGATGTTCCACATAAATTTGTGCCGCCGCTGCCGCAATAAAGAAAAAAAAACACATACTCACCTCCCTTGATTGCAGCTCCCGGCGTCTCGTTCCGGCGCCTCCATCTTCCCGGCGTCTCTGCTCTGACTGATCAGGCAGAGGGCGCCGCGCACACTGTATGCGTCATCGCGCCCCCTGCCTGAACAGTCAGAGAGCAGAGACGCCGGGAAGATGGAGGCGCCGGCTGGGAAGATGGATCGGCGCCCGGCGGCTGGAACGAGGACAGGTGAATATGCTATACTCACCTAGTCCTGGC
Organism: Ranitomeya imitator; assembly: GCF_032444005.1. Classification (NCBI taxonomy): domain Eukaryota; kingdom Metazoa; phylum Chordata; class Amphibia; order Anura; family Dendrobatidae; genus Ranitomeya; species Ranitomeya imitator. Next base: position 231,873,219 of record NC_091287.1, on the reverse strand, counting down.
GATCCTCGCGCTGTCCCCTCCTGTCTTCGGTGCCGCAGCTTCTTTCTCTATCAGCGGTCACCGGCACCGCTGATTAGAGAAATGAATAAGCGGCTCCGCCCCTATGGGAGGTGGAGCCGCTTATTCATTTCTGTAATGAGCGGTCCCACGTGACCGCTGAAGAGAGGAAGAAACTGCAGCGCCGAAGCCCGTGGGACGGCAGGGACAGCGCGAGGATCGCTGGGACTAGGTAAGTATGCCTCAGCGCCCTCACCCCCTCACCTGCCGACCCCACCGCTACCGTGACTCGAGTATAAGCCGAGGGGGGCACTTTCAGCCCAAAAATTTGGGCTGAAAATCTCGGCTTATACTCGAGTATATACGGTATGTTGAGATCAGGTGACTCACTTGACCATTCAAGAATATTCCACTTCTTTGCTTTAATAAACTCCTGGGTTGCTTTGGCTTTATGTTTTGGGTCATTGTCCATTTGTAATATGAAACGATGACCAATCAGTTTGGCTGCATTTGGCTGGATCTGAGCACACAGTATGGCTCTGAATACCTCAGAATTAATTCGGCTGCTTCTGTCCTGTGTCACATCATCAAGAAACACTAGTGACCCAGTGCCACTGGCAGCCATGCATGCCCAAGCCATCACACTGCCTCCGCCGTGTTTTACAGATGATGTGGTATGCTTTGGATCATGAGCTGTACCACACCTTCGCCATACTTTTCTCTTTCCATCATTCTGGTACAGTCATGGACAAAAATTTTGAGAATGAGACAAATATTAATTTTTCCAAAGTCTACTGCATCATTTTTTCTAATGGCAATTTGCATATACTCCTGAATGTCAGAGTGATCAGCTTAACAGCAATTACTATAATTGCAAAGTCAATACTTGCCCAGAAAATGAACTTTAACCCCCAAAACACATTTCAACATCATTGCAGTTCTGCCTTAAAAGGAGCAGCTAACATCGTTTTAGTGATTGATCCATTAACACAGGTGTGGGTGTTGATGAGGACAGGGCTGGCGATCAGTCATGATTAAGTAAGCATGACATCACTGGACACTTTAAAAGGAGGCTGGTGCTTGGTATCATTGTTTCTCTTCAGTTAACCATGGTTATCTCTAAAGAAACACGTGCAGCCATCATTGCACTGCACAAAAATGGCCTAACAGGGAAGAGTATTGCAGCTACAAAGATTGCACCTCAGTCAACAATCTATCGCATCATCAAGAACTTCAAGGAGAGAGCTTCCATTGTTGTCAAAAATGCTCCAGGGCACCCAAGAAAGACCAGCAAGTGCCAGGACCGTATCTTAAAACTGTTTCAGCTGCGGGATCGGACTACCAGCAGTGCCGAGCTTGCACAGGAATGGCAGCAGGCTGGTGTGAGTGCTTCTGCACGCACTGTGAGGCGGAGACTCTTTGAGCAAGGCCTGGTTTCAAGGAAGGCAGCAAAGAAGCCACTTCTCTCCAGAAAAAACATCAGGGACCGACTGATTTTCTGCAAAAGGTACAGGGAGTGGACTGCTGAGGACTGGGGCAAAGTCATTTTCTCTGATGAATCCCCTTTTCGATTGTTTGGGACATCTGGAAAACAGCTTATTCGGAGAAGAAGAGGTGAGCGCTACCACCAGTCTTATCTCATGCCAACTGTAAAGCATCCTGAAACCATTCATGTGGGGGGGTTGCTTCTCAGCCAAGGGAATAGGCTCACTCACAGTCTTGCCTAAAAACACAGCCATGAATAAAGAATGGTACCAGAATGTCCTCCAAGAGCAACTTCTCCCAACCGTCCAAGAGCAGTTTGGCACCCAACAATGCCTTTTCCAGCATGATGGAGCACCTTGCCATAAAGCAAAGGTGATAACTAAATGGCTCATGGAACAAAACATAGAGATTTTGGGTCCATGGCCTGGAAACTCCCCAGATCTTAATCCCATTGAGAACTTGTGGTCAATCATCAAGAGACGGGTGGACAAACAAAAACCAACACATTCTGGCAAAATGCAAGCATTGATTATGCAAGAATGGACTGCTATCAGTCAGGATGTGGTCCAGAAATTGATTGAGAGCATGCCAGGGATAATTGCAGAGGTCTTGAAAAAGAAGGGTCAACACTGCAAATATTGACTTGCTGCATTAACTCATTCTAACTGTCAATATAACCTATTGGTACTCATAATATGATTGCAATTATATTTCTGTATGTGATATAAACATCAGACAAACACTAATAAAAACCAGAGGGCAGCAGATCATGTGAAAATATAATTTTGGTGTCATTCTCAAAAATTTTGGCCATGACTGTAGAGGTTGATATTGGTTTTATCTGTCCAAAGAATGTTCTTCCAGAACTGTGCAGGCTTTTTTAGATGTTTTTTAGCAAAGTCCAGTCTAGCCTTTTTATTTGTGATGCTTATGAGTGGCTTGCACCATGCAGTGAACCCTCTGTATTTACTTTCATGCAGTCTTTTCTTTATGGTAGATTTGGATATTGATATGCCTACCTCCTGGAGAGAGTGTTGTTCACTTAGTTGGCTGTTGTGAAGGGGTTTCTCTTCACCATGGAGATTATTCTGCGATTATCCACCACTGTTGTCTTCCGTGGGCACCCAGGTCTTTTTGCAGTGATGAGTTCATCAGTGCTTTCTTTCTTTCTCAGGATGTGCCAAACTGTAGATTTTGCCACTCCTAATATTGTAGCATTTTCTCGGATGCATATTTTCTGTTTTCGCATCTTAAGGATGACTAGTTTCATCTGCATGGAGAGCTCCTTTGACCGCATGTCTACTTCACCTCAATTCAACTCCAGTCCTTTTATCTGCTTAATTGAGAATGACATAACGAAGGGATTGCCCACACCTGTCCATGAAATAGCCTTGGATTCAATTGTCCAATTACTTTTGGACCCTTTAAAAACAGGGTGGCACATGTTAAGGAGCTGAAACTCATCAACCCTTCATCCAATTTAAATGTGGGTACCCTCAAATGAAAGCTGAAAGTTTGAACTTCAACTGCATATGAATTGTTTTGTTTAAAATTTATTGTGGTAATGTCTATAACCAAAATTAGAGAAATGTTGTCTCTGTCCAAATATATATATAGACTTAACTCTATCTATCTATCTATCTATCTATCTATCTATCTATCTATCTATATACATACAGTGGGTATGTAAAGTATTCAGACCTCTTTAAATTTTTCACTCTTTGATTCATTGCAGCCATTTGGTAAATTCAATAAAGTTCATTTTTTTCTCAGTAATGTACACTCTGCACCCCATCTTGACTGAAAAAGCAGAAGTGTTGTAATTTTTGCAAATTTATATAAAAAAAGAAAAAACAGAAATATCACATGTTCATAAGTATTCAGACCCTTTGCTCAGTATTGAGTAGAAGCACCCTTTTGAGCTAATACAGCCATGAGTCTTCTAGGGAATGATGTCACAAGTTTTTCACACGTGGATTTGGGGATCATATGCCCTAACTCCTTGCAGATCCTCTCCAGTTCCGTCAGGTTGGATGAGGAACATTGGTGGACAGCCATTTCCAGGTCTCTCCAGACATGCTCAAATAGGTTTCGCTCAGGGCTCTGGCTGGGCCAGTCAAGAATGGTCACAGAGTTGTTCTGAAGCCATTTCTTTGTTATTTTAGCTGTGTGCTTAGGGTCTTTTTCTTGTTGGAAGGTGAACTTTCGGCCAAGTCTGAGGTCCAGAGTACTCTGGAAAAGGTTTTCATCCAGGATATCTCTGTACTTGGCCGCATTCATGTTTCCTTCAATGGCAACCAGTCATCCTGTCCCTGCAGCTGAAAAACACCCCCAAAGCATGATGCTGCCACCACCATGTTTCACTGTTAGGATTGTATTGGGCAGGTGATGAGCAGTGCCTGGTTTTCTCCACACATACCGCTTAGAATTATCACCAAAAAAGTCTATCTTCATCTTATCAGACCAGAGAATCTTATTTCTCATAGTCTGCGAGTCCTTCATGTGTTTTTCAGCAAACTCTATGTGGGCTTTCATATGTCTTGTATTGCGGAGAGGCTTCCGTCGCGCCAACTCTGACACAAGAGGCCTGACTGGTGGAGGGCTGCAGTGATAGTTGACTCTGTGGAGCTTTCTCCAATCTCACTACTGCATCTCTGGAGCTCAGCCACAGTGATGTTGGGGTTCTTCTTTACCTCTCTCACCAAGGCTCTTCTCAGTTTGGCTGGACAGCCAGGTCTAGGAAGACTTCTGGTGGTACCAAACTTCTTCCATTTAAGGATTATGAAGGCCACTGTGCTCTTAGGAACCTTGAGTGCTGCAAAAATTCTGTTGAAACCTTGGCCAGATCTGTGCCTTGCCACAATTCTGTCTCTGAGCTCCTTGGCCAGTTCCTTTGACCTCATGATTATCATTTCATCTGGCAATCACTGTGAGCTGTGAGGTCTTATATAGACAGGTGTGTGCCTTTCCAAATCAAGTCCTATCAGTTTAATTAAACAAAACTAGACTCCAATGAAGGAGGATCACTTGGAAATGGACAGCATGTGACTTAAATATGAGTGTCTGAGCAAGGGGTGTGAATACTTATGACCATGTGATATTTCAGGTTTTCTTTTTTATTAAATTTGCTAAAATTTTAACATTTCTATTTTTTTTTCAGTCAAGATGGGGTGCAGAGTGTACATTAATGTGAAAAAAATGAACTTTTTAGAATTTACAAAATGGAGGCAATGAAATGAAGAGTGAAAAATGTAAATAGGTCACTGTATATATACACTGTATATATAAAGCTACACTTCTTTTCATTAGCAGTCATAAGCCTTCCACCATGGAGTATGTTGGTTCCTTAATCTGTCAACAGTCAATTCTTTACTATAAATCACAAGTTCTCAATAAGGTTACTGGCTAGCCAAACGGTGTAGTACAATGCATGCAATGGAACATTGTCCTGCACAAAAATAATGGATTTATAAAAATATGCAGATACTTTCCTCTACCACTTCTTGGAGGACGTATCTTCATAAACCTGGCAGTATGTTTGGAATTTGATTTTAAGCCAGTCTTCAACCTAAAAAGGTCCATCTAGCTCCTCTTTAATAATACTAGCCAATAGCATTGCCAGTCTTTTATTAAATAAAAATACTTTCACATGACACTAACTATGAAACATTACAAATAAAACACAACAGAACAAAACAAAAGAACAAAGCTCCAATCAGACCGCAACAAACGACTGAAATCACAAAGAAATAAACCAGAAATGGAACCAAAGTGGAGAAAGTTCATGACCTACTAATCAGGGACAAGAAAGAAAAATTCCAAATAAAGAAAGCAAAAACAAAAGACAACAAACAAAATATTCTTAACTTACATGAATACCCTTGTAAAAATTATAAATAATCTACTATATAAAGCTGAATGTGTGTGTATGTGTGTGTGTGTATGTGTGTATGTCCGGGATTGGCATCTGCATCGTCGCAGCTACAGCCACAAAATTTTGCACAGTCACACGTCTGGACCCCTAGAGCGTCATAGGCTATGTTGTGAGGCAAAATTTTAACCCCGCGCGTTCCAATTCACCAAACAATTTTGCCCCTATCTACATAATGGGGAAAAAGTGAAAGGAAAAGTGTTGGAGGAGTCGCAGCTACAGCAACAAAATTTTGCACAGTCACACGTCTGGACCCCGAGAGCGTCATAGGCTACGTTGTGAGGTGAAATATTAACCCCGCGCTTTCCAATTCACCAAACAATTTTGCCCCTATCTACATAATGGGGAAAAAAGTGAAAGGAAAAGTGTTGGAGGCGTCGCAGCTACAGAAACAAAATTTTGCACAGTCACACGTCTGGACCCTGAGAGCGTCATAGGCTACGTTGGGAGGTGAAATTTTAACCCCGCGCGTTCCAATTCACCAAACAATTTTGCCCCTATCTACATAATGGGGAAAAAGTGAAAGGAAAAGTGTTGGAGGAGTCGCAGCTACAGCCACAAAATTTTGCACAGTCACACGTCTGGACCCCGAGAGCGTCATAGGCTATGTTGTGAGGTGAAATTTTAACCCCGCGCTTTCCAATTCACCAAACAATTTTGCCCCTATCTACATAATGGGAAAAAATGAAAGGAAAAGTGTAGGAGGCAAATTGACAGCTGCCAGATGTGAACAAGGGGGACTTAAAGAATGAGAGCGATGGCGCCAAAGAGTATATACCGTACAGTTGCTAAGGTGGGGCCTCGACATGGGATACTCACCACACACGGGGATATGAACACACACAAAATGCGCCACACACTACCACGTGCTTGAACACATATTACCCTCAGCACACATTTCACCACAAATACACCAACCTCGCCCCATAAAAGTCAAAACACAAAAGTCGCCACTCAAAACTTGCCACGCGCAGAACTCGCCACATGCAAAAACTAGGCTCTTGCAAAACTCGCCACAAGTGCAAAATTCTCCTCATGAAAAACTCGCCACACGCAAAACTTGCACATGCGGTAAAAATTGCCACATGCACAAAAGTTGCAACACATGCAAAAGTTGCCTCACACAAAACTTGCACATACTCAAAAGGCACCACACATAATACTCGCAACGCGCAAAACTCGCCAGTCGCAAAACTTGCTGCACACAACTTGCTACACTAACCTGTCACATGCAATTCGACACACAAAAAGTTGCTACACGCATGTTGCTACACAAAACTCATCTCACAAAAGTCGCTACATGCATGTCGCCACACGCAACTCAACACACACAACTTGACAAACGAAACTCGCCCTAAAACACACACAAGTCTGGTATTATCCTTCAAAAATAAAAATCTGATTAATAAGCAGACAAACTACAACAGTTGCACCATATAGGAAATACGGCAGCTGTCAGTCACATGACCTGTCTATTATGTGTATGTGTGAGCTAATATATACTGCCAGGGGGAGGGCTTCCTGTTGGCTGGGGATTTATCAGGCTGCCAATTTAGCTTACAAATACTGAGGTAAAAATACTGAGCAAATAACGTGTGACCGAGGTCTAATACAGGAGGAGATGACACGCAGGTATATACTATATACAGGGGAGATGACACACAGATATATACTATATACAGGAGAGATGACACACAGGTATATACTATATAGAGGAGGAGATGACATATAGGTACATATATATACAGGAGGAGATGACATACAGGTATATACTATATACAGGAGGAGATGACATACAGGTATATGCTATATATAGAAGATGACATGCAGGTATATACTATATGCAGGAGGAGATGACACTCAGATATATACTGTATACAGGGGAGATGACACACAGGTATATACTATATACAGGAGGAGATGACATACAGGTATATGCTATATATAGAAGATGACATGCAGGTATATACTATATGCAGGAGGAGATGACACTCAGATATATACTATATACAGGGGAGATGACACACAGGTATATACTATATACAGGAGGAGATGACATACAGGTATATACTATATATAGAAGGAGATGACATTCAGGTATATACTATATATAGGGGAGATGACACACAGCAGGTATATACTATATACAGGGGAGATGACATACAGGTATATACTATATACAGGAGATGACATACAGATGTATACTATATATAAGGGAGATGACAAACATGTATATACTGAGGTGATGAGGTGAAAATGAGAGGTGTGAGGTGAAAATGAAAAGGTGTGAGTGCAAAATGAGAGAAGTGAGGAAAAATAGTGGAGTGATCAGAAAATGACAGATGTGAGGTTGAAATGACAAGTGTTAGGGGGGAATGAGAGGAGTGAGGGAGAAAATGAGAGGTGTGAGGGAGAAAATGAGAGATGTGAGGGGGAAAATGAAAGATGTGATTGGGAAAATGAGAGGCGTGATGGGAAAATAAGAGAAGTGAGGTGCTATAACTAACCACAGATATTTACTATGCCCAGGCAACGCCGGGCTCTTCAGCTTGTCTACTATATAAAGCTGAATGTGTGTGTGTGTGTGTATGTGTGTGTGTATGTCCGGGATTGGCATCTGCACCGTCGCAGCTACAGCCACAAAATATTGCACAGTCACACGTCTGGACCCTGAGAGCGTCATAGGCTACGTTGTGAGGTGAAATTTTAACCCCGCGCGTTCCAATTCACCAAACAATTTTGCCCCTATCTACATAATGGGGAAAAAAGTGAAAGGAAAAGTGTTGGAGGCGACGCAGCTACAGAAACAAAATTTTGCACAGTCACACGTCTGGACCCTGAGAGCGTCATAGGCTGCATTGTGAGGTGAAATTTTAACCCCGCGCGTTCCAATTCACCAAACAATTTTGCCCCTATCTACATAATGGGGAAAAAAGTGAAAGGAAAAGTGTTGGAGGCGTCGCAGCTACAGAATCAAAATTTTGCACAGTCACATGTCTGGACCCCGAGAGCGTCATAGGCTATATTGTGAGGCAAAATTTTAACCCCGCGCGTTCCAATTCACCAAACAATTTTGCCCCTATCTACATAATGGGGAAAAAAGTGAAAGGAAAAGTGTTGGAAGCGTCGCAGCTACAGCAACAAAATTTTGCACAGTCACACGGCTGGACCCCGAGAGCGTCATAGGCTATGTTGTGAGGTGAAATATTAACCCCGCGCGTTCCAATTCACCAAACAATTTTGCCCCTATCTACATAATGGGGAAAAAAGTGAAAGGAAAAGTGTTGGAAGCGTCGCAGCTACAGAAACAAAATTTTGCACAGTCACACGTCGGGACCCTGAGAGCGTCATAGGCTTCATTGTGAGGTGAAATTTTAACCCCGCACGTTCCAATTCACCAAACAATTTTGCCCCTATCTACATAATGGGGAAAAAGTGAAAGGAAAAGTGTTGGAAGCGTCGCAGCTACAGCAACAAAATTTTGCACAGTCACACGTCTGGACCCCGAGAGCGTCATAGGCTATGTTGTGAGGTGAAATTTTAACCCCGCGCTTTCCAATTCACCAAACAATTTTGCCCCTATCTACATAATGGGAAAAAATGAAAGGAAAAGTGTAGGAGGCAAATTGACAGCTGCCAGATGTGAACAAGGGGGACTTAAAGAATGAGAGCGATGGCGCCAAAGAGTATATACCGTACAGTTGCTAAGGTGGGGCCTCGACATGGGATACTCACCACACACGGGGATATGAACACACACAAAATGCGCCACACACTACCACGTGCTTGAACACATATTACCCTCAGCACACATTTCACCACAAATACACCAACCTCGCCACATAAAAGTCAAAACACAAAAGTCGCCACTCAAAACTCGCCACGCGCAGAACTCGCCACATGCAAAAACTAGGCTCTTGCAAAACTCGCCACAAGTGCAAAATTCTCCTCATGAAAAACTCGCCACACGCAAAACTTGCACACGCGGAAAAATTGCCACATGCACAAAAGTTGCAACACATGCAAAAGTTGCCTCACACAAAACTTGCACATACTCAAAAGGCACCACACATAATACTCGCAACGCGCAAAACTCGCCAGTCGCAAAACTTGCTGCACACAACTTGCTACACTAACCTGTCACATGCAACTCGACACACAAAAAGTTGCTGCACGCATGTTGCTACACAAAACTCATCTCACAAAAGTCGCTACATGCATGTCGCCACACGCAACTCAACACACACAACTTGACAAACGAAACTCGCCCTAAAACACACACAAGTCTGGTATTATCCTTCAAAAATAAAAATCTGATTAATAAGCAGACAAACTACAACAATTGCACCATATAGGAAATACGGCAGCTGTCAGTCACATGACCTTTCTATTATGTGTATGTGTGAGCTAATATATACTGCCAGGGGGAGGGCTTCCTGTTGGCTGGGGATTTATCAGGCTGCCAATTTAGCTTACAAATACTGAGGTAAAAATACTGAGCAAATAACGTGTGAATGAGGTCTAATACAGGAGGAGATGACACACAGGTATATACTATATACAGGGGAGATGACACACAGGTATATACTATATAGAGGAGGAGATGACATATAGGTACATATATATACAGGAGGAGATGACATACAGGTATATACTATATACAGGAGGAGATGACATACAGGTATATGCTATATATAGAAGATGACATGCAGGTATATACTATATGCAGGAGGAGATGACACTCAGATATATACTATATACAGGGGAGATGACACACAGGTATATACTATATACAGGAGGAGATGACATACAGGTATATACTATATATAGAAGGAGATGACATTCAGGTATATACTATATATAGGGGAGATGACACACAGCAGGTATATACTATATACAGGGGAGATGACATACAGGTATATACTATATACAGGAGATGACATACAGATGTATACTATATATAAGGGAGATGACAAACATGTATATACTGAGGTGATGAGGTGAAAATGAGAGGTGTGAGGTGAAAACGAAAAGGTGTGAGTCCAAAATGAGAGGAGTGAGTAAAAATAGTGGAGTGATCAGAAAATGACAGATGTGAGGTTGAAATGACAAGTGTTAGGGGGGAATGAGAGGAGTGAGGGAGAAAATGAGAGGTGTGAGGGAGAAAATGAGAGATGTGAGGGGGAAAATGAAAGATGTGATTGGGAAAATGAGAGGCGTGATGGGAAAATAAGAGAAGTGAGGTGCTATAACTAACCACAGATATTTACTATGCCCAGGCAACGCCGGGCTCTTCAGCTAGTAAATAGTATAAAATCATCCCTCCTTGTTGGCATTTAAGTTGAAGTGGAGGTTTTTGTCCATTATTCAGCTACGTTCCTATCCATCTAATCCATAAAAAGACACTTTCATCTCAATTTTTCCAAAAAAATTGTAAAACCTATCTTCAGATATTTCTTCACCTAGTCTTGACATTTCAACTTATTTGTTTTGCTCAGTAGTGGTTGGTTCTGAGCATTCCTTACTTTGGCTCTATCCTTGAGCACTGAAAACCTTGTACCTCTGGGCACTCCAGGGAGATTGCAGTTCTCAAGTATGAGAGCCCTGGAGGATAATGCGTTCCTGGTTGCTTCACTTTTCATTCTTCTCAGATCTTTGGCTGTTGATGTGCGTCTTTTTTTTCTCAACAAGTTTATTGTTACGCTGTTGACTATTATCAATAAAACTTATGATGGTTCTGGGATCATGCCCCAATATCTAATCAATTTCAAGAGTGCTCTGTCCCTATGTAAGTCTTTTTAGGAGTGTGTGATAAATCCAGAAGTTGTTCATATGTTTCTATTATACTTTTCCTCTTAGGCCGGCGTCACACTAACGAGTTTTACAGACGTATGAGCGCATAAAATTCATCCGTAAAACATGCATTACACATGGCCCAATGATTCTTAATGAGTCATGTCCTATCAGCCGTATATTACGCATCCGTATTATACGGCTTTCTACAGCATGCTGCGTTTGTCACCGTATTGCGCAAAAAATACGCCAATGAAAGTCTATGGGGCAAGAAAAATACGGATTACACAAGGATCGGCAGTGTGACTTGCGAGAAATACGCAGCGGTGTTAGAGAGAAAAGTCGGCAATTCAGTGCGGTGTACAGTAAAATCACACTGACAGGTTAGAATAGAATAGGTAGAATAAATGTGTACACATAGAATATATATATATATATATATATATATATATATATATCATTGAGACACATATATGTATATATATATATATATATATATATTAATATTTCATACAGCGCGAGATAGCTTTAAAGCCGGTAATTCAATTGCCGGCTTTTGCAATCTCCTTCCTAAACCCGACATGATATGAGACATGGTTTACATACAGTAAACCATCTCATATCCCCATTTTTTTGCATATTCCACAATAATAATGTTAGTAGTGTGTGTGTGCAATATTTGGGCGCTCTAGCTATTAAATTAAAGGGTTAAATGGCAGACAAAATTGGCGTTTGCACCCTCGCAATTTTCTCCGCCATAGTAGTAAAGCCAGTGACTGAGGGCAGATATTAATAGCCTGGAGAGGGTCCATGGTTATTGGCCCCCTGGCTAAAAACATCTGTGCCTTTTCTGGGGGGCTGAGGGCAGATGTTTTTAGCCAGGGGGGGCAATAACCATGGACTCTCTCCAGGCTATTAATATCTGCCCTCAGTCACTGGCTTTACTACTATGGCGGAGAAAATTGCGAGGGTGCAAACGCCAATTTTGTCCGCCATTTAACCCTTTAATTTAATAGCTAGAGCGCCCAAATTTTGCACACACATACTACTAACATTAGGAGTGTGGAATATGCAAAAAAAATGGGGATATGAGATGGTTTACTGCATGTAAACCATGTCTCATATCATGTCGGGTTTAGGAAGGAGATAGCAAAAGCCGGCAATTGAATTACCGGCTTTAAAGCTATCTCACGCTGGATGAAATATTAATATATATATACAGTTAGGGCCAGAAATATTTGGACAGTGACACAAGTTTTGTTATTTTAGCTGTTTACAAAAACATGTTCAGAAATACAATTATATATATAATATGGGCTGAAAGTGCACACTCCCAGCTGCAATATGATAGTTTCCACATCCAAATCGGAGAAAGGGTTTAGGAATCATAGCTCTGTAAAGCATAGTGTCCTCTTTTTCAAGGGACCAAAAGTAATTGGACAATGGACTCTAAGGGCTGCAATTAACTCTGAAGGCGTCTCCCTCGTTAACCTGTAATCAATGAAGTAGTTAAAAGGTCAGGGGTGGATTCCAGGTGTGTGGTTTTGCATTTGGAAGCTGTTGCTGTGAGCAGACAACATGCGGTCAAAGGAACTCTCAACTGAGGTGAAGCAGAACATCCTGAGGCTGAAAAAAAAGAAAAAATCCATCAGAGAGATAGGAGACATGCTTGGAGTAGCAAAATCAACAGTTGGGTACATTCTGAGAAAAAAGGAATTGACTGGTGAGCTTGGGAACTCAAAAAGGCCTGGGCGTCCACGGATGACAACAGTGGTGGATGATCGCCGCATACTTAATTTGGTGAAGAAGAACCCGTTCACAACATCAACTGAAGTCCAGAACACTCTCAGTGAAGTAGGTGTATCTGTCTCTAAGTCAACAGTAAAGAGAAGACTCCATGACAGTAAATACAAATGGTTCACATCTAGATGCAAACCATTCATCAATACCAAAAATAGACAGGCCAGAGTTAAATTTGCAGAAAAACACCTCAAGAAGCCAGCTCAGTTCTGGAAAAGTATTCTATGGACAGATGAGACAAAGATCAACCTGTACCAGAATGATGGGAAGAAAAAAGTTTGGAGAAGAAAGGGAACGGCACATGATCCAAGGCACACCACATCCTCTGTAAAACATGGTGGAGGCAACGTGATGGCATGGGCATGCATGGCTTTCAATGGCACTGGGTCACTTGTGTTTATTGATGACATAAGAGCAGACAAGAGTAGCCGGATGAATTCTGAAGTGTACCGGGATATACTTTCAGCCCAGATTCAGCCAAATGCTGCAAAGTTGATTGGACGGCGCTTCATAGTACAGATGGACAATGACCCCAAGCATACAGCCAAAGCTACCCAGGAGTTCATGAGTGCCAAAAAGTGGCACATTCTGCAATGGCCAAGTCAATCTCCAGATCTAAACCCAATTGAGCATGCATTTCACTTGCTCAAATCCAGACTTAAGATGGAAAGACCCACAAACAAGCAAGACCTGAAGGCTGCGGCTGTAAAGGCCTGGCAAAGCATTAAGAAGGAGGAAACCCAGCATTTGGTGATGTCCATGGGTTCCAGACTTAAGGCAGTGATTGCCTCCAAAGATTTGCAACAAAATATTGAAAATAAAAATATTTTGTTTGGGTTATGTTTATTTGTCCAATTACTTTTGACCTCCTAAAATGTGGAGTGTTTGTAAAGAAATGTGTACAATTCCTACATTTTCTATCAGATATTTTTGTTCAACCCTTCAAATTAAACGTTACAATCTGCACTTGAATTCTGTTGTAGAGGTTTCATTTCAAATCCAATGTGGTGGCATGCAGAGCCCAACTCGCGAAAATTGTGTCACTGTCCCAATATTTCTGGCCCTAACTGTATGTGTCTTACTGATATATATATATATATATATATATATATATACATTATATATGTCGTTACGATTTTTTGAGCACATGGATCCATTGTATGTCCGTTTTGCAAGCCTGCGAGAAAATCTCACAGTACGGATGCCATACGGACTACATACGGAGGATGCCATGCACAAAATACGCTGACACACCCTGCCTACGGAGGAGATACGGACAACTATTTTGGGGACTTTTCTGCCTATTATGGCCGTAAATTACGGACCGTATTGTCTTACGCCGAGTGTGACGCCGGCCTAATTGTTCCACTCCTGGTTTTGGCTTACAAATACTGATGTAAAATACTGACCAAATACTGCTAGTGTGACGGCAGCCTAAGAAGTGTTGTCTAGGATAAGAAAAGATGCGTCTGCTCTTTTTCCAGTAAACATGTTACTTTCGTGAAACTGCAATAGTAAACGTATACACTCATGCACAAGAGTGATGATGTTTCTGGAAAAAAAGATGACAAACATCTTTTATTCTAGTTTTTCTGTACCATCACTATATAACCTCCCCCCCCAAGAAAAGCTTCTTGAGATTTGTGCATTGTTTTTTCAAGTAGAAAGCAGTTTTCGAAAGCTCTGATGGATGCTTTTGCTAAAGCTTATTTTACAGAGAAGGTGAAAGATATTTATCAGTATCATGGATAAATAAAATCTAAATCTAAACGTCCCCATTTACATTAGACTAATGTTGGCTGAAGTCACTGATATTGATCAGTTTGGCTGACTGTCCAGTGGGTATGGGAGCGCCAACCGTCTCTCTCTCTCTCTCGTCAAAAACCATGCGCAGTACAGAGAGCTGGATCCAGCTAAAAAACGGATCCGGTGCATCAGTTTTTCCCAATTTACGCCGGATCCGTTTTTTAGCAAATTTGCCGGATTTAGCCTGAAACCAAAAACTGATGTGTGAAAGCAGCTTAATGCATGTCTGATTTCTGACTGATAATCGAATTGTTTTCACAGAGATAAGCCATTGGCCAAAATGTCAGTTTGCAAGCACTCCTGTGTAAAGGTACCTTCACACTAAACGATATCGCTAGCGATCCGTGACGTTGCAGCGTCCTCGCTAGCGATATAGTTTAGTTTGACACGCAGCAGCGATCAGAATCCTGCTGTGATGTCGCTGGTCGGGGCTAGAGGGCCAGACCTTTCTTTGGTCGCTGGCTCTCCCGCTGACATCGCTGAATCGGCGTGTGTGACACCGATTCAGCGATGTCTTCGCTGGTAACCAGGGTAAACATCGGGCTACTAAGCGCAGGGCCGCGCTTAGTAACCCAATGTTTAGCCTGGTTACCATCCTAAAAGTAAAAAAAACAACCACTACATACTTACAGACCGCTGTCTGTCCCCGGCGCTGTGCTTCTCTGCTCTGGCTGTGAGCGCTGGGCAGCCGGAAAGACGTCACCGCTCTGCTTTCCGGCCGCTGTGCTGTGCTGTGTGTACTCCTCCTTCTAGACCTGTCCTCTGCTTTCGACACAGTTGACCACTGCCTCCTACTACAGATCCTCTCCTCCTTTGGCATCAAAGACCTCGCCCTATCCTGGATCGCCTTGTACCTTTCCAACCGCACATTCAGCGTTTCCCACTCCCATACTACCTCCTCATCCCACCCTCTCTCTGTTGGAGTCCCCCAAGGCTCTGTTCTAGGACCCCTACTCTTCTCAATCTATACACTTGGCTTGGGACAACTCATAAAGTCCCATTCCAGTACCACCTCTATGCTGATGACACTCAGATCTACCTCTCTGGCCCAGACGTCACCGCTCTGCTGTCCAGAATCCCAGAGTGCCTATCAGCCATATCCTCCTTCTTCTCCTCTCGCTTCCTCAAACTCAATGTGGACAAATCTGAACTCATCATCTTTCCTCCATCCCACAAATCTTCCTTACTTGACCTATCTATCGCAGTCAATGACATCATGCTTTCCCCTGTACCCGAAGTCCGCTGCCTCGGAGTAACCTTCGACTCTGCCCTGTCCTTCAAACCACACATCCAAGCTCTTTCCACCTCCTGTCGCCTCCAGCTCAAAAATATCTCCAGGATCCGTCCTTTCCTCAACCCCCAATCTACTAAAATGCTTGTGCACGCCCTCATCATTTCCCGCCTTGACTACTGCAACATCCTTTTCTGTGGCCTCCCTGCTAACACCCTTGCACCTCTCCAGTCCATCCTTAACTCTGCTGCCCGACTAATCCATCTCTCTCCTCGCTACTCCTCCGCTTCCCCCCTCTGCAAATCTCTTCACTGGCTCCCATTCCCTCAGTGTATCCAGTTCAAATTGCTAATACTGACCTACAAAGCCATCCACAACCTGTCTCCTCCATATATCTCTGAACTAATCTCTCGATATCTTCCCTCACGTGACCTCCGGTCCTCCCAAGACCTCCTTCTCTCCTCCACACTTATTCGCTCCTCATCCAATCGCCTCCAAGACTTCTCCCGAATATCCCCCATCCTCTGGAACTCTCTGCCCCAACACGTCCGACTATCAATTACAGTCGGATCCTTCAGACGGAACCTGAAAACTCATCTCTTCAGGAAAGCCTACAGCCTGCACTGACACCGCTGCTGCCTCATCACCAACGAAGCTACCGCCTCACCAACACCGGAGCTACCGCCTCACCAACACCGGAGCTACCGCCTCACCAACACCGGAGCTACCGCCTCACCAACACCGGAGCTACCGCCTCACCAACACCGGAGCTCCTGCAACCCTCAACCTACTGTCTCCTTCCCCATAATCCTGTAGAATGTAAGCCCGCAAGGGCAGGGTCCTCGCCCCTCTGTATCAGTCCGTCATTGTTAGTTTGTTTACTGTATGTGATATTTGTAACTTGTATGTAACCCCTTCTCATGTACAGCACCATGGAATCAATGGTCCTATATAAATAAATAATAATAATAATAATAATAATAAAAAAAGGGTTTTATAGAAATAAGGAAAGTTTGTGACGCCACATGTGGTATTTGGTCAGGGGTGACCGTCGCAGCTTAAAGGGGTCCGCTGGGGTGATGTTATGGCAGCTGGATGGTATAACTTCCCACAGGTGAAGTAGGTCCCCAGGGCTCCCATGTGTAGATGGAGATGGTGTAATAAGAAACAGATTACGCAAGGTTGCAGTCTCTTTACCTCTTTACTGAAGCAAGTCAGGCAGCCACAGTCCAGGGTATCGGATAACAGGTGCTGGTGGTGGTCCGGCTGGCTTGTAAGCAAGTTGGAATTTCCCCTTTACCAGATGGGGTTAGAAGCCTTCTCTATAGCTCTGTGGTGTAGTTTCCTGCTGCCTATAGCTGTCCAACTAGGTCCTCAAGAGGTTTCTGTCCTTTTGTGTAAGTGGGACACTAACCTGTATGAAAGGTAGCTTGAGCCTTTTCACAGGGTCTCTATCATGACCCGGATCATTGGAGGTCGGGGGCCACATGCTCAGGTCCTGTTGTGGCTCCTTTTGGACCATCTGGAAGGTCCTGGAGTGCTACTACTTTAAAAGGTTTGCATGGCCGCTCGGTCATGCGCTAGTATAAACTTGATTATGTATGTAGATGAATGTCTGTTGATGGATGAAAGCTCCTTAATGATTCCCATTCATAGTATTGATGACTGCTCGCAAATGGTGGAAGCTACCTAGTGCCCGACAGTGCTACCTGCACACTTAGGACACAATTCAGTATCTATTTGCAGTTCTCGCCTGTACGGCACCGTACGCAATCAGTGCGCTTTCCTGACAGCCAGTCAGTGTAGGGTTGGAATTCCCGCTTGGACTCAGCATCCGACTGAGGGCGTCCCCAGGTGCGGGCTCAAAAGCCACCGAGGGTCAGAGCGAGTACAATAACCAGTTTAGTGGGGTGATTCATAGGGATCCCACTAGTCTCTTTCAGATGCATCCTGTGACTGTTTACAGGGCGCAGCATATTTACCGCAACTCTGTGAAGCAACAGAGTTCACTTCCATTCACACTGGGTGAGGTCTAACCCACGTGTGAGCAACAGTCCATCCGCCATTACTCAGCAGCAGTTGTCACCTCTGCACAGTGGACCCCAGACTTCGATCTCAACTCATATTCTCTGATATCATTATTTGGTGCGTTCCGCCAGTCCGAACATTATACTAGCTCCAGGGTCTGGCTAGCAATGGCGGACGAACAGTGACAGCAGCAGTACATCCAGCAGCTGGAGGGCAGGTTGGCGGCTCTCAAGCATACAACCTCAGCTGTGGATGTTACCGCACTAGCTGTTGGCTCCCACATTAATTCATTAATTATTATCGACAGTTCATTCCCCACTTCTCAACTTTGGTAGCTCCCTTGGTTGCCCTCACCAAGAAGGGAGCAAATCCCAAATTGTGGTCGGGGGAGGTTTCCAAGGCCTTTCTCTCTATTAAGCCACACCTCAGTAGCGCTCCCATTTTACATCGCCCCGATGTTGATAAGCCATTTATCATGGAGGTGGATGCCTCTTCCGTCAGTGCTGGAGCAATCCCCTTCCAGAAGGATGCTCAAGGTCAGAAGCATCCTTGCTTCTTCTTCTCCAGGACCTTCACACCAGTGGAGAGGAATTATTCCATTGGGGACAGAGAGTAGCTAGCCATGAAGTTGGCTTTATCGGAGTGGAGACACCTCCTGGATGGGCTCGCTTTCCCTTCCAAGTTTACACCGACCACAAAAATTTGGATTATATACAGACTGCCCAGCAGCTAATTTCTTGCCAGGCTAGACGGTCCCTGTTCTTCTCCCGGTTCCATTACACAATCAATTTTCTCTATGGGGAGAACATTCTTGCCGATGCTCTCTCCCACGCTGTAGTTTCATCAGTGGAGGAGGAGGAACCTCAGCTTATTGTCCCTTCTGAGAGCCTGAGGACTGTGGCCCCGGTTTTGCTATTGTATGTGCTCCCGGGCAAGACTTTTGTGCCATCTAATTTGCAACTGGAGGTTCTCTCTTGGGCTCACTTGTCCAGGGTGGGTGGACATTTTGGGAACAAAATGACATCTGAGCTTCTGGTGAGGATGTACTGGTGTCAGCATATGGCCGGTGACGTCGGAAACTATATTAGAGCGTGTGCCTCCTGCGCCAAGAATAAGTCTCCTCGACAACGGCCTGCTGGGCTACTTTACCCCCTGCCGGTAGCGGACAGGCCCTGGGAAATGGTCAGGATGGACTTTGTGGTGGGCTTACCCAAGTCCCGCAGCTGCACCATTATTTGGGTAGTCACCGACCATTTCTCCAAGATGGTGCACTTGGTGCAGCTTCCACGGCTACCTTCTGCATGGGCTTGGCGGTATTGTTTATCAAAAATGTTTTCCGCCTACACGGTATGCCAGACAAAATTGTCAGTAACCGGGGTCCCCAGTTTGCATCTCGGTTTTGTAGAGAGCATTGTCGTCTTCTCAGCATCGAGCTGAATCTCTCTTCAGCATACCATCCCAAGACAAATGGGTTGGTAGAGAGGGCCAACCAGACCCTGGTCACATACCTGCAACATTTTGTCTCAGCCAGGTAGGATGAGTGGGCATCCTTGCTACTGTGGGCAGAGTTTGCGCTGAACAATGCCGTAGCCGACTCCACTGGGCATTCCTCTTTAATTACAGCCAGCATCCGTTGGTTCCTGTGCCCATGCCCATGTCTTCCGTCGACTCCAGGGTGGCAGACTGGGTTGTGAAGGCATGTGACATTTGGGACCGCACACAGGATGCCATCTGGGCCTCCAAGGAGAGAATGAGGGTCTCTGCCGATGCACATCGGCATCCCGCTCCAACCATTGCTCCTGGTGATTTAGTCTGGCTATCTGTCCGTAACATCAGGCTGCGAGTTGAGTCCACTAAGTTTGCACCTCACTACTTTGGTCCCTTCAAGGTTCTGAAACAGGTTAACCCTGTGGTCTACTTTCTGGCCCTTCCTCCATGCACAGGCATCACCGACACCTTTCATGTGTCCCTTTTAAAGCCCATTCACATGTCCCGGTTTTCTGAGTCATCTGCCGGGACATCGGGTTCATCTGCGGACGATTACGAGGTGAACACCATCAAGACTGTGTAAGGTGGTACGTGGCAAAAGATATTTGGTGGATTGGGAGGGTCACAGCCCAGAGGACAGGTCCTGGGAGCCTCATTGCGGCCTTCGAGCATAGTGAGGTCCAAGCAGGGGTCCCAAGGAGGGAGGGTAATGTTAGGTGTCGAGTTCCAGTCGTTAGACAGGGGGAATCTCGAACCATGTCTACTACTGTCTTCCTTTCTCCTCCAGCCGCAGTGGAACCTGCTCAGCAGAGAAGTAGATCCTAGCATCTGGCTCAAGCTGATACTGTGCGCTTGGTTACTGCTGCCTTTTCAGGCTCTGCCATTGTAGCCAGCACTGATCAGCAGTGAGCAGGCGTTTCTGGGACTAAGTCCAGCCTTTCCCATACTGAGCATGCCCACGGGACGACCTACCATTGGAGGTCAGGGGTCACATGCTTAGGTCCTTTTGCGGCTCCTTTTGGACCATTTGGAAGGTCCTGGAGCTCTACAACTATAAAAGGTTCGGCTGGCCGCTCGGCCATGCGCTAGTATAAACTTGATTATGTGTGTGTGTAGATGAATGTCTGTCAATGGATGAAAGCTCCTTAATGATTCCCATTCCTAGTGTTGATGACTGCTCGCGAATGGTGGAAGCTACCTAGCACCCTACAGTGCTACTTGCACACTTAGCCCACGATTCAGTGTCTATTCGCAGTTCCTGCTTGTACGGCACCATGCGCAATCAGTGCACTTTCCTGACAGCTGGTCAGTGGAGGGTGGGAATTCCCGCTTGGACATCTGACTCAGGTCGTCCTCAGGTGCGGGCTCAAAAGCCACTGAGAGTCAGAACGAGTCCAATCACCAGTTTAGTGGGGCTGATTCATAGGGATCCCACTAGTCTCTTTCAGATGCACCCTGTGACTATTTACAGGGCGCAGCGTATTTACGGCAACTCTGTGAAGCAACAGAGTTTGCTTCCATTCACACTTGGTGAGGTCTAACCCACGTGTGAGCAAGCGTCCATCCGCCATTACTCAGCAGCAGGTATCATCTCTGCATGGTGGACCCTGGACTGCGAACGCACCTCCTATTCTCTAATATCATTATTTGGTGCGTACCGACAGTCCTAACAGTACATTTTATAAGAAAATATCTAAAAATACAACATTGAGAGCATCCAAAACACTCCTATTAAGAAATGATAATCTAGTACAAAATCATGTTAATCAAAGTTTAAGGTCAAATTTTAGAGCTTCCAACAGAATAAAAAATTAGCATCTACATAAAACTTTTTTCTTTGCCTGATAGTATGCTATTATATGTTTCTTCTCTTCATAACTTAACCATGCAACATTAAGAAATAAAAACTTCATATCTGCTGTGATTCAGCATTTCCTTCTAGATGTTTAACCTTTACTTCAAGGTTGTTTAAAGTCACCTTACTACACCTTGCAATTTTCATGCATGTTTTTGCAGATTTTCACACCCTTTATTTTCACAGATGATTAACAAGCAGGAACCATAAAAGAACATTTTCAAGTAAAACTGTCATGCCTTCTCCTCTCTGGATACTGCATTTGTTTGAAAGTATGAACAAACTCCTCTAGTCAGGTCATTGCATTTTGGCTCCACTAAACAAAAAGTCAGTGAAGAATCAATACCACCACTTCAAAATGTGTAAATTGCACAATGCTCTCTATATTTTCCTTTTTTTTTTCAGTGTGCTTAGAGAATATCACAGACTTTAAATCCATTATCTGTGTTAGTCTTTGCAATGCCTTCTGTAAGTGTCTATTGAGTGAGACAAAAAATAGGCACCCTGGTCTAGTAACATGAATGGATAAGATCTTCCATGCAGTACAGATTATGTAAAACTACAGCAGTCAGTTTTGCTTTTTTCTAATCCGTAGGGAATTCAAAGCCTCTTATTTGTTCACACACGACTTTGTCAAGGGCTAATAGTTTGTTAACCTAATCTTACTCAAACTTTTTTTTCAAAACTTTTCCTTTTATTCCCTATAGATAACACTATTTGATTAAATATATGGAGTGTATCTATCTATACATTTAATATATAAAGCTAAATGTGTGTGTGTGTGTGTGTGTGTGTGTGTGTGTGCATGTCCGGGATTGGCATCTGCACCGTCACAGCTACAGCCACAAAATTTTGCACAGTTACACGTCTAGACCCCGAGAGCGTCATAGGCTTTGTTGTGAGGTGAAATTTTAACCCAGCGCATTCCAATTTACGAAACAATTTTGCCCCTATCTACATAATGGGGAAAAAGTGAAAGGAAAAGTGTTGGAGGCAAAATGACAACTGCCAGATGTGAACAAGGGGAACTTAAAGAATGAGAGCGATGGCGCCAAAGAGTATATACCGTACAGTTGCTAAGGTGGGGCCCCGACATGGGATACTCTCCACACACAGGGATATGAGCACACACAAAAAATGCGCCACACGCTACCACGTGCTTGAACACATATACCACCCTCAGCACACATTTCACCACACATACACCAACCTCGCCACATAAAATGGAAAAATTGCCACATGCCCAAAAGTTGCAACACATGCAAAATTTGCCTCACACAAAATTTACACATACTCAAAACGCACCACACATAAAATTTGCCACGCGCAAAACTCGCCATGCGCAAAACTTGCTGCACACAACTTGCTACACTAACCTGTCACATGCAATTTGACACACAAAAAGTTGCTACACGCATGTCGCCACACAAAACTCATCTCACAAAAGTCGCTACATGCATGTCGCCACACGCAACTCAACACACAACTTGACACATGAAACTTGCCCTAAAACACACACAAGTCTGGTATTATCCTTCAAAAATAAAAATCTGATTAATAAGCAGAAAAACTACAAGAGCAACAAATGTACCATATAGGAAATACGGCAGCTGTCAGTCGCATGACCTGTCTATTATGTGTATGTGTGAGCTAATATATACTGCCAGAGTGGAGGGCTCCCTGTTGGCTGGGGATTTCTCAGGCTGCCAATAGTAACCAATCACAGCTCAGCTTCTATTTTGCTACAGTTAATTAATCTGAGCTCTGATTGGTTAATATAGGCAACATAGGACATTCTCAGTATAACAAAGCTTGTGAGAGGTAATAGCATGTCAGTTAGGGTGTGTTGGTGGAAAGGCTGATGTCAGTCACATTACCTCTATGTGAGAGGATATAGAAACTACCAGTTACAGACTATTTTTACAACAAAAATGCCTCATAGGAAAAGGGTTAAGGCTATGGATAGGGTTGCAATTAAGGTTAGAATCAGTCTATGTGCACACGGTGCGGTTTTGGCTGTGGATTTGCAGCACATTGGGCACTGTGGATTCGTGGCAGTTTTCCATCACGTTTATAGTACCATGTAAACCTATGGAAACCAGATCTGCTGTGTCCATGGTGCGGAAAATAGTGTGCGGAAACGCTGCATTGTATTTTCCGCAACATGTCAATTCTTTGTGCGGATTCCGCAGCGTTTACACCTGTTCCTCAATAGGAATCTGCAGGTGAAATCCGCAAAAAACACTGGAAATCCGCAGTAAATCCGCAAGTAAAATGCAGGGCGTTTTACCTGTGGATTTTTCAAAAATGGTGCGGAAAAATCCACACACGAATCCGCAACGTGGGCACATAGCTTTAGGCTTAGGGTTGGAACTAGAGTTAGGGTTGGAATTAGGGTTAAGGTTTGAATTAGGGTTAAAATTAGGGTTAGGGGTGTGTTGAGGTTAGGGTTAGGCTTGTGGTTAGGGTTATGGTTAGGGTTGGGATTAAGGTTGGTTGTGTGTTGGGGTTAGGGTTGGGATTGGGGTTAGGGTTGGGATTAGGGATAGGGGTGTGTTGGGGTTAGGGTTGTGGTAAGGGGTGTGTTGGGGTTAGGGTTGTGATTACGGTTATGGTTAGAGTTGGGATTAGGGTTAGGGGTGTGTTGGGGTTAGTGTTGGAGTTAGAATTGAGGGGTTTCCATTGTTTAGACACATCAGGGGTCTCCAATCACGACATTGCGCCACCATTGATTCTAGCCAATCTTGCATTCCAAAAGTCAAATAGTGCTCCCTCCCTTACGAGCCCCGACATGTGCCCAAACAGTGGTTTACTCAAACATATGGGGCATAAGCATACTCAGGAAAAATTGAACAACAATTTTGGGGGTCTAAGTTCTCCTGTTCCCTTGGAAAAATAAAAAAATGGGGGCTAAAAAATTATTTTTGTGCGGTAAAAAAAAGATTTTTTATTTTCACGGCACTGCGTTATAAAATTCTGTGAAGCACTTGGGGGTTCAAAGTGCTCACCACAAATCTATATAAGTTCCTTGCGGGGTCTATTTTCCAAAATATGGTCAATTGTGGGGGATTTCTACTTTTTAGGTACATCAGGGCCTCTGCAAACGCAACGTGATGCCCGCAGACCATTCCATCAAAGTCTGCATTTCAAAATGTCACTACTTCCTTTCTGAGTCCCGACGTGTGCCCAAACAGTGGTTTACCCCCCACACATTTGGCATCAGCGTACTCAGGACAAACTGGACAACAAATATCTGGGTTCAGTTTCTCGAATTACCCTTGTGAAAATAAAAAATTGAGGGCTAAAAAATCATTTTTGAGGAAAAAAAACATGATTTTTTTATTTTCACGGCTCTGCGTTATAAACTTTTGCGAAGCACATGGGGGTTCAAAGTGCTCACCACACATCTAGATAAGTTCCTTTGGTGGTCTAGTTTCCAAAATGGGGTAACTTGTGGGGGAGCTTAATCTTTAGGCACACAGGGGCTTTCTAAACGCTACATGGTGTCCGCTAAAGATTGGAGCCAATTTTTCATTCAAAAAGTCAAATGGCGCTCCTTCCCTTCCGAGCCCTGTTGTGCGCCCAAACATTGATTCCCCCCAAATATGGGGTATCGGCGTACACAGGACAAATTGTACAACAGCTTTCGGGGTCCAGTTTATCCTTTTACCCTTGGGAAAATAATTTTTTTTTGCTAAAATTCATTTTTGTGACTAAAAAGTTAAATGTTAATTTTTTCCTTCCATGTTGCTTCTGCTGCTGTGAAGCACCGGAAGGGTTAATAAACTTCTTGAATGTGGTTTTGAGCACCTTTAGTGGTGCAGTTTTTAGAATGGTGTCACTTTTGGGTATTTTCAGCCATATAGACCCCTCAAAGTGACTTCAAATGTGAGGTGGTCCCTAAAAAAAATGGTTTTGTAAATTTTGTTGTAAAAATGAGAAATCGCTGGTCAAATTTTAACCCTTATAAATTCCTAGCAAAAAAAAAAATATTGTTTCCAAAATTGTGCTGATGTAAAGTAGACATGTGGGAAATGTTATGTATTAACTATTTTGTGTCACATACCTCTCTGGTTTACCAGAATAAAAATTCAAAAATTGAAAATTTTCACCAAATTTCCATTTTTTTCACAAATAAAACACAAAAATTATCGACCTAAATTTACCACTAACATGAAGCTCATGTTATGTCATGAAAAAACAAACTCAGAATCGCTAGGATCCGGTGAAGCGTTCTTGAGATCTTACCTCATAAAGGACACTGGTCAGAATTGCAAAAAATGGCAGGTCATTAAGGTCAAAATAGGCTGGGTCATGAAGGGGTTAAGGAGGTATGGGGTCTGCCCGGTGGAGTCGGCTATGGCGCTGTTTAATGCAAATTCCGCCCATGGTAGCAAGGATGCCCAGTCATACTGCCCAGTGGAGTCGGCTACGCATTTGTTCAGCGCAAACTCCACCCACGGTAGCAAGGATGCCCAGTCATCCTACCTTCCGGAGACAAAATGTTGCAGGTATGTGACCAGAGTCTGATTGGCCCTCTCTACCAACCCTTTCGTCTCAGGGTGGTTCGCAGAAGAGAGGTTCAGCTCAATGCTGAGTAAACGACAGAGCTCTCTCCAGAACCAAGACACAAACTGGGACCCCGGTCACTGACAATTTTGTCTGGCATGCCATGTAGGTAGAAAACATGTTTAATGAACAACGCCACCAAGGCCCGTGCAGAAGGTAACCGTGGAAGCAGTACCAAGTGCACCATTTTAGAAAAATAGTCGGTGACTACCAAGATAATGGTGCAGCTACGAGACTTGGGTAAGCCCACCGCGAAGTTCATCCTGACCATTTCAAAGGGTCTGTCTGCCACCAGCAGGGGGTAAAGTAGCCCAGCAGGCCATTGCCAAGGAGACCAATTCTTGGCGCAGGAGACACACTCCCGAATATAGTCCCTAATGTCACGGGCCATATGCGGCCACTAGTACGCCCTCGCCAGAAGATCAGATGTCCTCTTGGTCCCAAAATGTCCACCCACCCTGGACGAGTGAGCCCGAGAGAGAACCTCCGGTTGCAAGTTAGATGGAATGAAAGTCTTGCCTGGGGGCACAGACTCTAGCGAAACTAGAGCCATGGGTCTCAGGCTCTCTGAAGGGACAATAAGCCAAGGCTCCTCCTCCTCTGATGACAGAAAGGAGCAAGAGAGAGCATCGGCCTGATTGTTCTTCTCCCCGGAGAGAAAATGGAGGGTAAAGTGGAACCGGGAGAAGAACAGGGACCATCTGGCCTGGCGAGCTGGGCTGTTTGTAAGTACACCAAATTCTTGCAGTCGGTGAATACTTCGAAGGGGCAGCAAGCCCCCTCCAGAAGATGTCTCCACTCTGAAAAGGCCAACTTCATGGCTAGCAGCTTCCTGTCCCCGATGGAATAATTCCTCTCCGCCGGTGTGAAGGTCTTAGAGAAGAAGAAGCAAGGATGCTTCCGACCTTGAGCATCCTTCTGGAAGAGGACTGCTCTAGCACTGACGGAAGAGGCATCCACCTCCATGATAAAATTGTGACGCCCAGGAGACCGGGATACCCAGCACCGGACCAATGGAGTCTGTCTCTTGAGGGGGATGTCACGGGTGGCTTGACCCGGTGCTGTGGCCTCAGGCAATGCACAGTGTAAGGGGTATCATGAGGGGACAGGCACTTACTTGATCAGCAGCAGGTTCTCCCAGCGGTGACGATCTCGATCCTGGATAGATGGCTATTGTCCAAATGAAAGACTGAGGCACTGAAACGTTTAACCAGTTTACTTTAACATAAAAGGATTTACAACCAGTCCTGTCACCGGAGTCTGTATGGGAACTCTGAGTT